>NW_012267267.1:8149577-8241336 GCF_000151885.1 Dipodomys ordii
CTAAATAAATGCTTATGTACAAATAATTAATGTTCATCCTAACCAATCTTGTTTGCTGATGCATATTACTTGATTTTTGAAGGGAATAGTGAGCTTGAGTCATAGTGGCTGGGAACATGGACTTAGGAAGCAAGGGAGAACTCATGCCTGGCTCTGCCCCTTGCTGCTGATGGCCACAGACAAGTGAATAATGCTCTCTAAGACATGTCTGTAACATTCAATCTCCAGTGTTCCTGCGAGGCTGTTTTGAAGATTTACTGAGATAATCTTTATAAACTGCTGAACATAGCATGGGGCATCTAAGATGCTTCAGTAAGGGCAAGCAATTATTATTCCCTCCCTGGACCTTCACCATGTTTCCTCTAGGATTTATGAAGGCTAGGAAACACTAATGAGTAATCTGTTTTGAATACTTATATGTCACACTCTGTGCTAAGCATTGCACATTTTCTCCACATCTTACTCTCACTATATCCTTATTTTGCTCTTACATTGTGGATTAGATACACCGAGTAGATAAAAAAGTAGGTAAAATTTTACCTCCAAGTTCATACAGTAGGTAAGTGGTAGAAGCAGACAACTGTATTTAAAACCACTAGATAGACAGACCTCTTTGTTTTCACTTCTTTTTTAAAATACATTTTTTATTGTAAAAGTACTGTACAGAGGGGTTACAGTTACATGAGCAAGGTAATGAGTACATTTCCTATCAAGCATTGTTATCTCATCCTTTGTTTTTCCCCTACCATCCCTTCTCTCCCCACCTCCACAACTACACTCCCCCCTCCTCCCACCTCCCCCCAACCCCTGCCTAAATTATAAAGTTCGTTTTTCAACATAGTATCTTGTTCATCTCATTGTTTAAATGGGTCAACCTGTATCCCTGTTTAAGCATTTTGTTTTTTTCCCTTCCCCTCTCCAAATTACAGAAGTGTATATACAAGATGCAGGGTACTGACATCAAATACAGTGGAAACCGGGGTTATACCGTGGGCGAGGGACATATTAGAAACAATAGCGAGAAAGAAAAAAAATCCACTTGTGTCCCTATCTTGGGGTTCATTTCTATTGACATCATCTTATCTGGTCATATGTACATAGTTTTTGACCTTTTCTGCTTGTCCCAGACATATACTAGTTATTGCAAATAAGGGAAACCATTTGACCTATGTTTCTTTGGGCCTGGCTTACTTCATTTAATATATTTTTTTCCAAGTCTTTCCATTTCCTAACAAATGGGGCAATGTCATTCTTTCTGTTGGAGGCACATATCACATTTTTTTTATCCACTCATCTACTGAGGGGCATCTGGGTTGGACCACAGGGTTGACCTTTTGGCTGCCATTCAGTGGAGACATTTATATCTTTATTCAGTTCCATCTGTTTACTGGGTACTGGGCTAGCAGATATAATTAAAACAGTTATTAAACTGAACTGCTAAGGGAAGTTCTCTATTTTATTTGGGCTCATAAATTTTTTATTCCAACTTAAAAATCTGCTTGTATACAGCAGCATATACCCAATTTTATTGTTACTTTCCATTTAACTGGAACATAACTATGACTGTAAAGCCCATATAACTCTTAACTCCTATTTTCTATTTTTATCAGTCCAATTTCACAAAGTGGCAAGCTATAGCCTAGAAGAGCAACTTTCTCCATATTACCCCTGAGTTGGCTGTGGAAGCAAGTACAGCCCCAAAGACTCAAGCCATGTGAATCACCTTAGCACTCTCCCTTCTGCTGTAGATAATCTGGTTGTGAGTAGCTCATGACAATATGCCCAAGTTTCTGTTTGTAGGAACTTCTGCAGTTGGTAATAATTTTCTCAAGGGCATGTGGCTAGAAAGTGGTAGTACTGAAAACTGGACCAAAGCTATTAGTTCAATGGTATCAATGTGATAACACATGGCAGAGAGACTTTAAGCCTTAGGAACAGAGTTATCAGGTTAAAATCATTCTTTGGTTCTTTCATTCTACTTATTAGTAAGTTCACTCTACTTGTTTTTCTCTCTCTATTAATGGCATCTTCTTCAACATTCCTTCCTTCATGAATGTTAAGTTTCATATGAGGATAAGTTTTGTCTCTCTCATTCCCTAATATACATTTATGCCATAAAACTGTGTGTAGCCAATAGATTAGACTTATTAAAATGCAAAGATATTCTTTTTATTAAATCTAGAGTTGCAGTGTTTGATGGTGGAAAACCTTCGATTTAATCACTATCTAATGCAAATGGGTAACTACTGCTTCACTCCTTTCTGAAACTGGAATTTTGCCATGTAAACTCACGGTTACCCGAGTCATTTTCCTACCCTTTGATTTTGGGTTCAGCCACATGACTTGTTTTGGTCAATAGAGTAAAAAAGCAGGAAACATCTCAAAACGTTTTGCCTGTGTCCATCTTTTCCTTTTCTGACTTTGCTATGAGCAGGACATTCCATGAGGTGTCCCAAGAAAAATGTAGTTTCTCTTCTCCCCAGAAGCAGCTAAAATGTGTGTGTGTGTATATATATATATATATATATATATATACACACACACACATGCATATATATATATTTTGGTCCGGTCGTGGGGCCTGAACTCTGGGGCTGGGCGCTGATCCTCAGCTCTTCAGCTCAAGGCTAGCACTATACCACTTGAGCCACAGCACCACTTCCGGCTTTTTTTCCTGCTTTTGTGGTGCTGAGGAATCGAACCCAGAGCCTCATGCATGCAAGGCAAGCACTCTACCACTGAGTCACCTTCCCAGCCCAAGAACTGTATATTTTCATTGTGAGCAATGTACACATGTGCGTGAACTAGCATGCATCTGCAGAGATACACAGTAAATCCCAGCTCCATCCACCACACCCAGTCAGTATAGACACATTTGAACCATAACTGCTTCTTTATTATTATTATTAATTATTATTATTATCCACTGACTTTAGGGTACATTGTTATGAAGTATTTTCATAGAAATAGTTATCCATACACTGAATTTACTGTTGATAATGCATTTGTAAATGTACATAAAATACTTTCTGATTGTATGATACTAATATGGCACTTAATTCTACACTTCTTGACATAGATCAAACAAAAAATTCAACATGGTTATATAATTAGATGTAATTGAATACATAGTACTGTATTGCTTATTGTAACACAAATGAGATTACTAAATTTAATGTTGCTCAATGGTGCACTTGTGGGAAAACAAACCTAAATTTTATATGTTATTGCTTGAAATAATTTAAAATATTATGGTTATCATAACGTAATGTTCACTGAATAGTTATTCAGGAAGAAGATGAATATAATAAAAAGAAAACACAAATGCCAGTATAAATAATGATTTTTTTAGTTTTAGAAAATTAGATGGCAAACATTTAGCAATTTCAGAAGCTGTGTAGCTGAATTTTATAATGATTTTAAGAAAAATATTTTTGTAAACAATAAATATTTTACTTATTTGATATACTTAAAAATTACTTTTCTGTACCTAACAATCTGTCACTGGTATTAGTGCCTTTAGTCCTTGTAAGTAGAAAAACAAATATATACAACATACTGTATTCAGTCATCTTATTGTTTATTAAACAAATCTAAAAGAGAAGCTTGTTTGCTAAAAATAGATTTATGATTGTTATCTTTGTAACTTCTATGGATTCAATAAACATACAATACAGCACATAAAACAAAGTTTTTATAAAGTACCTTTTTCATAAGGAAGTATGTAAATTGGTAAATTACAAAGATTTTCTCCTTATCTTGTAACCACTTAGTATACACTTTACCATTATAAGGAGTGTAAGGGCTGGGGATAAGATGTAAATCAAAGGCTGCCAAAAGCGGCCACAATCTCCAAAGTCCCCTCAGGTCTTCTATGGAAGGATGCTGCAGTCCTGCAATGGAGATTACTTCCACATAACCATGCTATAACCTGTTGGATAAGCAATGAAACGTGATTTCACAGGTAATAAACTTTCTTGTCGTAGCTTAAACTAAAAAAGTATGAAATGACCTGCATGTGCAGGCCTAGGAGGCTTAGAAATGTTCAAGTGGATGGAATTGTTCCTCCCTCAAGCCACATTCATCTTAAGATCTTCTCCTTTCTTAAAACCCTCCCAAATTTTCCTTGGCTAAACTGCCACTAGCCAGATCATGGTTATTCCACCTCTGATTATTGTTTATTCTCATGTGCTTTCTTAATTAGAATGTATGTCGAGATTTCTACCAGCTGCATACAGCAATTGCTGCATTTCTGTAGGTGCACATGTACAAGGTACTGGCCCAATCCCCATCCATTTACTTTTGTCATCCTATCAAGCAAGTTCTGAGTAGCTTAGTGACTGGGGGTACAAATACGATATACATACTATCTCACTGAAGACCTAGGGTAGTTTAAAAGCCATTTTAAATAAATATGATCATGATTAATAGCTCTTTATGTGTATTTTATTGCCTCTTGCTATTATTCTAACCCAATTAGTTAATTAATTGCTCTTTTTATTTTACCAAATTCAATCGATAAGTTCATGATCTACTGTGCTTGATGAGATCATCATCTGACATTGCTTCCAACTGACAACTAAATATATATCCTACGTAGCGTTCTTTTCCTTCCCTTCCTGCCCTCCACCTCTGCAGTTATATTCTAAGTTATGTGGTTTGAAGGAGTAGGAGGCAGGCTGAGAGCGCAATGGGATGAACTTAGATTCTGTATACGTGTACACCAATCCCAGATCAGTTACGTGATTCTGGACAGGTAGTCTCTTCCTGCCTCAACTTATGGTGTGAATATTAATGATAATATACACACATTATCTAATATGAAGACAGCTTATATGTAGTAAGTACTCAGTTGATGTTAGTTCCTTTTTCAAAATCAGAACTGGCATTCCAAAGCAGATAAATTACACAAGGATACCTTGGATATATTTTTAGTTCAGTTCCAGATCATAATAAAACAATTATCTTAATGAAAGGGCATATCTCAGTCAACAAACAAATGTTTTGTTTCCTAGTACATAAATCATATTTCTACTATGTTATAGCCTATGAAATGTGCAGGAGCAGTATGTCTAAATAATTACATACCTTAACAAAGAAAAAAATGCACGATTGCTATAAAGGTCCTAATGGTCATCGGAGTCTTTGTCCACTCAAAATCCTTTTGCTGGGGGGAGGGTCCTGCCTTCATGTTGAGGTCTGCTGACTGCTTGTGACCAAGAGGTAGCTGCTGAAATTGAGGGTGCTTTTTCAACTTCTTCAAACGAAGAATTTGGGAATCACTGATTAACTGTATTTCATGCAAAATTTCCCTGGATCATGCAAAGTTGTTTGACAGTTATTTTACTCACAATAGAAGTTTTACAAAATTGGAATCAGACCCTGGTATGGTGGTACACACCTGTTATCCCAACACTTGGGAGGTGAAAACATGAGGATCATGAGTTTAAGGCCAGATTGGATTTAGGTAGCAAAACTTTGTCCCTTCTTTCTTCTCTCCCTCTCAAAAGAAAGCTGGGGATGTACAATTCATGAGTTGCCAAATGCTGCCAAATGTTGACAAATAATTGGAGTCAATTCTCTTCAACATTGCCACTGCTTTTTTTCAACTAAGTTGATGTAATATTCTAAATAATAAATGTCTACAACATCTTTTACTAGAAACAGAATTTAACTCTCAAAACTACTTTCTTTGCTCATTCATAAGAAGCAATTTCTCATTGATTAAATTTTTATGAGGTTATAGCAACTCAGAAACAACTTTGATATCCAACCCCAACCTTTTTTTTATTTTGTTATGATTATTAACATATAATAATCACACAAATAAGTAAGTTTCACTGTGAGTCTTCATAATGAATAGATCATGCATTGATCAAATCCACTTTTTCTCCACCCTCTTTTTTCTTCTCAACTCTGCCTCATCTCTTTGTTCTCCTCCTCTTCCTTAATAGTTTCTTTTCTACTTCCAGGTTAAGTTTTTATTTGAGAGACAGTACAAAGTACTTGTATTTCTGTATATTTCACTGTCTCTGAGCTCTTTTTTGCTCAAGGCTAGCATGCTACCACTTTGAGCCACAGCTTAACTTCCAATTTTTTTGAGTGGTTGATTGGAGATGAATCTCACTGAGACTTTTCTGCTTGGGCTGGCTTCGAAACGTGATCCTCACATCTCAGCCTCTTGATTAGCTAAGGGAATTGGTGTAAGCCACAGCACCCAGCTCTGTTTAATTTTTAAAGTTACCTCCTTACTAATTTCCACAGTGGCTGTACTAAATCCCTTTCCAGTGGTGTGTAAGTGTTCTCTTTTCTCCAAATCCTCGCCAGAACTTGGTTCTTTTTTTTTTAAACAGTAGTCATTCTTACAGGGGTGAATGGCAATCATAATGGTTTCGGTTTGTATTTTCCTCAGGGCTAAAGGTATCCAGTACTTTTTTCATATATTTAATGGCTCAGGTTCTCTTTAATTATATATATATATATATATATAATCTTCAGTTACTTCTTACTATGAAGTCTTGAACCTCTCAAAGTTATTTCTAAATGCTGTAATTAACTTCTTTGAAATCTCTGTGAGGGTTGTTGATACAATGACCTAGTCACCTGAATCACAAATGTTCTTAATGGAATTTAGAGCAGTGAGACCTTTACAAAGGGTATTCAATGTACTTTGCTCAGATCCACCAGACTATCACTATGTATTTGCTAAATAATAAGACTTAAAAGGTAAAATTACTCTTTGATGCATGGGCTATAGAATAAATGTGATAGCGAGCATGGAAACAACATTAAGGTCATTGTGGTGGCTGGTGCATTGTTAATGAACAGTACTATTTTTAAAGAAATCTCTCTTTCTCTCTCAACAGTAGACTTGAAATATTAGTAGATCATGATGTAAACCAATGTGCTTTTATGCAAGCTTTCTTTTTTATGGGAAGTCTTTTTTTAGTTTTTATTGTCAAGGTGATATACAGAGGGGTTGCACTTACATAAGTAAGGTAGTAAGAACATTTCAGGTCAAACTAGGTACCCCCTTCCTCATTTCCCCCCACTTTCCCTCCCCTAACCTCCTTTCCCCCAATCGTACAGATCATTTCCAACATATTGTCTTGTGAGTATCGCTGTTGCATTGGTTTTCCCTTTATCCTTTGTCTCACCATTTTGTTGTTCCCCTTCCCTTCCCTAATTCAGATAAACATATATACAATACCCAGGGTACCAAAGACAAATACAGTGACAACAGGGGATATACCATGACGGGGGGACACAAAAGAAAAAAGAAATCACATAGTACATTAAACAACAACAACAACAAAAAACCTCTGTCTATGTCTTGGGGTTCATTTCTCTTAACATCATCTATATGGTCATATGAACATTTATGCAGGCTTTCTTGTTGTATTTGTAGAGTACAGATAGAGTAGATTTAGTCCAACATTAAAGGCTCAAGATTTTCAGAATAGGGCCACGCCATCTACATGCACTTCATAAACATAGAGTAGAAGCTGAAGTTACTATAAGTTGCTCTGGCACCTGAATGAAACAGGTTACATGGATTCAAGTAGTCTTCTATTTAGATCTGTGCAATCGTATCTACTGCTTTTGACTGTATTTGATTCATGTATAAAGTGAATAATACAGTCAAAAAGACAGATATGTAGTTGACAATAAAATATTAGTTATTATATTATGTATTTTATATAGTATATATTTTATGTATATGTATTAATATATAACATAATTATACACATTATATTTATGTTTCTTATATTTTGTTATTATTTTTTATTTGCTTTTTTGCTTTTTTCCCTGCTTGCTTCCTAAGTTTCTCTCTTTTTCCTACATAGATATAAGAACGGTTAAAAAATCCTACCACATTCTCTCCAGATCTTTTGCATTCAGGAGTAAGTGGACAATATTTCTCTCTTGTGTGATGTTTCTGGTAAATATTCTGGAAAAGGTGTGTGCCCTAAGGTTCATGCCTCCTATTTATTATCTCTCTTTCATTCTCCTCTTCATTTATACAGCTCTTTCTTTCTAACCTCACTCATCACTACACTATATATTTTATATTCTGTCTTATAGCATGGTTTTTTTCTTTTACATCCTTGCTTAAATCAGAACTGTCTTATTGCTTTCTTGTCCAGTTAGAAAGAACACTGACTGCTTGAAAAGAGTATTAATTAAAGACTTCCTTTAAGCTGTTAATTTCTCTTAACATGCTAGGTTTTCCAAGAGATGGAAGCATCTTGGTCATTTTATTATTATTGGCAGGCATTCAAAGCTCTTTGTAGTATGACTTCAGATTAGAATGTTAAAGGGAGTGACAATGACCAAGATGCATAAGCCGCTTCATTGAACAGCAGCCCCTTTGTGCAACTACTTGAAGATAATAAAAATATTTTTTAAAAAGAAAACAATTTCCTGCAACTAAACTACTATTGCTTGCCCTCAACTCTTGCTATTTTGTCTCTTCTCAGTCTCCCAATTGCTTTCTATCTGTTAATTTTGCCTATACTAGTCCCTCTTTTCTACAACATTGCCCTCATTTTATCTGAAAAACGTGAAACTCCTTAATTCTTTGAGACCTATGCCGAATGTTTTCCTCTCCAAAATCTTGTTTTATCTTTGTATCCGTGTATTATGGTTAGATGGCTTAGGTATCTGCTTAAACGCAGAAGTATTGCCATTTAACTTGGTATATTTCCACAGTGTTTAATATGTGGTAAGTTCTTGATATCAACTCCTAAATCAATGTTATTTGTAATAATTATTCATCTACAGATTCTTACAAAAATGTCTAATGTCTTCTATATTTGTGTATTATACTGGAGGGTTTGCATTTCTGGTTCATTAATCAGTAAGACAGTGTGTATTGTTATTATGGTTTTAATATCCCCATTTAAGCCAACAAATGTAAATGTCTTCAGGTAGTTTTGCTTTAATATACTTTGCTCAGGATTTATAGTTGTTGGCAAAAAGTTTTGTCTGCTAGGGTCTATCCAGCTACTGTCAAAAGTTGAAATCTATACTATTACATTTAAAGCAATTAATTCATTTTATATTCTTTACAGTAAATGTGACCTGTATAAGAACTTTATAACAAACAACAACTTACTCAACTAAGTTCTGGTACTTAAAAAACAAAATCAATCATTTTCTTTTATTCTCTTATGACTTCTTGCCTTTAGTATTACCACACACAATTAGTGATTGTACATCTCACTTATGATTTTTCTTATATTTTTCCTTTTTTTACAAAATGTAAAATAAATGTCCAAAATGAATTTGCCCAATTCTTCTTTAATGCACAACAGATAAAATTAACAATTCCATAATGTGCTATTTCATTATTCATACAATTTTTGTTCCAAATTATGCTTTATCTTTTCCAAGTGAGTTATCTTTTTTTCTTCCTCCTTTTATTAGCTTCTCTTTGTTTTGGGCTTTCTGAAGTTTTAGTATAATGTTTCCAGCTGAGAATTCCCTCTATTCTTAATAAATTGTGCTCTGTGTATTCTGAGTACATGTCATTTTTCAGTTCTAGAAAATTTTATGCTATTATCTCTTCATATATTGAGCGATACCTATGTTCTCTATTCTTTATTCCTAATATAGAGTGAACTGTATGGTACATTTTTTCATATTTTATTCTCTATTTCTTATTCTCCTGTGTATATTGTAGTCCTTTATTTGTATTGCTTACCAATTTCTTTTCAACTATAGATAGTATTCTCTTCAATATAATCCATACACTTAAAAATTAGCAATTATATGTTTTACTTTCCTAAAAGTTCTGGTTATTATTTCGCAACTCATCCAATTATTTGAGATAGTCTCTCATTTCATATTTATTGTTTTTATTTTACTCAATTTCTTTAAATATCTCTCACTCAGTTATTATTACATAGTGAAAGCTCCAGCCCAGAGGTCCATTAGAACACCAAGTCATGTACAGCAAAGTGTATTGTCAGCAAGCAGACAAGACTGTGCCTTTTGGGCTGGGAACAATGCTTGTCTTCGAGCAAAGGGGCAGGGAGTTCTCTGCGGTTGCAACTGGGGCCAAGGATAGCACTTATCCAGGGTGGGGGTTACTCATTGCAACAGTTGCAGTTAGATCTGGGAGGAAAGCATTCCACTGCTACAGCTGGCGGCTATTGGGCATGGAGGTGGGGGTGGTCTGGTCACCTTATTTCAGGGGAAAGGGCTGTGGACTGAAGACGGAGGTTAAGTCAAAATGGAGGAGGACATCCTAACACTTAGTTTATTCATTTCTAAGATCTATCAATTCAGTGCCAATGTTTAAGATAAACAGCTTTTCTGAATAGGATTCTGAATTAGGAAAGAGGAGGGTGATTACTGGGTTTTCTTTCCCTAGAAAGTCTTGATTCATACCACATTCCCCAATTATTTATTTACTTACCATTGTATTTATTTTTGTCATCTGGAAACTGATTTAACAGATTTTTAAAAATTTTTATTCCTTGGCCAAACAAGTAAGTAAATTAAATATACTGCCTCCATCTATTTTGGGAAAACTCTAATTTTCTAAATGAATAAGTTGATTTCTGTTTCTGGAAGTTTGGAAATTAAATACTGTGACTGGCCTTTGTACTGTAAACAGGCAAAAATGCTGGATGAAAGATTTTTGGAAATAGTTAATGTATCAATGAACTAGCAAGAAAGGAATACTCAGTGTTGGTTAATACAAGTAAAAGCAGAAAAACAGAGCCAATGAACTGGGAGAAAGTTTCCCTGTTCCTCAGTCTAGTTCAGAGAAGTCTGTTTCTCTGTCAAAGCCTCTCTTTTTCTTCATAGCCCTTATGAATGTCATCCTCTTTTTTTGTTATCTTTTAGCTTAAATTCTATTTTATGATATAAACTTCATGCTAAAATACCCTCTTTGACTGAGGTATTCATATTAAATTTCATAGGTTTAATATTCACATTTAAAGAAAGCTTTTAGAATTACATAACTTTTTTTCTTTGCCAAGAGCCTGACTGGAAAAGTTATCTCATTTTATAGGTTTCTTTTCTTTTATTACTTTAGAAAATATTTTTAGATGTTTTCATTTATTTCATTTGACCTATACCAGTTTATTCTTGTGGAAACATTTTAAAGAGTCGCAAATGGTGGAGGAAGTAAGAATAAGGAAGATGATTATCCTACTATATAAGAACGTCAGAGAGTCAGGAAAGTCATTAGTGACAGTAATTGAAAGAGGTAAGGGTGATTACAGGGAGAATTCAATTTGATGGGGTAAGATTAGCACTGAGGAGAGATGTCCATGCTAAGGATGAGGTTGTGGCATAAGGCAAGGACAAGGAGAATGGCTTCTTAAAAAACCCTAAAATATGAGTGTTTTTGTTACTGTAACATACATCTTAGGAAAGAATTAAAGCTGAGACAATGATGAAAAGACACGGATGTACTGGAGTAGAGTCCCAGTGAAGATGGAACTTTTGTGCTGTGACCAGAATGGCAAAAATCTGTATTAGTGAGCTCTCTAGGACTCAAAAAAAAAAAAAAAAAAAAGGTCTGTTGTATGGTAGATACAGGGTCAAGAACGGAGAAGCCACCACATAAAAGGCCAAATTTGGAGTGTATTGGAGAGCTAGTGGGTAGCTGGTGGGCTCCAGTCACAAAGCCATACTTCCATAAATTCAATTAACACAGGGCTTATGTAGCCCTAAAACCACAGAAAGCACATGAAACCAATCTTAATAAAGTAGAAAGCAAATCAGATATGGACACAATCATAGTAAATAAAAAACCAGTGAACACTCAAATCTAACAAAGACGTTAAATATAAACCAAATCAACTGTGGACACAAAGGGAATCAAGAACCAATCATCTAAGGAGTTAAGACTTTTCTGGAACTTTCCAACTCAAAACACATTTGTAAACTAAAGAATGTCCTCTATTATTAAGGACTTTTGCTTAGTCCTAGTCTCCTTACTTTAGACAAAGGTCATTCAAACTTGAATGAGGTGGATGAAAGCAACTTCTCCAAGCATCATAGTTTCTTGATAACAAGATTGAAATGCAACACAGACATTAGAAAGTGTGGGCACAGATGACAAAGCAGAAATAATAAAATGGGCTTTGTTATGGAAAATACAGCTCAGTTGTTTTCAGTTCTGTCAGACATTCTCAGTATAACAAACGCATTTAATGTTCTTTTTATTATCCGTATTTAGATAATATAAATTCACTTACATACTTATAAAATCAGTGAGTTACCTTACAAAAGATAATAAATATAAAGGAAAAATACAGAGAAAGAAGTGTAAAGAAATAACATGTGTGTGTGTGTGTGTGTGTGTGTGTGTGTGTGTGGTGTGTAGGCTTCCTAGAAAGGCCATACCAAAATTGTTCTGTCAAATTCCCAAATCATGTTTCCATCCATGACAGCTACTGGTCTACCGTATTTTTTTTTTGTTTGATAATGGTCTAGAGACTTTTCAACACATCTACTTTGCATTGTTTGAAATCAGAGGATGCAAGGAGGCAGGGAAGGAATTCAGAATATGAATGGAAAGTTTATGGAAGTATGAAAAATACATTGTTTTCTGATTGAGTGACTTTTGTATACTGGGTTCTTTATGAACTATATTTCTGCATAGCTTATCCTTGAAAAATCATAACAACCCCAAGGAAGGAATTAGGTAACAATAATTATCATTTTATAACTAAGGAAAATTAGGCTAGAACTATGAACTACTTTTGTCAAATGAGAGAGGACCTGGGATTCAAATCTAGATCTCCCTGTCAATGCTGTATCCACTACTCAGTATCTGTGCTTTGCAGGAGGGTTCAGGTACAATGAGATTCTACTTAGATTTCATGAATGAATGACTTAAACCAGTAGGTAGAACTTAAGGGGAAGATAGTTGCTCATTCATAATTTCAAGATGTTTTCTTTAAGTGAGGCTACAAAGACAAAGCTAACAGTGAGAGGCGGTAAGGCAAGTAAAATACCTTTGCAATGATTCTATAAAGTATCAGTCAAGTTTCAGCAGCGGCATATCATAAGATCTTCTAAATTTCAGTCTATCAGATGTAATATCATAGACTCTCATTCTAATGGCTTCTTCCCCCAGGACAGCAACCTTCTTTCCAAAATAAAATAAACAGAGCTAACTCCTTGGGACAAGCGGCTGAAGGGGAAAAAAAATAAGAACATAAAAACAGAGCTGACAATATTGAGGAAAACTCTTCTGTGGATTATCAAGTCTCAGGATACTGAGGGTATTTACATGCTTCCCTCCAACATCCCCATTAATGGATATGATCCACAGAAGCACTGGTACAGGATGAAGAAACCTGCCTTCCCTAGGAATGATAAAATTAGCCACAGGGCTTAGATTGCTTAATCAACCATCTGGAATTTGTGCAAACTGACTTGCTTTTTTTAAAATGTTTCTTTACTTTGCCAGACTAATTAACTTGATACTTTGAGTGAACTTAACCCAGAGATATCCGTGCTGTGGCCAGAGATATGGAGCTTGTGTAGAGTCAGCCAATGAAAGCTCATCTTCTAGGGGAACTGGCAAGAAATGGAACAAGCAACAAATGGAAAACAAACAAACCAAACCAAAGAACACCATCTCTTTATTTTTTGCCATGTGCCCTTTTCATAGCTTAGTTCTTATTTTGAACAAGCCAATTTTTGACACTGGCTAGGTAATAGACAAGCAGTCCTGTTCTTTATTTTCTCCTACAAAAAGCTTATCTACCAATATGCTCTTCTGACCAGCCGGTAACCTCCTGGTCCCTCTGAAACCATGGGGAAAAGACAACGTTTGTGGAGGAGCAGAGTAGGAGACATTTAGCAAGGTGATTTAATTCCACATGGTTTGCATACCCCAGGGAGCAGGACAGTCCCTGCTGTGAATCTGGCAGACAACCCTGAATTTTTTTTTCTTTTAACCAAACCATCTGGTAGCCTAAGAGCTCAGTTCTTTAGTAATAATTGTGCTACTTACTCCATCTGTACTTACAAGATAACTAGTTGTCTTTGTAAATTAAGCTAACCCCATCTGTTTCCCTACCTTATAAATGAGTACAAAGACCTCACACTCTTTCTGGAATGTGGACAACATGTAGCTTAAAGAGCAGAGGACAGGGAGAAGGAACAGCTTTTCCCTCAGTGCTGTGATCCAGAGCCCAGTATATTCTCTCTCTGTCTTTTTGTCTCTTTCTGTCTTTCTCTCTGTCTCTGTCTTTGTCTCTGTCTGTCTCTGTCTCTCTCTGTGTGTCTGTCTGTGTGTCTGTCTGTCTGTCTCTCTCTCGCTCGCTCTCTCTCTCTTTCTCGCCTTTGTTGGTGACAGTACTGGGCCTGTAGTAGGAAGACCCCTACTCAGACAGGCAAGCCCACCTGGTCATCGGGAGTGTCAGAGCCCACCACAGCAAAGTTGTTAGCAAAGAAGCAACTTTATTGAGAAAGTTCCTATACTGACTGGCCAGGGCCACAGCACAGGCTTGGGATCTGAAGCTACGGTTTTTAAAGGCAAAATCCATGCTGTCAAGCCTCACACACAGGTGACCAGTGGGCTCATATCACACACAAAGGGTTGCATAGTCATGTTAGGCCACACACAGGTGGCCAATGGAGTTAAATTTGGTGGGCAAATTTGGGATTTACCTTTTGGTGGGCAAAAGGTGAGGTTTACAGTAAGCTCATGGTGTTGCTAGTTTGAGCCAGATTACAACCTAACTGTTTTATGGATCACTCTTTATCTGAACAATTAAGGGTGGGTTAGGTTGTTAAGAAGAGGGGGACTAGATGCATTTTTTTTCATTCTGAGAACTAGGACCATCCAGTCTAAAATACGTAAAACAAAGGCAAAGCTCAAAATGGAATCATACCAGTTTTGGCTCCATCTCCAGGGTCTACTTCAGGCCTTGAACATGGGGCTTGGGCACTGTCCCTTAGCTTTTTCAAGGCTGGTGATCTACGATTTGACTCATAGCTTCACTTCCAGTTTTTCTGGTGCTTAATTGGAGCTCAGAGTCCCACAGACTTTCCTGCAGTCCTTTCCACAGCCTCAGATCTCAACCTTTTGGGTAGCTAAGATTACAGGTATGAACAACTGGCACTGGTGAGATTCTCTGGTTTTGGTTTTTAATTTTTATTTTTGTCAGTCATGGGACTTGAACTCAGGGCCTGGGCACTCTACCACTTTGAGCCATAGCTCAACTTCTGGTTTAGAGTGGTTAGAAATAAGATTCTCATGGGGACTTTCCTTACATGGATGGCGTCAAACTGTGATCCACAGATCTCAGCCTCCGGAGTAGATAGGATTATAGGTGTGAGCCACCAGCACCTGGCTAAGAGTCTCTGTTCTTTCTAGCATCCAGGCTGCTAGACTGTAGAAAAAAATGACTCCAGGTGATGGGCTGTGGTTAGGTTGTGTGGTAGTAGTGTGCATGTACTCCATCTACTACAAGCCAAGGCAGAGAAGAATGCTGAGGCAGCGAGCAGCAAATGTTATTGTAATTGGAAGAAAGAGAGAAAGAAGGAGAAGGACCACTGGGGATGTAATTTCCTAGTTGCTGCCTCTCAGCAACAAAAGCCTAAATTTGCTCCATAGCTCTGAGGGCCCCTAACAGTTAATATAGTTTCTTAAAGTGCCTAACAGTTAACAACGTGCACATTCTCAGGCTCAATATTTGATGTAGGATATCGTCTTCCTGCCACCAAAATTACAGGCTGGAAACTCCTCAGGAGGCTTTATTTTGTTCTTCAGAGGGCAGGAGAGCCATACGAAATATCCCTGGTGTGACAAGAGAATTAAAACAAATAGTTGCTAAAATCATGACTTTCCTTCTGCCACAAATTTAAAATAAACACATGTCAATGATTTCAGTTAACTTATTAACTGGGGATGATAGGAACAGAATGCTCCAATGGGTTAAAGGGGAATCCACAGAACAGATACATTAATAAGCAATTAAGACAGATACTTGACTTTGCTTAAGAGATACAAAACTAGCTTTTCCAACAGAGAAGGAAAGGAAAATCCATATTCCTCAACCTGAAAAAAAATCTGTTGTCCTGCCTATAGATAAAAATCACCTGTGTCATGATCAGCAGAATAGCTGAAAGTGAAACATGGATTTGAAAAGGTCTGATCATGGGAGTTTTCAATGTAATCCATTTGCCCACCTCAAATTCACTTTTATTTACATCTACTTTGAAACCAAAAATCGTGGAGTATTGACTGGGGTGTATAGAGTTAAAACAAGAGGTTTGGGTGTTAACTCTGACATGAAAATTTGTAATTTAAAAATTGCATAAATTTGTAAATTTTCAAATTAAAATTTTTACAGTCTCTGAGCTTTGATGACTTATCCATAAATGGGATTTGGTTATAAGATTCACAGGATGAAGAAAACATTATTTCCACCTGTAGGTTTTATAGACAGGGTACAAGAAATTAACTGACCATTTTAACCTTAATCACTATTGCTAACAGAACTGGCATCATACTGAATTCTTATGTACTAGACACACACTTGTGCCAAGTACATAGATCATTTCATTTATTTTGATTTTATGTCAGTGGAATTTTTACTATGGTTTATCTACCATTAAGCTTGAAATGTGACATTAGACCCCTCTTTTAAAAAATATATTGTTATTATAAAGGTGATACATGTATATATATGAGGCGGAGGGGGGAGCCAGTCACCTCATATATTACCAAGTGGCAAAATAAATTTAGAAGCCTGAGTTAAACTCTGTATTCTTTTTTTTTTTTTTTTCTGGTGGGTCGTGGGGCCTGAACTCTGGGCCTGGGCGCTATCCCTCTGATCTTCAGCTCAAGGCTACACCACAGTGCCACTTCTCACTTTTTCTGCTTATGTGGTGCTGAGAAATTGAACTCAAGGCCTCATGCATGCGAGGCAAGCACTCTACCACTGATCCACCTTCCCAGCCCTAAACTCTGTATTCTTAACTCTACTATCCATAGCCAGACTGTATGTACAAAAGAGCTTTTGGGAACCACTTACTTTCTTTTAAAAAAGTAAATTGCTGGGAATGTGGCTGGGAATGTGGCTCAGTGGTAGAGTGCTTGCCTGGCATGCATAAAGCCTTGGGCTCTATTCTTCAGTACCACATACACAGAAAAAGAAACACAAACAGAAAAAGCCAGAAGTAATGCTGTGGCTCAAGTGGTAGAAGTGCTAGCCTTGAACAAAAGAAGCTCTGGGATAGTGCCCAGGCCCTTAGTTCAAGCCCCAGGACTGGCTCCCTCCCCCCCAAAAACAAAACAAAAAAAGCAAATTGCTGCTTAGGGTTTTGAGATACCTGCAGAAGGGAGAATGTCCTTGTTTAAAGTGTGAATGAAGAAAGTGGACCTTAGATGTGTTAACTCATGCCTGAAAAGATACTCTTCATTTGATGTTGGCTACAACTTAGTACTGGCCTGTCTTCTCTTCCCATTTTAGACAATAGAACAGAAAAGAAAAGAGAAATAAAAAGAAAAGGGAAATGGTTGACAAATTTTGCTTGAGACATGCCATTGATGAGATATCAGGAATGAATATTCTTACTCTTCATCACTTGTTCCCAGTTTTACTTGCACAAAAGGGTTCTACAGTGATATTTCCACATATTTATACCATGTACCTCCATAAAATTCAACTGCTGTTGCTTCCCCTCATGCCTTCCTTCCAACAATAGATTACATCGTTCTGTTTTCAGATATGCATATAAAGTCCTTTGACTATGTTCAATACCCCTTTACCTTTCCTCTTCTCCTCTCCCCCTCAGACTGGCATCTTCCCTCCACCCCATAAAAAATCCTGTTTTACATTCTTGTCATTATTTATTATTATTATTATCTTTAAGTAGCTGTACACAAGTATACAAAATTCAAAATGTCAGTTTGTGAGTACAATGTATTATGACTGATATCATTCTGTCCATCATTCTCTTTCATCTCTCCTAATCTCATCTACCCCCTCAATATAATCTGGTTCCATTGTCACATATGTACATTGAATATTATGACTAGTTTTGCTTTAAATCACAGAGTTTCCTGAGAGTTGGAGCTGTCTCAACCATCACACAAGAAATTCAAAAGCGGCATTCTATTCTGAAAGAGCTGTTTTATGAGACTGATAATGTTATTGACATTTCTACTGAAGGTATTGACTGAATTGTCCTACTATTTGATAAATGTGGCTTTCTTTAAAATACCTTTTTTGAATTCACAGATGGAATGTTGAAGAAAGGATTTATCCCTACAGTTCATTTCTAAAAAAATAAGCAAAAGAGATATATATGCATTTAGCATAATGATATTAATTTAGTGTTTACTAGCATGTTTCCTTTTGATGAGTAATACATCTAGAAACATGGTTTCAAGGAACTTGTGCTAAAAATAATTAGATTTATCTAAAAAAAGTCAAATAAATTCATTTTAATGTTCTTTCTAGAATTAATTTTATGTGTTTCTCCAGATGCCAGCTAATTTTATAGTTTCTTTTTTGTCAGACCCCTGACAGTGGATGATGGACTTGCAGAACCTGAGGACCAACCTCCAACCTCCCGTCACCCTACTTTATGGACAGACCACTGAAGCTTAGGTTATTTCATGAGAAACATTATCGAGAGGACAGCTATGGCTTAATTGCTTAGGATCTATAAATCTTCCATTATTATAATGAAATCTCTCAAAAATGATCTATGCATTTTTGAAGCTAGGCATTTCACTTACTTTACCACTCTGAAAAGGAAACCCACTCAATAGGAAATGTACTCATTACCTTGCTCATGTAACTGCAACCCTCTGCACAGTATTTTTACAATAAAAATATCCAAAAAAAGAAAAAATAAATAATGAAAAGGAAAGAAAAAAATTAAAAATTAAAGAAAGGAAACCCAAAGACATTTGCCAGTTCCAATATATTTGCGTTCAGCTCTCTGTTTTCTTTTAAGTATTGGTCGCCCGCTTAAGTAAGTTAATTTGTAACTATCAATCCCATTCTCTCTTTATCTGTGAATGTGGCTCTGTAAATGTATAGAAGAGCACCACAGGTGAGTTCTTTAGGAACTATCAGGCACACTAGTGCCTTTTCAAAACACCATGCATTTTCCACTTAAATAGTTCCAGCCTAAAGAATTGCATGCTTCAGTAACATTTCAGCATTCTAGTATGTGGTTAGCTCACTGAAGCTAGACAGCAGGAAGACAGTTTAGAAATGTATGGCTACAGGGAAGTGGTTGCTTTCAGACTGAATTAAAAAGCATTTATTTCTAAATTAACACTTTCTGGGACACTTGCATAGAGAGATTGTAGGGGTAAAAATAAAATCTATCAGCTATTGATCTGAAATCCTGGCTAAAGTGGAAAAGTCCATGACTCTTTCAACACTATAGTCATGCTGTTGCTAAAAATGGAATGATGGATTTTTGCAAAGAATTTTGTTTCTCCCAATCTATTGTTTACAGTGCACTTAACATTGTAAATTACTGACAATGGACTCCAGTGATTTTACATAAAGGATATCTCCCAAATCTGAACACCAGTGTTCATTTCTGAATTTCCTCTGAGCCCTCACAAGGCCTTCTGAGTATGTGTGTGTGAATTTTTCATCAGCCCCAATGGAAGCTCTAGATTTTTCTATTACCCATGCACCTCCTTCAGCTCTCTCTCTCTCTCTCTTTCTCTCTCTCTCTTTCTCTCTCTCTGAGAAATTGTATATGCCTCCAAGTCATATTTAGTTTTCCAAATCCGATGCGGTCTATCTTTCATATCACTGCAGCACATGGCTGCAAAACTTAGCATTATTAATTTCTATTCCACAGGAAGCTGAGGACTAGATTTGAAGAGGGTACACTCCATTCTCTATTGCCCAGCAGTTATGTGGTCCTTTACAAGGTATTTGCTATCATTGAGTCCATACTTCTCTCATCTGTGAAATGCAGCCACCAATATATCCCTTACAAGGTTTACTGATGGCAGCCATGCTCCAGTGAGTGCCTGCTTTTTTTCCTGACACATTTTTTCTAACCTTAGGACAGCTCTCCATGATATGTTACTTTATTATCGCCTTGTGTAAAGTAAACTGAGGCACACAGCAGCTTCTCAGCTACTGAATGGCAAGAGAAGATTCTAATCTGGTATCTGCTGCCATTAGTGAATTTACACCCCGTATTATGCTAATGCCACCTATTCGGTTTCAAGTCTGACAATGTAAACCATAGGCAAACATCATTAGCTTGTTGGTCCTTTGCAACCCCTGTTTGTGTAACTCTAGCCTTTAAAACCAACTTGCATTTAGGTTTTTAAAAAAATGTTCTAATACAGTAATTTAAAACAGCTGGGCACTGGTGGTATGTGCCTGTAATCCTAGCTACTCAGGAAGCTAAGATCTATCTGAGGATCATTGTTCAAATTTAGCCCCAGAAAGGAAGTCCATGAGATTCTTATCACCAATTAAATATCAAAAAGAAAAAAACAAGTTCAGAGACAGCACCCAAGCCATAAGTTCAAGCCCCCATACTGGCACATACACAAAAAATAAACACTGCAATCAGATTGTCTAAGTTAAACTCTGAGCTTCCTAGATCATAACTATCTGACCATAAGCAAGTTACTTTACTTCTGTATGTCTGTTTCTTTGTCTGTAGAATGGAGATACTGGGATGTGTGTCAGAATTATTGGGAAGATTTATGCAAGTCATTTAGAGCAGCTACCTGGTATAATGTAGGAGCCATATCAGTTGGACCATATACTGGTCTGACCTGCTTTACATAGTAAAGTATGTAAAGTATGACATATGATCATAGCTTTTATGCCTAACCTTCAATTCTTGTCTTTGGAAATTTAATTTTGAGAATGAGCTGTTATGTTAGTTACTCAGGTGGATGCAGACCAACTTGATTCCGCTCTTTCTGTGTGTAGAATTCCATTCAAGGTTTTCCAGACTCTGTCACACGAAGATACTGAGAGAATGCACAAGGAAAAGGTAAAGATTATTCTGGGGTCGCATATATGTATGTCATTTGTGTATCATGCAATTGTGGCAACTACTACAAACTGTAACTTTCACTTGATGACTTAGGGTGAATATTACTAAATTTAATTCTCTGAAATTTCCTGTAGATGAAGAACCTATTTGATTTTGTTTGAAGTGATACATTCCAAATTATTTTTTGACTTTCTCTTTCCATGCTTCAGGAAGTACTCATGTACTGTGGGCATTGTTAGTCTAGTGGGATCTGCTTTCAGTATGAGGAGACCATCTGAAAGACAGGAAGACTTCATTTAAATATAGGCTGCATGGATATTCTATCAATGTAGCAAATGAAATCACAAGAAAGATATTTGCTTAGCTCATCTTCATTCAGACTGTTGAGGATGTACCAACAGAAAGTTACATTTTAATATATTATAAAACCAATTTATACAGAAGCTAGAAATAAGAAGTAATCATTTGCAAAGTATTTGGGCCATTGTGGTCTACCACATTGAGAATGTTGTTTTTTAAATGGATTAGAGTCTTCTGAATTTAATCTTTTACAAAGAATTTTATTTTAGAATCCCATGGGAATAAATAACTTTAGTTCCCTGAGGAGAAACGATTTCTTTCTTTCTGGTGAGTTTTTTTTTAAACAGTAGATTCCAAGAAGCTCAAAAAAAAATTTGAAAGCTCTGTGGGACAACTTTGTTGTTCTTTATGTTTGACATTTTTATATTCTTTTCCTTGTTCCTAGTTTTCTGTTCTCTTTTAAACATTTAATTTCACTATCTTTTATTATAAACATTTTCAAGATGTTTGTGGAAAGAGTTAGGCATGCAATAAATACAAATACATTAAATAAGAATCACTTTAAAAGGGAAACACTTGCTACAAAAGCAATCAATTGCAGATCATGTTTTTATGAGAACTTAATATAAATGTCTGTGGAGCTCACGAGAATTCAATGCTGGGAGTGGGCAGGCAGGCAGGACATCTTTGGGATCTAATGGGATGAGCTACAGCCTGAAAGATGCTTCAAGGGAGAAGGGTTCCTGGGGGAGATAATAGAATGGCTGTAAGCAAAGCAGACTGAGAGTTTGCCTGTCGTGTATTTGCAGATTCACTGGTAGTGTAGGAGATTTGAAATGTAAGGTTGTTGAAAGCCATGAAGCCAGGCTTGAGTAGAATTGAGTAGCACCTTGTCTGGCAAAGTTCCTTCTCAATTCTACAGTGATTAAAAAGTTGTCATCAGAGTCACAGTGATTGCTGGTTCTGAAGTGTCCCTTTCCTAACCCTTGATGGTGCGTCTGTGTTTGGTAACTTCTTGGTATATTTGAGGAGAACCAGCACAAGGATTATAGAGTGCTTTGAGTGTGGATGTATATAGTACACAATAGTGTGAGTACTCAGTGACCCGTGACTGCATGGAATGTTCTGAGCTGGAATTAACATAATGATTTTGTTTTCAACTGATGCTGTTTCATTTGACTCTACACATTTTCTTACCACAACTTCTCAAAGAAGTTTTGTTTATTAAGAGAAGCTAATTGCTTTTCCATTCTGTGCATATTTTATGCACTTAATATCAGAGTGAAAGAGACATAGTCTTCTGCCTTCTTTATTAGTTGAATGTGTTTTTCGGCAAGCTGCTACTTCAGTGTTTCATTATATCATTGTCACCACAGTGATTCACAGAGAACTCTAACTTTTCTGCTGCAACATTGCAGTGAAAAGATATCTTCGTAACTTTGCCAAAGGATGACAGCTTTGGGATAAGAGCCAGCCAGTCAACCCTTATGCATTCTCTCCCTCTTCTTCCATTTTTCTCTCTCTCTCTTTGAATCAGTGTGGTATTTTGATCCCCACCTTTCCTACCAACCTCAGGAAAACAATGCTCAGTTTTTCTGCAAGGATATTCCCTGGATGATAATGTATCAGTTACCATCTTAAGCTATGTGTTTGTAACTATTAGTGGTCAAAATATCTATATTTGCTTATATGAAATCAACTCACTGGAAAAATGTAACCAACTCTCCTTTTTATATGCTATCATGGTGCATAAGCATTTCTTGATACTTTGGAATTTTTATTTATTTATCCACATGTGGTGCTGTGCAGTTATCAGATAGCTTGCAAGATTTACTCTACCTCCTGAGAAAAGAGCTGATTTTAGCTTCAAACTTCATAATCCCCTAAGGAAAGTACTTAGTGTTTTGAAGGTATTCTTTCTTTCTTTTTTGTCAATTGTGGGGCTTGAACTCTAGGCCTGTGTGGTGTTCCTCAGCTCTTCAGCTCAAGGCTAGCACTCTACCACTTGAGACACAGCACTACTTCTGGTTTTCTGGTGGTTAATTGGAGATAAGAGTCTCACAGACTTTCTTGCCTGGGCTGGCTTTGAACCGTGATCCTCAGATCTCAGCTTCCTGGGTAGATAGGATTACAGGCATGAGCCACCAACGCCAGGACCTTGCCATGATTTTAAATGTTTCTTCCAATGCTTACATGTTGGAAACTTGATCCCCAAATGCAATAATAGTGGGTATAAGTTAAAGCATAAGTTGAGCAGGTATAAACTGAAGTGAAAACACAAGGAAGGGAATTGAAGAATATAACAGAAGATGGAAAGATTTCCTGTACTCATAAAGTAGAAGAAGAAATACTAATGGAAGTGGTTATAGCCATGGAAATAAATCTACAAATTCAATATAATTCTCATCAAAATTTCAATCTTGTTGTTTGTTTTTCACAGAAGTAGGAAAACAAGTTCTAAATTCACATGCAAGAACAAACAACTCCAATTTATCCAAAGCAATCTTGAGCAAAGGAAAGCCGTACAGGGCATATCACAATATCAGAGTTCAAGTTATGTTACAGAGCCATAGTAACTAAAACAGATTGGTGCCCACACAGAAACAGATAGGAAGACCAATGGAAAATAATGAAAGAACAAGAAATAAATCCACACTGCTACAACCATTTGATTTTTGAGAGTATCTCCAAATCTATAGCACAGAAAAGAGAGAATCTTCAACATATTTATGGGATATCCATGAATTGAACATCTGTACGTAGAAAGTTGAAAATGTTCTGGATCTCACACTGTACTAAAATCAATTCAAAGCAAATTAGAGATATTAATGTGAGACTTGAAACCTTGAACCTACTATGGGAAAATTAGTGAACTGGAATATATTGGTATAGACAGTAACTTCCTGAATAGAAATTCAATAGCTCAGCAAGTAAGAGCAAGAAATGACAACTAAGATTTTACCAAACTTAAAAAGCTTTTGTACAGCAAAGGTAACAGTCCCTAGACAGAAAGTCTAGCCTATAGAATGAGAGAAAATCTTTGCTAACTGTACACCCAACAAAGGATTAATAACTAGCATATACAAGGAATTAAAAAAAGAAACTACTCTCAACAATTCGACTAAAAAAGTGAAGTAAACAGAAAATTCTTTAAAAAGTACAAATGTTTAGAAAATACATGAAGAAATCCTTAACATTCCTGATCATAAAAACGGTGCAAATCAAAGCAACACTGAGAGTTCATCTCACCTCTGTAAGAAAGACCATCATCAAAAACACAAACAACAAATGTTAGTGAGGATGCAGGAAAGAAAACAAAGTCCTTATACACTGGAAGAAATGTAACCTAGTACAACCAATATGGAAATCAGAATAGAGTTTCCTCAAAAAACTAAAACAAAATTACCATATGATCCATGGATGTCACTCTTGGACAAATACATGAAAGCATGTAAGTCAGGATACAATAGAAGCTTTGGCACACACATATTCACTACTATGAAAACAGATCATATTCCCTACAACTGATAAATAGGTAAGGAAATTGTGGCATATACAATGAAATACTAGTCAACTATAAAAAAAGAATAAATTTATGTCCTTTGTAGGAAATGGATGGAACTGGAGATCATGTTAAGCAAAGTAAGCCAAGTTAAGAAGGACAAAGGTCATGTATTTTCTCATATGTGGCTATTTGACCAAAAAATAAACATACATGTAAATCCATGCATACATTGTGTGTGTATATAACATGTTTAAAATTATGGGACTGTTTCAGATTAGGAGAAACAAGGAGTCACAAAATTCTTAGAAAATGGTGCATATTAAAATATGTTTCATCTGTAACTGAAGACAGAAAAACAAAACTCACTGAAAATGTTGAATAATAGAGGGATGTGGAGATGAAGGAAGTGACAGTAAATATGAGAGGTCAATCTGACTAAAATACTACATATGCATGTGTAAAATACCAAGGTGAAAATCATCTGAACAATTAGCATACACTTAAAAATTAATGATGTGAATGTAAAACAGCTCCTGCCTGGAGTATGGTTACTAGCAAAAAGGAAGAGGGCGAAGGGGGAACAGAGAAGATGAAGGAGGCAGAGTGAAGGTGGCCAAAATAATTGTGCTTACAGATGAAAATGGAGCAAAGATGCTTTTTATTATTTTTATTTCTGTTTAACTTTTATATTATTATAAAGGTGAAGTACAGAGGAGTTACAGTTCCATAAGTGAGTTAAGCAGTACACTTCTTTTTAGACAATGTCACCCCTTCCTTTACTGTCTCCTAGTTTTTCCAATTTGTATAGTTCATTTCCAATGTAGTAAGACTTTGCAATTGTTCACCCTTTGTTCCTCCAATTTGGTTCTCACCTTACCCTCCCAAAGGCACATAGACAAACAAGATAAAAAGAAAAGAAAAGAAAAAAGCAACAAATTAAAACCCACTTGTTTCCATTTCAAAATGCTTCTTAAAATTAATTTAGGAAGATGGAGGCAGATGAGGGAGAGTGATGTGCGAAGTGGGTCTGATCAAGCTACATTGTATGCATATATGGGCAGGCCATGAAGACACCCTCTTGTAAAACTAGTTGATACTATTTAAACTTGTAGAGGAAAATTAAGAGAGAGGAAAAAAACCCAACAAATCCTGTGCTTTGCAGTCTAATTTACGGATGAAATTTATTGTCATCTCAGAATATGAATCTGTGGATAGATGATACTATCTGATAGTTTGCTAAAGTATGATTTTAATTCTGATTACTTTTATTGTCAGCCTATAATTTTATTCTCAGATTCTTACATACACACTTCAAGAGCACTAAAGATTGGGCATACTGTCTCAGAGGTGTTTTTTATGCTTTTGCAACAGCTGACTTGAATATAAAGTTTTGTTATTTGGGTATCTACCTATTGCACAAGCTGGGTCTTGTGCTGGTGAGAAAAAGACTTCTTTTAGAAATTGGTAAGGTTAATTTAAAAGAAATTCAGAACTATACCAATATTATCAACATATATAAATGGTATATTTTCTCAATGAAAAGGAGGGATTTTAATTCTGGATAAGCCAAGTAAAACACTATAGTTTAGCCTGGCGCTGGTAGCTCACGCCTGTAATACTAGCTACTCAGGAGGGTGAGATTTGAGGATCACCATTCAAAGCCAGCCCAGGCAGGAATGTCCATGAGACTCTTATCACCAATAAACCACTAGAAAACCAGAAGTAGTGCTGTGGCCCAGGCACTCGCTTTGAGCTGAAGAGCACAGGGACAGCGCCCAAGCCCAGAGTTCAAGTCCCACGACCAATAAATCAATCAATCAATCAATCAACCAATAAAATAAATAAATAAGTAGAGCCATAACTCTATTTCTGGCTTTTTGATGGGTAATTGGAAACCAGAACTCTCAGATCTCTGCCTCCTGAGTAGCTAGGATTATAGGCATAAGCCACCAGTGCCGTGAAAAATACTCATTTTAGGAAGTAGAGCTGTGGCTCATGAGGTAGCGCACCAACCTTGAGCAAAAAGCTAAAAGAAACTGTACAGGCCCTGATTTAAACTTCAGCATTAAAACAAAAAACAAAAGCACAGAGTACACTGAAAGATTGTAAACAAACATATATACATCAATACTAATAAAAAACAATGCTCTCTGACTTCATTAATATTAAAAATTTATTTGAAAGCAAAGTATATATCAGGGAGAATGAAGGTCATTATTTAACATTTAAAAAGGTATCAGTTCATTTGGAGAAATAACAGGCCTAACTAAGATTTTTGTCCTATACTCTAAATTACATGGAGCAAAACTGTAGACAAATCTAGAGAAATATATGAACATTTCAATACCCTCTGTCAGTAATTATTAGGAAAAAAGCTGGGTTCTAGTGGCTCATGCTATAATTATAGATCTTGATCTGCATGAAAATATAAGCACAACATATCAAAACATGGGGGTGCCAATAAAATAGAAGTCAGAGTGAATTTTATGACACTATTATCTATACTAGAAGATGTTATCAGTCAATGATCTCAGACCGTACCTTAGGAAACTTCTAATAGAAAAGTGTATCAAACTGTAACGAGGCAATGCAAGGAACTAATATGTATCAAAACAGAAATAAGTAAAACAGAAAACAAAACAAAATCAATTGAGAAAAATCAATGAAACCCAAAGCTTGTATTTGAAATCAATAAAAATCAATGATTTTCTAGCCATGTTTATTTTTTTAAAAAGAGAAAAGAATGACAGCTACAAAGTTTAAAGGTATTAGAAGAAAAATAACTTTCATATTCATAGGTTCAAAAACAGATGGGATGGACAAATTCCATGAAAAACTCAACTTAACAATGAGTAAGAAATAAATGAGTAAGAAATAAATAACCAATACAGTAGGACATTAAGATTTTAATTAAATATGCAACAACAAATAAAACTATGTCCCTAGACTAGTTGGGGGTAAATTATATTAAAAATCTAGAGAGAAATAATATAAATTATAGTGAATAAAATCTTTAGGAAAACAGGCAAAGGAATAAATACTATCACATTCTTTGAGATCAATATTATGTAAGTACTAAAATCAGAGACATTACAACAATAATTGTAATATATAACTTGAAAGAATATAAATACAAGTCTTTAACAAAATATGAGGAACTATAACTCACAAGTATATCAAGGTAGAGCACATCATCATGAAGTAGTATAATACAGGATTGGTTTAACCCTCAATAAATTCAAATTGCTATAGGCCAAAAAGAAAAGAAAAGAAAAAAAATAGGAAAAGTGAACCTACTTTGATTGATGAAATGTAGAGAAGGTTTATCTGATACAAGATTTGTAATAAAAAACATATAAACATCTCATGTTTCTAAAAAGGATAGAACTTGAATATTTAGATACTTCATAAACAAATACAGAAACAAGTCCTTAGTATCATTAGTTATGAGGAAAATACCAGTTAACCCCATCAAGATTAGCATTGCTATCACAATGCAAATGACCAAAATTAAAAAGACTGACAATACTGAATAAAAAGATGCGGAGCAAGGGAAACCTTTAGACATTGTTGTCAAGATATAAATTGTCTACAGTTTTTAGATAATGATTTAATAGTTGCTTATACACTTTGATATAATCTTACCCTAGAACCACCCATTGATTCTATCCTAAAATATTAACCCAAGAGAGATTTTAAAATGTCTACATATACTTATTTGTAACAGCTATATTCTAACTACCCAAAACAAGAAAATACACAGACATTCATCAAATGATGAATGGATCACATTTATAAAGAACAGTAACATCCTTCCTTTACAAGGAATTAGGCAATGGGAATTTCCAAGGTTTTCAAGCATAAAATGGTGACCAGTTTGTATGGTTTTATAAAGGATAACTCATGTTACTTTTTTTCATTTATACATAATGCATGGTGTCCCATCATCCCTGTAGATGAGACAGATCCAGATTTTGCAAATCCCAAATATCCTCCCTTAATCCTTGGAAGTAGCCCTGAAAGAAAGAGGAAGTGAAAACTGACTTTGCTAGCTTCGATGTCTATTCAGTTACTACTGAGATCCTGCCTTTCACTCTCTGAACCATACCGAAGCTTTGTTGATAAAGGTCAGATGGCTCTTCTCTAGTTGATCAATAATTTCTGTCATGATCCCCATCAACAAAGAGCTCAGGATCTGCAAAAAACAAACAAACAAGCAAAAAAAACCAAAACTCCTTCAAGGATATTGGAGACGATGAATTGATTGATAGGGTTGTTCCTGTCTAGATTTCCTATCACCAGTTAGAATAGAAACAATGCTGAATTCTTGCTACTTAGTGGGCTTGATCAAAGCTGAAGTATATAACAGAGAATGCAGATGAGGCTTTGTTTAGATGTTTCTCTTCATAAACTTTAATTATTTAGCCATAAGTAGGTTATTTAATATACCTTAGCCTGAATTGTCTTCTATGCCGTGAAGTGACGGCATTACAATAGAAACAATTCCATGATACTTCCTCCATCTGAAATTAATCTGCTGGTGATTCTATGAGTAGGTAATCTTTTATCTGGAAGACATCTCCGAAGGAATATCCTCTCCATATTTTATTTCTGCCTTTGTTACATGAGGCTTTTTCTTTTCTTTCTGTCTTCTTTAGAGCTTGCCTGAAATTGAATTGTTACTTGTTTTCCTAAATGACCATTTAATTCCAAAAACGGAAGCTACAGATTGTTGGGTGGGTGGTGAGAAGCAGTATATTTTTCTTTGAAGAGCTTATTTAGAGCGATTGTTAAAATGTATCCTTAGTGATTAAATCATTAAGCGAGAATACAATTTATGAAATAATGTTTTCTAAAGCTACTCAACTTTTTAAGCATAACATAGCAAACATCATTTCATAGCTTTTATTCTGACTGATGCAAATTCCTATTATCAAACACTTCATAAATAATTCAAAAGGAAAACAATGGATAATATGCTATATTTTTCTTTTGTAAATAATACTTTCAAACAGTGTAGTGATTTTTTTCAGAGCAACTTAAATACTTTTTGGTTAAATCCATTCAATGTGGTCAGAGGAGATGGGGAAACATTCAGTAATTAGGACAGGATGTCACCATTTATTGGATAGCTACTGAATACAAGGGCCTATTGTCGCATTTAACCTCTCCTACTTCATTTAATTTTTGTGATAACTCTGAAAAGCCTGTATTAATTTATATAGTATTATTTCTTGTAAAATGAGGGAACTGAATTAAAAGTTAAATATCCAGCCTTAGATAATGAAGCTTTTTTTTTTTTTGGTAAAAAGAATAAGAACTCAAAGCTACTTCTGTCTGATTGTAAACCAGTGTCTTTGCCCAATCTCTCTACTGTCCCCATCAACACTGAGCCATACTATCCCCTGAAAAATAAACACCATCCAGGAAGCAGAAGTTAGGACTTTCTGGTCAAGCTCTTTGACCTTATTTCATAGGGGTTGGAATTGAGTATTCATGTCTGAGTCCTACTTCTTACTTTTTGACTTCCTTTGCAAAGGCTTGGTAGCAAATCACCAAATGATAATTAAATAGGCATTCAAATTGGTAGCCAAGTTCTTATGATCCTCAGACTTAAAGACCTATAGTCATGAGTTTCAGTTACAAGAGTTCTATGAGACTTTCTTTCCTGATCCATATTCTAGACAACACAGACATTTTAATATTTTCCTGGATATTAATATTAAAATTAAAATATGGCATGGCTCTGAGTGCCAACTCTGCTCTGTGTATTTGCTATAAGAGGTAAAATAGAAGAGAGACAAATATGGCTCACTGAACATCTGCTAGGAAAGCACAGAGGACAGGGCAAGGTCTGAGAAGACTCCTATATAAAGCATCTCTACCCTTTTACTGGTACATACATCAGCAAGTAAAAGAGGAAGGGTTAAGGTCTGTTTTAGGCCTCTTGGCACACATTCCTATTGTCTAATTACACCATGGTTTCAGAGATAACTTTGGCTCAAATTATTTCAGGAAGATGATTATATATCTTTTATTTAAGCCAAGAAACAGCAAGGTAGAACAAACATGTGACTTGTTTTTCATTCCAGGTCCACTAAATACTTGATCTATTATATGGGACAAATAATTTTGTATCTGTAAGTTTTATTTATAAAGTAGGAATTACTATACTATAAGAATTTGAATATTTATAAGGTGAATGTTACACAGAAAAAAATCAATCAATGTAGCCATTATTATTATTGTTGATGTTAGCATTAAAAATAGCACATAGTTGGGATGGGAATGTGGCTTAGTGGTAGAGTGCTTGCCGAGCATGCATGAAGCCCTGGGTTTGATTCCTCAGCTCCACATAAACAGAAAAGGCAGCAAGTAGTGCTGTGGCTCAAGTGGTAGAGTGCTAGGCTTGAGCAAAAGAAGTTCAGGGACAGTGCCCAAGCCCTGAGTTCAAGCCCTAGGACCGGAAAAAAAATAATAGCACATAGTAAGAAGCAAAATCTTAATTTGTATTCAATCTCAGGCATAGATGAGATACAAATTATTGTCACCCCCATTTTATATACAAAGAGCCTTCTACAGAAATAAGTTAATCATTCAAAGTCACCTAGATAATAGGTAGTAGTTTAGTCAAATTCTACTGTTACTTTGTTAAGTTCTTTTGTTATTACATATCAGTTTGATGAATTATTGATCAAACATATAGGGATTTCATAGATTATCTTAAACATGGGAGCCTAATTTTTATAGTTAATATGCTCTTGTAATAGTTTCTGTTTTAACAGACCCTCCAATACTTTCCTATCATTTTTCAGAATAAAGTCCACACATATATGTGACACAACATACATGATGCAGCTTTTCCAAAAGTCCAGGCACATCTCCTGATAGCTTCCCCATCTTATCTCCCACAGATTCCAGCCATATGAGTTTTTTAAATTTATATAATTCCTTAATATGGCCAAAGGTTGGAAGATTACTATACTTTTGTTGTTGTTGTTGTTGTTGGTTGTGGGGCTTGAACTCTGGGCCTGGGCACTGTCCCTGAGCTCATTAGCTCAAGGCTAGCACTCCACCACTTGAGCCACAGCACTGCTTCCGGTTTTCTAGTGGTTTATTGGAGATAAGAGTCTCAGGGACTTCCTGCCTGGGCTGGCTTTGAACCAAGATCTCAGATCTCAGCCTCTTGAGTAGCTAGGATTAAAGGCATGACCCACTGGCACCCAGCAGGTTCCTATACTTTTTTTTAATTGTAAAGATGTTGTACAGAAGGGTTACAGTTACATTGGTATCTCCACCTTTATTTTTCCCCTACTATCACTCCTTGCCCCCACTTCCCCCACTTCTCTCCCCTCCCGCCCCCTGCAAGTGATACAGTTCATTTCCAATATAGGGTCTTGTGAGTCTCATTGTTGCAATGGGTCATCCTGTGTCCTTATTTCAGCATTTTGTTATTCCCCTTCCCCTCCACAAATTAGAGTAATGTGTATACAAGATGCAGGGTACCAAAATCAAATACAGTGATAACAGGGGAAGAACATACAAAAGAAACAAAAGAAAATCACATAGTACATTAAAAATAACAACAACAAAGGAAAACTTCTTGTGTCCATATCTTGGGTTTCATTTCATTTAGCATCATCTTATATGGTTATATGTACATAGCTTTTGAGCTTTTCTGCTCATCTGATAAGATTATCCTAGGTGTATGCTAATTTCTGTAAATAAGGGAAACCATGGGACCTATATTTCTTTGGGTCTGGCTTACTTCACTTAATATCATATTAAGTGATATATATATATATATATATATATATATATATATATACACACCATATTTTCTTGATTCATTCATTTACTGAGAGGCATCTGGGTTGGTTCCATATCTCAGCTATGGTGAATAATACTGTGATAAACATAGTTGTGCTGGTAGCTTTAGTATACTTTTTTTTTTTTTTGTCAGTCGTGGGGCTTGAACTCTGGGCTTGGGCACTGTCCCTTAGCTCTTCAGCTCAAGGCTAGCGCTCTACAACTTGAGCCACAATGCCTCTTCCGGCTTTTTCTGCTTATGTGGTGTTGAAGAATCGAACCCAGGGCCTCAGGCATGCAAGACAAGCGCTCTACCACTGAGCCACCTTCCCAGCCCCTAGAATACTTTTTACTCTGCTTGAAATGGCCTCATATCCCACTTTCTCCTCTCTACTCCCTTTTAGACACATACTTCTTGAATAACTCCTCATCCAGCACTGTCTTCCATGGGAGAAACATTTCTGATTCCTACACAAATGTTAAAGACTTTCTCATTAGTATCTAATTTAGCAGTTTTCAGATCAATGCCTACTTTGTGCCTGCTCCTTTTGCTAGACTGAGTCCCTAAAATGGGAAGGTCTCAATTTTTTCTGCCCTGTAGCCTCACATACTTCCAATGCTTGAGTATTCACAGACAGTGTGATGGGCTGATTGATTCCTCAGCCCAAATCTGTGTTGAGAAGTCTGAATCCTATGAATGAATGACTGGGCTGGTAGAGAGAGCTCGCATGCGAACCCAGCATGCCACTGCATTGAGATCCGTATGTCTCCGGTGACTACACCTGGCTGGTTGTGACAAGGCAGCATTTCAGCAACACTTCTGACAAGCACTCAGCCTTGGAAGAACGCATCTTTGTTTGTGCTATTGCTTGACCTTAATGGCTGACTTTTCATATTCTCCATGGGGTTCCCATAGCACTGGAAGTACAGTGGAGCAGATTCAGAGAAGGAGAATATGAAAACCATCCTGACATTTATCTATATTTCAGCAAGGCATTTGACAGATTCTTATGAGATAGGCTGATGGACCAGATGGAGAATTTGGCTTCATAGAAGTGGATGCATAGCTGGTGGAAGGGTTGTACCTAAATATATACAGAGGAGAATTCATGCTCCCAGAACACATTCACCTCTCTTGCTTTTTCATGATCTATGGAGGCACAACTCAAATTGTATTTCTCTCCCATAGTGAATATTGGCTATTTTCATTCTGTAATCATAAAAGAACTAAAGTATAACTTCAGGATTTTTGCTGATTTGTTTGGTGCATCTTATTTTTATGGTTCCCAAGGCTTTATAGAGTCAAATGTGTATCTTAGTATTTTCTATTTCTGTTTATTTTCTCTTTAGTGGTCTGGAATAATGGAGAAATTATTGAGCCTAGAGTCAGACCTATGATTCTGACTTCTCTGGCATGAGCTATCCCTGTAACACTAAGCATTAGTTTTGTTCTTCACATGTAACATCTTGTCCCTGTAACAATGATCAATCTTCATATCCAAACTTACGATCAACTCAGGGAAGCCTTCTTTCAAATGTCAGACACTGTTAGTTCCTCATTAAAATGCTCTCGAGACTCCATTTTCTAATCCTCTATGGCCATTAAGGCAAGTTCAGCTATTATAGTTTATAGGTAATATTTTGTTAAGTAATTTTGCCCATAAATCACATAATCTTCATGAAGTCAGAAGCCATGTGTGTGTCATATACTTCTGCATTTCTGGCACCTAATCAAAGAAATAAACCAAGGGAAGCGTGTTAGTATCATGTAACTGTTACTGTTACGTTAGCAAATAAAGCTACTCTAAGTCATTTTCCGGATGTTTTACTGATAGAGGGAGCAGGCTGACTCAAGTCATAACTGTGTGCTAAAGAGATGGGGCAACTGTGTCATCTTTTGGAGGTTTGATAAAAATGCAAATTCTTATCAAAATGAAACATTCTTCTACAACTAATACAAAATAAAGCATAAAAAGAAGAAAAATAATGCAAATTCTCAGTCTCTAGCTGAAAACTAGAACCAGACACCTAAGGGATGTGGTCTAGGGCTCTGAGTTTCAGGTAAGTCCTTCAGCTCATTTTGATCTCTGTTAAGTTTTAGAACTACCTTTGCATCTTGAGGGGCCTAACTTTTGGAAGTTCTGTGACTTTGGACCAGTTAGTTTCTCTGAACTGTAAGTAAAATATGAGAAACTTATACTTGGTGGTGTTTGGAGAGTTTGAAAGTGATCATTACAAACTACATAGTATAAAGTGTTTTTCAAAGCATGTTCCCATTTCTGCGTGCCTCCAGGTAAAAGTGAAGCAGAGGGAAGATTCCAGGAATTAGTGATGCAGATATAACTCTAACATTATGATTACATTGTGTGATATTTCAGGTATCCTGGATGCAATGTCAAGCTTCAGGAAAAAGATAGAGGGAAGAGATGCTAGTCTACTCAGCAGTTAAAGTTAGATCAATCTCTTCATTGTTTCACATCATTTTTCCCCCCACATAACCTTTAACCTGGTAAAATTTTATCATTGTCTTTAGCTGATAATCTTTTTTCCCATTTCAACTGTGAATACACATGGCTTAGAACAATTCTAATTACTTATTAAGCAAACAGTATGAAGTAGAGCTAGTCATAATTAGACCCTACATTCTACAAGGCCACAGTTTTTTGTCTTATAGTCTGCATTACCATCCTACTCACAAAATGTCTCCAATAAATGCATGTGGAATTACTCAAATGAACTAGCATGATTATGTAAAGTTTACAGCAGCTTCTTTTTGCCTCTTCTGTCTACCCACTGTAGCTTTAGTAGATTAAAGCAGTGGCACAGAATCCTCTCTTCCTTAGCCTACAAGCAGCAAAGTATAATGCACATCACAAGGAAATGTTTAAATGAAAATCCCAAGGCAATAGGTGTAGCATGAGATGATGCATTTCTTTTTTTTTGTATTATTATTTTTTATTTTTTATTTGAAAGAGCTGGGAAAGAGGAAAGAGAGAGGGAGCAGAGAGAGCTAGAAAAGAGCAGCAAGAGAGACAGAGAGGAACAGAGAGAGAAAGAGGAATAGAACAGAGAGAGAGCTAGGTAGCAGAGAGAGCTAGAAAGGAACAGAGAGAGCTAGAATAGAACAGAGAGAGAGGTAAGAACAGAGAGAAAGAGCTAGAATAGAACACAGAGAGAGGTAAGAACAGAGAGAGAGAGCTAGAATAGAACAGAGAGCGAGATGATGCATTTCTAACAATCTCCCAGGTGATAAGGGTGCTGCCCTGGCCTTTATTCATTTAATTTCCACCTAGTCAGACTCCTGAAATTACAAATCTATTGAAAAAGCCTTAATAATTCTCTGATGTACAGCATCCTCTGTGAAAGACCTTGCTTTCCTTGGGATACTGTGGACTGAACTCAGGGCCTTGCTCTTGGCTGGCACGTTCTCTGCCAGATGAACCACATGCCAGTCTTTTTATGCATTCGTAACTTTTTATGTAGGGTCTTGAATCCTCTGCCTCATAAGCTTTAGAAAATTTGATTATTACTAAGGTACAGGAAGATAGTAGGTTGTTAGATACCTCACCCTGAGAACTCTACTAGGGAATGTTAGTAAGGTTGTCTGTTAGCCAGATAGGTGTGTTGGCACATGCTTTTATTCTTAGCATTTGGGAGGCTAAGACAGGAAGATCGTGAATCTGAGGCGCGCCTCGGCTACATAGTGAACTCTGTCCCAACCCACAAAAAGACCATAAATAAATAACAAAAATAAAAATTAAGTGGCTGAGCATGATGATGGTACACACCTATGTGACCCAACATTCAGAAGGCTAAGATCAGAGGATTACAAGTTTGAAGCCAGCCTGAACTAAATCATGAATCCTGACTCAAAAAAAAAAAAGAAGGAAGGAAAGAAAGAAAGAGAAAGAAAAGAAGAAGTCATAAAAAAGATTCAGAACTATTTTGGATTCAAAATTATGCAGAAGCACATTTTCAGATACTACTATTCTTAGAATTAATGCAATGTTTAGCTCATGAGAAATAAGAAGGAATTAAATCTGTTTGTTTTGACCTACATGAAAGTAAAATGTATTAATCCTTTTTCTGAAGGTTATATAGTAAAATCATGTACTCCAGAATTCATAGTTAAGGGTTAGAGGTGAAAAACAAACCAAAAGCCAAACCCTATATGTGTTTCTATAGCCAGTAAATGTTCAGATTTATTATTAGTGATAGTAGAAGCTTTTCATATTCAGATTCTTCACAGTCACATCTATGGATACTACTGGCTTTCTTTTCTTGAAGTACAGAGAATACCTGATTCAATGATATCAAACTTCTCCAATTTTGTGTGTGCATCAGGCTTTCTTTTCGCATTGGCACCAATGCTTTTCCCTTCCTAGGATATTTTCTCCTCTTACATTGTTCTTTCACCAGACCTCCATTATGCTGCTGTTTTTCCTTATTGTGGCTCAAAGTTCCACTTTCTTCTTTCATTGTTATGTGCTCTTACAAATATAAGTATTTCTTCTAACAGAATACTAAATGTACATTTTCCAGTTCTTTGTCTTACTACAAGGTAAGATCTGAAGGAAAAGGCCACCTCCAACTTACTGCTTTATCCCAAGTGATTTGTTAGGTGTCTGTTACCTGTTAGATGCTGGAGGAATGTGCTTTGAGTACAAGATGACCAGGCAAGCATATTGGATAGAAATAAGCTAGAGGTGCCATTGGATTCCCCAAACCGGTTCTTACATCACATCTGCTTCCTTCAATGGCATATCACAGAAATGAGGTCCTCTAAACCATACCTCTTTCACTGCAGTCTTCCCTGATGTACTTAATCCTTCTGAGGAGCTGGTGAATTTTGCCTCCAAACTTTCCAATAGATGTGGAAGTCAGAAGTAGAACACACAATCTGTTCAAAGTAGAAAGACCTCCCTATAACTGAGAAATTTTCAGGATATCTGTACATGGGGTGGCATTTTCTGAAGGCCTGTTAAGAGGTGTGGGGGCATGACTCTGTGGGGACCATTCATCACCTGCCCACACCACAATTTTAAGTTACTTTAAGTCAGTGTTTTCTTTCATCTACAAACTGATAGCTCACCAGGGGGCTGGCAGGCTGACAAATATATGTAGTGTTACTGGTGGCTGCTTAGAAACGGCTCCCCTCCCTTTCCCAGAATCATGTAAATTGCTTTATTTTGACTCCCACTGACGAGGTGTGATTTCTGTTAACTTTCTTAGCCAAACTTCCTTCTCCTTTTGTGAAGCTCTCAAAAGCACTCACTTCTCTGTAGGACTCAGAAAATTACCATGAGTGTTATTAGAGCATGTGTATTTTTATGTATAATGAAATCTACAAATAGCATGTATATTGCAGAGAAAAACCTAACCTCCTTTTCCCTTTTTTCATTTGAGATTATATAAAATTGTGTTTATTAGGTATTTAAATACAAGAATGTACTTTGTGTTTTGTTGATGTCAACATGTGGAAAGCAATGGGGCCACTGAGATCCTGCAGCAAGGAAGATGGTTCTCGCTGCCTTTCTAGTCATCATCTCCTTAGAAGGACTGGATTGCCCAAAATCAAGTTCTTTCTTAAAGGACAGACACAATGAAGAATGATGTATTTTTCTTGCCCCCAAATTCATTAAAAGTTGTATTAAGCTGTAAGCATATGTAAAATCAATAGATGTCAATGAAAATGCTAGTAAATGGTCATTTATAAGAATGATTGACTTGGATATAAAATTTGATGCTCTTTTCTGAAAAAAATTCTCAGGTGCGAAAATGACGTCTTCTTCACAGCTGAACTTTTAACATAGTGTATATGAATATCATATCTTTTGGAACGACTTGAATATTCATCACTCTAAGTTGTGAAGAGTTCATCCTTATTAGGTCAAATTAAAATATAGGCACTTTGAAAGACAGGGTGTGTAATTATATAGATATGACACAGGTGTTTAAGATTTCAAAAAGATTTCACATCAACACCATAACAAAATTGTTGCTAGATTTGTGTGTGTGTGTGTGTGTTTCTGTAAGTGTTCAGAGAGACAGAGACAATTGTGATGTGTTACTGAGTAACATGTCATTTTATGAGAATCAATGCCATGCAATAATCTGGTACAAAGCAGTAGTATCTCACAGTCATCTCTGTATGATATCTCACAAACATGGCAGTAAATATCCAAACTAGTAATAAGCATACTTTTGTTCTGTAGGCTTTCAAGATACTTTTAAACATTAGCAGAGCTTGAGGTTTAGCCACCATGGAGGATTCTCATAAGGTTCTGTTAGTGTCTCATTTCAAGTTAGCTATCCCAAAAGTTAGCTGCAATCTGTTTTGCATGCAGTAGGATTACTATTAGACAGAATGCCATTTGCCAGGACTAAGAAAGTACTGCAGGATATCTGTAGGGCCCAGAACTCTTTCTCTGGGTAAGCATATTTGGTGACCAGTTAAGGATGCATTTGAAACAGAAATCCCACTGTGTTATTTTCTAAGATTTTAGATTATAGGTGAGCCAAGGAGAATAGTTAAGTATAGTCCTTTCCATCTGTACTAAGAGCTCTACTGAAAGGCTGGGAAGGTGGCTCAGTGGTAGAGCTCTTGCCTTGCATGCCTGAGGCCCTGGGTTCGATTCCTCAGCACCACATAAGCAAAATGAAAAAAGCCGGAAGTGGCGCTGCGGCTCAAGTGGTAGAGCACGCTAACCTTGAGCTGAAGAGCTGAGGGACAGAGCCCAGGCCCAGAATTCAGGCCCAATGGCAGGACCCCTCCCCCAAAAAAGAGCTCTACTGAAGGGTGAGGATATTCTAAGGCCCTCTTCTCTTGTGTTAACATTATGTCAGTGATTAATTTTGTCCAAGAAGAATCTAAAACATAAAGACCTAACACAGTCTAACTCAAAAATAATATAAATTATATTCCAATGAGATTCTTTCCCCCAGCATTCTGGGGTTTCTGTTTGCCTAGAATATTCATAGATAGACTTCAAGATTCTGTGAACCTTTTGCCAGTTATTTGCCAAATTGTTATATTTATTTACAATTGTGTGTAACACAAAAAGAAACTTAGGGACTATTTTGGCAAAGTCATTATCATTTGCCTAGTTACCAACAGTAGTCCTTTGTACCAGTAACCTGTGGTACCTCACTCAGATCCATAGTAAATTAACTCCTGAGTTGACTATAGTTTTCAACATTTCCCAATGCCAATGCACACTCTGTTTTCATGAGTAACAATGGCATCTAATGAAAGCAAATTTGACTTTTAAAATAAAGCAATTTTTCTTAAGGGCTGCATCTCATGGAGGAGAGGCTAAACATATCTAAAAATATACCAATTTATTATAATTTGTTCTTAGTGTATGAGCCATATAGTTAAGAAGCATATGTCTCAGTGATTCACACATTCACAGACATATGCACACACACACACACACACACACACACACACACACACACAGATCTTTTGCCCTATTTCCTCTGCCATCTCATGTTAGCACAATCTGAGCCTTAATTCTACTTGATTTCTCTCCCTTCTCATCCCTCCTACTTAGTTTCACTCTATTTCTTCTCTCCAGCTAACTTACTACATGACGTTACTAAGATAAATTTTCTATTAGGTGGAACCAAAGTAAATTGTGGATATTTGGCTATTTTTCACTGGAAGAAAGAAAAATTATTTCATACGGTTCATCTTAATGTAACATAAATGTGCTTATATCATTCTTGGCTTAAATTCATTTTGTACTTCACCTTTTTATGACATTATTCAGTCCTTTCAATATGACACAATATGTCATGTTAAAATATTAACCCTGAATTTGAATGCTTGACCAGGATGTGAAAACTCCAGTCGCTACAGGGGTCAAATGAACAGTGTGAATGTTTGACATGACTTGGAGTAAGACAAAGGAAGAGTCTGCTAAGACACGCAAGGATATTCAGTAGCTTGTCTTTGAAAAAGTCACTACAATGATTGCTTATATTGTTTTATCTTTCTGATCTTTAGGAAGCTGGGTATAGAGAGCTTTTTAACAATATTTTATTTTTTAAGATGGACAGCAATTATGTTCATTAAAAAGTATTTTGTGAGCCCTTTTCAAAATGTGTGTGTCCTAAAACCCACATTATCATATAATTTCCATGGCAATGGTATTAAGAAATAGAACCTTTAAGAAGGAATTCGACTATGAAGATGGAGTACTGATGAGTGCGGTTGGTGGCATAAAAGCAATTTCTTAGCTCTGTTTTCTCCTTCTACTTTGTGAGGACTCAGCAAAGAGCTGCTAACTTCAAGGAGAAGACCTTTTCCAGACACAAAACTTGCAGGCACCTGGATCTTGGCACGTCATAACTTCCAGAACTGTGAGAAATAAACTTCTATCATTTAAAAATTACTCCATTCATGGTAATTTGTTAAAGCAGCAGTACAAGACTAAGAAACAAGCCCATTTGAAATTTGAGCAATCCTTACACAATAAAACATATCATAAGTATATGAATCAAATTTGATCTGAAAGCTTCCATTTCTGGCTGCTGCTTCTAGCCACTTATGTCAACAGTTTCCTGTCAGTCTCAGGATAAAGAAGACATCCACAGGTTTTGCTTCTGTGTTTCCCTCTTCACTGATTTTCTCCTACCATCAACCTCATTCCTCTAATCTCAGTGGGATTTTTTATCCTTTGAATATTATTTCCCTTAACATTCCTTGTTCCCATAATGACCTCAGCCCTAGTAATCAAAATTCTACTTTTCATAAAATCGGCTTTGTAGGCTTCACACATGAGTGAGATTAATGTAGTATTTTTCTTCCTGTGCCTGTCTTATTTCGCTTTTAGCATAATGTCATCAGGTTTAGCTATGTTGTCACAAATGACATAATTTCCTTTGTTTTATGGCTGCATATTATTCTATTTGCATATGTTTAATATTTTCCTGAACTATTTATCTATTGATGGATGCAGATTGAACTTATAATTTGATTTTTATAAATAGTTCTGCAACAAACACACATGAATTATGCAGATGTTTCTTAAGCATACTGATTTTGTTTACTTTGGAAATATACCTATGTGTAGGATTCCTACATAATAATAGTTCTGTCCATAATAGTTCTGTTTTTCTATTTTACAGGGTGGATTGTTTAATATGGGGCTAAATTCTTCAGTTCTCCTTCCCCTTGCCAGAGCATATCACTTGTTGCCATTGTTGTAGTGTTTTAATGTTGCCATTGTTGTAGTGTTTTAAAATGGGTCATTGAATAATCATCAAAAGCAGAGATGCACTTCTCAATTCATGTTTAATATGTGCGACTAACAGGAAGCATGTCTGTGATATTTTAAGCCACTAGCATTTTTGGAGTTGCTCATAATAACACTATCATGCAGCTTAATTTAATAGATGATGATACAAAAATAGTTTTACACTATTAGTGAACTTGACCAGTTACAATCACAACAGTCATGATCCTTTAAGTATTTGCTTAGATTTGTATAAATGGTGAAACGATATGGCTGCATCCTTTCCACCCTATGAATTGGTATCAGAAATTTAAATTATACCGGCTAGGTCTAGAGAAATAACCTGGAGTTCAGCTGAAAATGAGACATTCCTCCACTAAAGCTTCCTCGATCAACCGCTTGTGTCCACACACTTATCTTCTGAGTCTTCAGTTCCTCTAATAGAGCTGCAGTTCACCCTAACACCCTGTGTTAGAGGGAAACTACAGAAGATGATGTTGAAAATTCATCAAAGCTGAAAATGAATAATCCTCAAGATGAGGTAAGAATCTGCACCATGTTGCTGCAATCTTTCTTTTTCATTTCACTCTTTTATTTACTCCTAATCTTGAATCTTTCTTTGTGTTTTTGTTTGTTTTTAATTTTTCTAAATTGGTTTAGGTTTAAATGGAATACTGAAAAGATAAATGTTTTCTGAATTGCATGCTTTTTTTTAAACCTGGATTGAGATCAAGGAAAAAACTGGGGAGTACTTACAAGTGTATGTCTTTGGAGTAACTATGATGAAGAAGAGCAATGAGAACAGCAGAGGTAGGAGGAAGAATTGCAGGGGCAAGCTAGACAAAGCTCTACTAGTCAGGTTAATTTCAATTCCTTACACAGTCTCCATGATAATGGGTAGATAGATCTGTGGGGATATTTTTGTGATTCTGTGTACTGCTATTTCCAGGTAAATTCTTTTAGGTGGCAATACTTTAGCACAGATAAAAGGGATGGTGTCTACCCTCTCTAGTGGGAAGGAAGTTCTGTAATCTATCCCATTTTAGTAAGAGGCAAAACAACATGTCAAATACAGTAGAAAACCCCCCTTTGTGAGAAGCAGTTCACCTTCTCTTCTAGTCCATCATGATCACAGAAGCATCTCTTGGAAATGTCAAAGCCACGTGGGACAGATTAATCCATTTTTTGTTAGGAGGCTATGAAGAAAAAAGAGAATGGGAAAAGCAGCGTGGAGAAGAAAGATATTTTAGATGGCACACTACCTGAAGGAAGACCTGTTTTTCTACCAGCATTTCCTTTTTCATTTTATATGCAAGAAAATTTATATATCAATATCTTTATACACATATACACAGGTTTTATTTTTATTTACATATCTATTATCAATTAGCAGAAAGAATCAGGCCAGTAAGTATTCCAGTTACTATGGAGACCAAAGTAGAGCCCGGGGAAAATAAGAATTTTGATTTTTGAATGTTAACATTTTTGCTCCCATTCTTGAGTTTAATTTTTTTCTTAAATTACTTTAATTAGAAGCACTTAACACCTACTGTGAAATGGGTCTGATTATGTCTAGACAAGCAGAGAATTTTTAATGTGTGTCTTTGTTACCCCACAGATGTGGCTATTTTCCCACTTCGCAAAGAAAGAAGTTCTGAAAGCATGTAGTCCATTTCTTGAGCATCAATGGGATGGAAGCACTGTTATACTCCATTTGAATGTATTTCTACAGTTTGAGTAAACAAAAAAGGGAAGTAAAAACACAGGGAAGGTAAAAAAAATAATCAAGCAATGGAATTACCGCTATGTGATGACTCCATGTATTAAAAAGTTGGTATGTGTATGTGTGTGCTACTGAATTCTTAATGGAACAGAAAAAATAAAATGGTATCATTTTTATAGAATTATCATTTGATGCTTTAAAAATGTCCAGGAAATTAGTCAAATTGGCTCACTTACTTTGGGGGGAATTGATTAGTTTTAGCCTCACTAAAGTTAAAGTATTTGTTCACGTGCCTATGGTTCTCACCTGTAATCCTAACTACTCAGGGGGCTGAGATCTGAGAATGGTGGTTCAAAGGCAGCCCAAGCAGGAAAGTTTGTGAGAAACTTATCTCCAACTAACCGCCAGAAACCCAGAATGATAATCATGAACATAAAGGTTCAGGGTCAGGGACAAGTCTTGAATTGAAGCCCCAGGACCAGCATGTGTGCCCACTCATGGACACGTGTGCGCGCACGCACACACACAAGCGTTCTTTCTGGGCATGGTGATGCATAACTGTCATGCAAGCACTTATAAGGAGGAGAAAAGAAGACCTAGCATTCAAGGCCAACCTGGTTTGTTGTCAAGACCTTTTTCCCAAGACAATGACAACAAAAATGAAAAGCATTCTTTTAGATGAACTAAACTAGGATCTATAAAACGTGATGTTTAGGAAGTCACATGAAGAATGATATTCTTTCCAGGATTAACATTGTCTATATGAAAGAGAAGTATGGGATTTTGGTAGTATTCACACTGAAGTTTGTAGAAATGAACAAACACACCTCTCAAAGTCAGTATCAGTTTTGGAGTCCCTCTATCTTTCTATCATTTCTTTCTTTTTGTATGTTTTTTTAAATTGTAAAAATACTGTACAGAGGGGTTACAGTTACATGACCATTTCCTATCGAGCATTGTTACCTCCTCCTTTATTTTTCCCCTACCATCCCTTCCCTCTCACCCCCACAACTACCTGTCCTCTGCCAAAGTTGTAAAGTTCATTTTTAACATAGTGTCTTGTACATCTCATTGTTACAATGTGTTAGCCTGTTTCCTTATGCAAGCATTTTGTTTTTTCCCTTCCCCTCCCCAAATTAGAGAAGTGTATATACAAGATGCAGGGCCCCGACATCAAATACAGTGAAAACAGGGGTTATACCATGGGGGAGGAACACACAAAGAAACAAAAAAATCATGGAATGTTATAAATACATTAGAAACAATAGCAAGAAGGAATGTTTTTATTTTTTAGAATGTATTTTTTATTGTAAAGATGCTGTACAGAGGGGTTAGTGAAATAAGCCAGACCCAAAGAAATATAGGTCCCATGGTTTCCCTTATTTGCAATAATCAGTATACATCTAGGATAATCTTATCAGATGAGCAGAAAAGCTCAAAAGCTATGTACATATGACCATATGACCATGATCATATGAGCATAATGCTAAGTGAAATGAACCTCAAAATATGGACACAAGAGGTTTTTCTTTATGGTTGTTTTTAATGCACTATATGATTTCTTTTGATTTTTAACACTTTATTTTTTCACACTTGCCTGTATATCGTCTCCTCTGTGCTTCCATTTTCTATACTCTCATCATACTACACTTTTCCTAAGTGGTCTCCCTGCCTTTGCTCTTGCCCACATCTAATCTGTTTCCTATATTTTCACAGAGTACTTACTATCTGCAAGACATAAATCTGATTGTATCACTCTTACACTAAGCAACTTCCAAAGGAAGTTTATAAGAGGTCTTGTCTTCCTTAGCAGAAAGAGCAAAATGCAAAATAAAGTTTGCAAGTTCCTATAGGAATGGGCTTTTGCTCAGGCTCCAGAGTTCTGTTTTGATTTCTTCTTTTATCTCCATATATAGTTTTTTTGCAACCATATTTTTTATTGTGAAAATACCATACAGAGGGGTTACAATTACATGAGCAAGGTAATGAGTAAATTTCTTATCAAGCATTGTTGCCTCCTCCTTTGTTTCCCCTTCCCGTCCCTTCCCATCTCCCATCTACTCTTCCCCCAACCCCTCCTGGCCAGAGTTGTAAAGTTCATTTTTGACATAACGACTTGTACATCTCATTGTTGCAATGAGTCCACCTGTATCCCTATTTAAACGATTTGTTTTTTCCCTTCCCTTCCACTAATTATACCAACATCAAATACAATGAAAGTAGGGGTTATACCATGGGGGAGGGACATACAAAGCAACAAAAAATAATCTTATAAATGTGTTAGAAACAATTGCATGAAAGAAAAAACATTTGAATACTCATATATAGTTTCTTTAGCTAACTTTTTCTTGCATGGATATATCTTGCTTCTTCCTGTGTTAGGACTGTTTTCTGAGTGTGAGGTGCTAACTTTTCCTGCATGTTGGCTACACATTTCTTCACATCTCATCCCAAATATTCAACAGTGAAATAATTTCATGGTCCCCAGTCTAAACCTGTGGTATACTTGTGTGATACTCTCTATTTTTTCTTTTTAAGGCCTTTAATGGGTTGAAATTATAAATTGAGCTATTGGGAACTTTCAAAACCATGAAGTAAAAATGCGTATGGGGATTTATTTCCTACATTCATATCCAACAAGATTTAGCTCTTAGTATTTGACTTCCATGTGTGGTACAATAGCATTGTGTTACACTTTCAGACCTTCTTTTCAGCATTTTTCAGATAAATAGTATTTCAATTCAATTCAAGTCTTTCCGTTCCTCATTCCCCTTCCATCTTTCAGGAGTATACGTGTTCTTAGAACTGAGAAGGAATAGAGTAGCTCAGCCATAATGCTCCTATATTCTCTGGAGCCTGTGCTGAGATCTATCTGTTTCTCTTTGTTCCTCTTGGCCTTGCTGCCACTCTTGATGCTACAGTAGCCCCTGGTTGTAATATCTGTGTTCTAATCCCACTGACAGGACTGCTGGTCTGTTTTTAGGGCCCAATTTTCTCTGGATTGGCAGTGGGAGGTTGCTTTCAAGCAAGTTGTTTTTCTTTTTTATATTCTCTATATCTGCTAGAGTCTGAATTATTGGTTTCATTCAAAACACTTGGAAAGTGTTTTGAAGCCCCAATAAGGTTATAGTGTTAGGAGGTGAATCAATCATGAAGGTGATGCTCTCATAAGTGGGATTATCGGTTCTAAAAAAAAGATGCTAAGGGATCTTTCAATCTTTTCTCTATGTAAGGACAAAATGAGAACTTGCCATCTGTGAACCAGGAATGTCACATGAAATTGCTTTTTTTAAAATTTAATTTTATTTGTGAACATACTGTACAGAGAGGTTACAATTACATGGGCAGGATAATGCGTACATTTCTTACCAAGCATTGCAGCCTCCTCCTTTGTTTACCCTTCACATCCCTTCCCAGCCTCCCCCCTCCCCCCAATCCCAATCCTTCTCCTTCCCCCCCTTCCCCCCCCCCACCGCACCGATGTTGTAAAGCTCGTTTTGGACATGACAACTTGTACTTCTCATTGTTGCAACAGGTCCACCTGTATCCTTAAACAACTGGTTTTTCCCCATCTCCTCCACAAGTTATACTGACATCAAATATAGTGAAAGCAGGGGTTATACTGTCGGGGAGGGACATACAAAGCAACAAAGAGATAGTCTTATAAATGCGTTAGAAACACATGCATGAAAGAAGAAAACATTAGGGGCTGGGAAGGTGGCTCAGTGGTAGAGCACTTATCTTGCATGCTCGAGGCCCTGGGTTCGATTCCTCAGCACCACATAAGAAAAAAGCCGGAAGTGGCGTTGTGGCTTAAGTGGTAGAGTGCTAGCCTTGAGCTGGAGAGCTGAGGGACAGCGCCCAGGCCCAGAGTTCAGGCCCCACGACCGGACCCAAAAAAAAAAAAAAAAGAAGAAGAAAACATTAAAATACATATCTAAGGGTTCATTTTCCTGACATCACATTATCTGACCTTTACATGAAATTGCTTTGATCTTGGTCCTTTTCAGCTGGCTTTGAACCATGATCCTCAGATCTCAGCCTCCTGAGTAGCTAGGATTACAGGTGTGAGCCACCAGCACCTGGCACCATATGTCTTTATAATACAAAGTTTTTGGGTAAATGTACACACCTGAATAGGTGTCTTAAACCTGCTTATTGTTATCACTTCTAATATCAGAATCTCTTATCACTCTGGTTCTATTCTGAGTATGATAAAACTATGGGACTTGCGGCTTTTTTTTTTTTTGGTCAATAGGTGCATGGGACTATAAAAGAGATAAAAATATGGATGCCAACCAGGGAAATGGTTACAATCCATAGTAAGAATGCAGTAGAGAGAAAACACCAATGGCCTGCTTTAACTTCTTCTCCGATGAGAAAAGATGTCACTGTGTTGCAATGACGGTGTGGATGGAAGGGGGAATGATGAGAACTGCTCTCATTTATTTCACCTCTTCATGTGTGGTGATCTATCATTTGTGAATGCCTCAAACTGTGAACTTCGAATCTAACAAACATATGTCCTTTTATTTTGGGAAGTAAAGAATGGTTAGAGAGAGCTTTGCCTTCTTTCTGCCTGCTGTACTTTTTCCACCAGACATTTACAAGAAAGATTACGCTTGACCTGACTGGAAGACTAATTAATGCTTTCACTGAGTGTGAGAGCAATTGGAAGTTGGGCATGGCCAGATGACAGAAACATAAGAGTTTGGAGATTTAAAATCTAAAGATAAAGTACAGTTCCACATATTTTTTTCTCATGCTTTTTTAGTTACTAATTTCTACCGTAAGAGGAATTTTCCAGTGGAAAAATGTTTATTTTAGAGGTCATTTGCTTTATTTTGACCACACTTTAGATTTCAGAGAAAAATATCACAGAAGAAAATAAAACTAAAATGTCTTGAACCCCAGTATGCACCATGGTTTAGAAAATCACCAAAGAAACATATAGAAATTTCTTTTTTACTTTTTTGTTTTTTTATTGTGAAAATACTGTACAGAGGGCTTACAGTTACATGAGCAAAATAATGAATGCATTTCTTATCAAGCATTGTTGCCTCCTCCTTTGTTTTTCCCCTACCATCACTTCCCTTCCACCCCCGCCTAAATTGTAAAGTTCGTTTTTCAACATAGCATCTTGTACATCTCATTGTTGCAATGGGTCAACCTGTGTCCCTATTTAATTTGTTTTTTCCCTTCCCCTCCCCAAATTATACCAGCATCAAATACAATGAAAACAGGGGTTATACTGTGGGGGAGGGACATATAAAGAAAAAAAAATCACATGGTACCTTATAAATATGTTATAAACAATAGCAAGAAAGACAAAACCACTTGTGTCCCTAACTTGGGGTTCATTTCACTTAATATCATCTTATCTGACCTTTTCTGCTTGTCCTAGGCATATACTAGTTATTGCAAATAAGGGAAACCATGGGACCTATGTTTCTTTGGGCCTGGCTTACTTCACTTAGTATAATTTTTTCCAAGTCTTTCCAGTTCCTAACAAATGGGGCAATGTCATTCTTTCTGATGGAGTCATAGAATTCCATTGTGTATATATATACCACATTTTCTTGATCCACTCATCTACTGAGGGGCATCTAGGTTGGTTCCATATCTTAGCTATGGTAAATAATGCTGTGATAAACAGTTGTGCTGGTAGCTTTAGTATGGTCGTGTTTGGGTAAATGCCAAAAAGTGGGATTGCTGGGTCATAGGGGAGCTCCATGTGGAGTCTTTTGCGGAACATCCATACTACTTTCCAAAGTGGTTGAACAAGTTTATACTCCCACCAGCAATGCAGTAGGGTTTCCTTCTGGCCACATCCCCTCCAGCATCTGTTGTTATTAGGGTTCTTGATTAGAGCCATTCTAACTGGGATGGGGTTGTTTTGATTTGCATTTCTTTTATGGCTAGAGAGTAGAAATTTCTTAAGACCATATAGAAATGAATAAGACCTAACAATTCTCTTGAGATTATAATTTGGGAACTGTTAAACATTTGTTCTTCCTGTGTAGTTATCACTGTTTAATCAAGCCATTGAGGTCTAACTATAATTCAGTGATGCATTCTACAGGGTTTGTTTTTGTTTTAAATAAGCCAGACAGACTCCTGGTTCAAGTGAAGTGAAGATAAAGACAGGGAGGGGAGGGAACAGGGAGAAATCCAGACACAAAGCATCTGATAGATATAGTCTAAAAAAGGTCCATACATTCTGTGAAAATTCTGACTGACACATCAACATTTTGAGAATTCCTAATTCTCCATTGGAATTCAGAAACTCCACATTTTGGAGTACCCTTCCAAAAAATAATTCTTTTAGATTATGTTAGCCAGAGCTTGTTTCCCTGTATGCACAGAATTCACAACACATGCACTCTCTTTTTTGGGGGCATGTTTTTATACAGCAAGACCTTGCAAATTTCTTTTATATGTTAGTGTAAATATCCAAAAGGATATAAAATATTTATATGGCATTTTTTACATTTATTTGGCTTTTTCTCATTGAACAGCATCTTTTTCTTCCTCTCAGAACACATTCTAAAAAGCACTGCATTATGTTGTTGTTGTCCCCAGAGTACATACCTTAGCCCTAGAGCTAATTCTCAGCTTACTTAAGAGAGCTTCAAGAGCCTTTCGTATTTATTAAGAGTGCTGAATTTCCTCCATTCGATGATAGTGTGGGCTCTGTACTGTCAGGTGACAACATTCAGGTAGGGCACTGAGAGCAATTTTGCATAAGACATTTCAGTTTAACTCTCTAGGTGAGGTTTCAGGATTTGTATGGCTTACTTTTTGTTGTAGTACTGACTCAGACTATCTCAGACAGTGTTCCATACCTCAGTTTCTCTTAAAGTGAAGGAGAAAATGAGACTTGATATCTCCCTAGACATTGATAGGAGGAATTAGGTTATACCGTCAATGTAGCTTGAATTCTGCAAGAAGGAATTTTAGCACACTAACAATGGATATTATCGACATGACTCCAAAGAACTTCTCATGTATGCTAACCTTGAGGTTAGTTATTTGCATTTGCTTAACAAGAATATTAAATCTTCTTGAGAACCCAATGGGAATGACAAAGTCATATGAACTGCTTTGCAATCATGTTTTTTTTTCCAGAAGAAAAGGAAAAAAATGCAAGTCAGATCTGTTGAAACTTAGTTCTACATGTGTTTAACAAAGTCAAATCTTGTGGTAGTACTATTATCACTCATTTATATAAGAATAAAGATGGAGACTTTTCTAAAGTTAACATCAATGCTATCTGCATTTTATCAGACAACATCATCATCTGCTTCGTGGCATGTCGTATTTCTACAACATATCAAATGTGGAAATGTACAGATTGTCTATTGCCTTTTTCCTAACATTCTTTCTCTCCATTTTGACTTGAGGAAAGAGTGGTGGAAAAGCAAAGATGTAATAGAAGTCTATGATGCCAGTATATTCACTTATCTACACAAAATGCCTCATAGATTCTTCATTGAAAAAGACGGTATTCAAATATTTTTAAAAAGACTAATTTTACTCCAATGTTACGACCTCTTTATCTGCTCTCCACAAATAGCCTTCTAAAAAGAAAGGAAGGACCTTGTGGGAAGTAAGCCTGTTGCTTCTGGTGGCAGCTTTTATACTTAGCACACAAGATTTGTGGGGGTTTGAACTTAAAGTGGAAGCAATAATAGATGAGCAGCCAGGTGTATCAGGAAGAGTATTGACAATAACATCACAAAGCCTCAGTGGATGAGGTGGAGACTGTTCAGAAAAGCAAGATAAAGAATCCTGGATTCTCTTCCTCAGTGCTCATTTCGGCTGTTCATGGAAAGGAGGGCACAGAAAAAGTGAGTAACTTGGCAATCTTCAGCAATGTTTCAAAACTGATCTTTAGCCATTGCTTTTCTCTTTGGGAATACCTGGCTCAGAGTTATATAGCTAATCAGAAACACCCGGATTAAAACAATGGTGCTTTTAATGTCAACCAGCATGTGTAATTAGTGACAATGAAGTGGAGTCTGCTTCTATATTCTTTACAAAGCTTCATTATCTGGTATTCCTTCATTCCTGAGGAAATTTGCTGCTTTTTATTCATTTATTAAATAAGTATTTGCTAGATATTAGTTTGCACAGCAATATCCTGACTTCTGTTGACATAATGATGACTAGAACACATTTCTGGACCTAATATGTCTCATATACTAATTGTGGAGATGAAGAGTAACAGAGATTTTAGTAGAGTGTGATATGTATTTGACAATATTAAGGAATCTGAGTGAAAGGGATATATATATATATATATATGTATATATATATATATATATATATATATATATCCACACACACATATGTGTTGATACATTCCAAAGGAGATAACAGCTGAACTGGAAACTGAAGGTTGGTTAGGAATTAGGTACAAAAAGAAAAATAAAGGAGAAAAACTGTGTCTTATAGGCTCATATATAACCTTTCTCTTTTCTTTTTTGATTTTTAGGTGTGAGATCAAGACTTGAACTCAGTACCTGACTCTTTGGTTCATTGGCTAGCACTCTACTGATGGAGCCACATCTCTAATTCCATAACCTTTCTCAAGCAGTGCTAGCCAATGATTTTAAACACTTAATAAATATAACGTGATATATATAGATATATTTCATTTTTCCTCTAACAACAACCTTAGAAGGAACTATTGTTATTTTTCTGATTGTAAGTGTGAAGCCATGATCTCATAGAAGCTAAAATCTATACACAAGATCAGTGAATAAGTAGATGAATCTAGTTTCAAACCCAGCCTGAGGTGAACACAGAACCTCAGTTCTTCCCTTATGATGTACAATTTAGAGGGCCAGTTGCTATGGGATGGAATTTTGCCAGAGCCTTGGAGGTTACCAATTTACCAAATAGACAATACTCAATCAGATTACGAATCTTTTAAATCCCACTAAAATAAGACATAGACACTGTCATGGGTTAATGGTTGACACTGACATTTGAAACTGGTATAGAAAGCAGGAATGGGCAGGATCGGACATGTGTACCATGCACAAATGGAGGAAGCTGTTTAACAGAAAGCAAGGCATAGTAGGCTCATATGAGAGTCCTCTTAGAGTTAGACACAAAAAACCAGATAACTCCCTCTTCAGTTCTCATATCTGTGAGGCCATTATATTTTATTTTCCACTCTCTGCTGTCTATTGGAGTGACAGTGGCATCTTTATGGTTTGTTAGTACAAGTTCACTTCTGTTTCTTCTGTGCAAAATGTTTCAAACAAAACATACCTTCTATACCAGACGTTGTGTTTATAATGTCTCTACTCTTCAGTTTAAATCTCCAAATTCCATGATAATTATGATGAGTTTCCTTATTGTTCCTTATCAGTAAGAATTCATGGAGAAAACTCAAGTGACTTGAGTCTCCAAGAGAAATCCTATGTTCTGCATAAAATCACTTATCATATTGGTACATTGAGAAGGTTCTTGTGAATAAAAACTGTTATTAGGTATCTTCTTAAAATTCTCTAAGCATTTTTTCATATATAAAATGATGAGATTTCTATTCAGTTTATAAAATGTATAGAAATATGTGTACATACATTTATAAAGTCATGAGATTTTTCTTTGGTCGCTCGTGGGGCCTGAACTCTGGGCCTGGCTGCTGTTCCTTGGCTCTTCAGCTCAAGGTTAGCGCTCTGCCACTTGAGTCACAGTGCCACTTCTGTTTTTTTCTGCTTATGTGGTGCTGAGGAATCGAACCCAGGGCCTCATGCATGTGAGGCAAGCACTCTACCACTGAGCCACCTTCCCAACCTAAGTCATGAGATTTTTACAAGTGTTCTTGATACTTCCCATACTTCCCTTTCTCTATCTTTCTCTCTCTTGGCTTGAAAATATGGATATCATGGAGGTCATGGATATCACATGAAAAAAGATGTCAGACTTGTGTGACCCTTAATTATTGAATTTACAAAGGAACTTCTCAACATGTAAATTACAAGATAATGGAGGTTAAATAATATAATGTGCATCAAACTATTCATTTCAATTCCTCAAAAGCTGCATTTTCTCTTTTTCTTCCTTGGCTGGTCTTTCTTTCTTACTCCTTTCTCTTTTTTTTTCCTCTTTCTTTTTCTTCTCATAGTCTTTCCTACCAGGCGAGCTTTATCTTTCTAAAGTTCAATGATTGTATTTCAAGAATCATTTTTTTTTCAAGAATCATTTTTAAAGGGAAATGAGAATGTAATGATGAGAGCCAGAAGGAGAAATGAGAGGGCAGGAGTTCCTTTCCAATGTCACATTTCTCTAGAGCCTTGCCAACAAAATGGAAGAGATGAGCTCATGTGTCATTAACACCTCTAATGTTTGCAATCATTTCTTTGGATGTGGCTCAGAAAGAAAGCATGCATTTGGCACTAGAGAAAGGCTGCAGAGCTTTTACCAACCCCTTAAAAAAGACTGATTAACCTTAAGGGAGTTCCCAGGGGACTTAAAATCTATTTTGGGTGATTTTCCCCAAAAAAAATGTTTTGGAAGAAAAGGAATGTTAGGAAGCAGTAGCGATGAGAAAATATAAGCAAAGTGTCAGAGTGACTCATATAAAAGGTGTCAGTGTCTGATCAGACCGAGAAGGCTGCCTGACCTGAGTCCGAAAGTTGTCAAGTAAGGCTGTGAAAGACTATGGGAAGATAATGAGCATGGCTGACACTTTCAAAAGTGATTGAAATCTTTTCCCACTGTCCATTTAGAAGAGGGCCTATCTAGAGTCAGCTTGTTAGAATGGAAAAGCTCATAAGTAGGCTACTTGTATTGTGTAGCTCCACAGGACATCATTTTCATTGAAACCTATGTGGTTGTTAAGTTATAGCAGTGTGTAATTGTGCATGGCACAGCCTGATATACAGGTCTTTAGTCTAATACCTCATTTATAGCTTAAAGAACAATGTGGCTTGGAAAATCAAAATTGCTGCCCACAGCAGGTGCATGGTGGAACCAGAAGCCATTCCCCCACTTTCAGCTCAGAATCTTTCAATTAAATTTGTAATTCTCAGCTTGTGGGCTGACATTCTGTAAGATGGAGCTATTACAACAAGTCATGTGTATGTGTATATGTGTTTGTATATATGCATGTACTCTAGTTTGTCTGCATTCCCATCAAGAGGGCAACTATTTTCATGTACAAGGTTTTTAATCATTTCTTTTTATGATTTTCTTCATCCCCAAAAGCTCTTTGTAGAAGTCTAAAGTCAACTACAGTTTTATCAACTGAAGCTTTGCTCATCACTCAAACTTGTAAGGTCTATGTTGTATTGTTTTCTATCTCTGTCTGTCTCTATCTCTATTTCATAAAGAACATAACCAGCCAGGTACAGTGGGTCAAGCCTGTAACCCTAGCTGCTTGAGGGGATGAGAGTGAGGGGTCATGGTTTTAGATCTGGTTGGGGCAAAAATATCTCAGAAGACTCCATTTCAATCAATGGCTAGGTCCAATGGCATGGAGAAACACAAGCAGGAGGATTACACTGAAGCTGGCTATGGTATAGAATGAGACTTACCTTAAATATAACCAAGGTTAAAAAAAAGGAGGTTCAAGTGGTAGAGTCTGTTTAGCCAATAGGAGGCCTTGAGTTCAATCTCAATTCTGCAAATTAAAAGAAAAAAATTTAAAAAGGAAAAATATAAGTACATTAGAAATATATCACATGAAATGCATATAAAGGCCGAACATTTATTCTGTTTGGCTATTCAATGGAAGTCTTGAAAATATGTCATAGTGAAAAATGACACATTCATGGAGAAAGCTTCAGAATAAAATTTAAGCTTAACACAAAGTACATGACTTTGGACCCCTCATTTATCTGTCTCCTTTAGCTAATAGTCAGGCACTTAGATCCAGGCATTTTTTTGATGTGGAGAAACAGATAATGGTATTAGTAACAATCTTAACAAGTTCACAACCTAATGAGAATAAAGAAAACAATTGTCACACAATGCAATAAATTATGTGAACATTTTATTAGCTGCTCATAATGGCAGTACATTCCCGGAGGAGTTAACTCTACTCCAGATATGTGGAGTGAAAGAACTGTTAGGGTAGCTGATGTAGAACAGACCTGTGAGGCAAAATTAGCACATTTAGGCACCAACTGGTGAGGAAGGAATTTAACAAAAAGGTTTTATGGTAAAAAGGGTGACACATAGATTTCAGAGGAAGATGAAGCACTATAGTTGGTCTGGCTCAGTATTCTCCCTTTTCCTTCCTTCCTTCCTTCCTTCCTTCCTTCCTTCCTTCTTTCCTTCCTTCCTTCCTTCTTTCCTTCCTTCCTTCCTTCCATCCTTCTTCCTTTCTTTCTTCTCTCTATTGTTTTTCCCTTTCCTTTCTTTCATTCCAGTCCTGGGGCTTGAACTGAGCATTGTTCAAGGCTAACGTTCTATCATTTGAGCCAAAGCTCCATTTGTTTTTCTTTTCTTTTCTTTTGTTTTTTGAGATATGAGTCTCAGGGATTTCACTGCTTGTGCTGGCCTCCAACCATGATCCCCAAATCACAGCCTTCTGTTTAATTAGCCTTACAGTCATGAACCACCAACATCCAGTTTTGTTCAGTCTTCTGAACCACAATTCCTTAGCACCTAAACTTACTAAGGGAGAGGCAAGTTAGAAATTGATGTTCTATATTTCTTTTATAGTTCAAAAAGCTTAAGTAAAAATTACAGAATCTCCCACTTAAGTGCTGCTGAGATTAAGTAAAATGTCAAGTTTCTTAGCCTTTAATTTTAATAATATCAGCTTCATTAGTCTCGTTGGGGGTCCCAGGTTAATCAACAGCTCGATTTCAGAATTAGATATAGCATTGATTTCTAATAATGAGATGCATAAACATTATTACTTACTAAATGCAATTTGGTAGACAGAGTTCTTTCAGCTATGGGGTGAATGAAGAAAGACATAATTAAACATACGAAGTTCTAGAGAGATTTATAAGCTTCTGGGAAGCAAGACATTAATTGATGTGTCTGGCTTGTAGATATTGCTCAAGATCACAGGTAAATTAGTCAATAATCAGATATCTAGATTGTAGGTAGTATTAGCTATTACTTCCTTTAATGCTTTTCTTTTAGCTTTCAGATCTAAGTCTCACCATTTCCCTCTGGGCAGGAGCAAGAGGTGGATACAAAAGTTGAATTTCCATATCTTTCCTAAAACTATTACATTAATTATAAGTACAATAGTCAATGATAAGCTAATTATCATATTTGGCTACTAGGATAATAGTTTCTTTCTAGGGTAAAGATACTGGGATATCCTTATCTGGATAAATCTTTTGTCTATTCTGAGTTATAACACATTTTAATGACTATTGGTTATAACTAAAGAGTTTAAGAACTGGAGCCCAACTTTAATTTGCAGATAATTCAAAACAAGTAAAAACAGAGGAACCATTCCAAGAGGAGAAACTAGAAGGTTGTGGTGCCTCATTATCTGTTCCTCCTAGCATTTCACTACTCTCCTCAAATAGACATGATCTTTAACTCTGGCCATGACTCCGCCAAGCTCATCACTCTGCCATCTCTACTATGACGGCTATGATATGGTTTTCTTTTAATTTGTAAAATGGGAGCAAATGGTAGTATTTATGATAGTAAATATTTATAATATTATAGGATTCCTATGAGGATAGCTTGAAGCCACACATACAACCTTTAACACATAGAACATACATCAAATGATTGCTGCTATGAGACAGACAGCAAGGATTACTGGTGGTAGCTTAAACTGGAAATGAGAACAAGTTGGCATATATTTTCTTCTGACTATTACTAGTTGTGATCTTAAGCAAGTAATTAACCTCTCAGAACTTCTTTTTCCAATGTGCTAAGTGAGAAGAGAATTTGTTTACACAATTTATGTTTAGATAAAACAAACAAAATGTCTGGCACTGGCTGAGCACAGTGCCCAGAAAATGAAAGATACAATCCAGAAATGTTCCCTCTCTCATACTGGACAAGAAGAAACTCAGACATTTTCATAGAAGACTCTCATCTTTGAACTTTGGTTTCCAAGACACAGCTTGGAAACTAGAAAGCTGTACTAAATAATAATTACAATTATATAGTATATATTATTTATAATATATTGATAATAATAATAATAACTATTATTATTTTGGTGCTAGTTCTGATGCTTGGATTGAGGGCCTGGACATTGCTGCTGTTTTGCTCAATGCTAGCACTCTAGCACATAAGCCACAGTTCTACTTCCAAACTTTTAGTATTGATTGGAGATAAGAGTCTTATGGATAATTTTTTCTGGGCTAGCAATCATGATCCTCAGAACTCAGCCCCCTGGGTTGCTAGAATTATAGAATGAGCCATTGACACCTGGCTGAACTGAATTTTTTTAAATACAGATTTTTAGGTTTATATAGTGGCTATCTAGAGTGCCTAAACACATATATTAGGAATTGGGACTCTCTAAGACCAAGATCCAGCTTCTAACAGTCAAGAAATGTAGTGTGTGTGTGTGTGTGTGTGTGTGTGTGTGTGTGTGTGTGTGTGTGTGATCTAAATCATGATCAGAAGTTTGGGAACTTTTGTCCTAGTGTTTAGAGTTTTGTGCTCCAAGTACCTGTTGATTACTTTTTACTTCATCTTAGCAAATTCTTCTTTTCCTTTCACTTCTGCATCCCGTGTCCACACAGTTCGTCAATTCATCTTTCAGAGAACGATGATTCTCTAACCAATATATGATTGCATGTCTGGTGGTTATAAGACCACTTATGTGTTCATACCAGCACCCACGTGTAGGAAGGCTAAGCACTGTTGTCATAGCTAACGGGAGAAACTGGGTGTGGCAGCTCAAGGGATTTGGTTAGCTAATTTTGGACTCTGATTTCTACCTACCTACAAGTAATTCATGACCATCTACTCATAAAAGACATGAAGTTCTCCACTAGGGTCTGTTGTGGTTTTTGATATTAGCAAAAAATGTTGATATTCTGAAGACTTGGTCCCATGTGATGGATGTAATCATTGAGAGATGAATGGATCACAAGGGCTTTGACGTATTTGTAGATTAACCCATTGATGGATTCATAACTTGAAAGCATTGTTGAAAGGTGGTAAACCTTTTGTGAGGTAGGCTTAATGGAGGAAATAGTTTACTGAAGATTTTGTTTTGTCCCAGACCCCTTCTTCTCCCTCCCATTGTGCTCCCTGGCAGCTTTGCTTCATAATCTACTCTCCACCATGATGTTCTGCTTGGCCTCAGACTCAAATCAATAGTGGAAGTCAACGTGGACCTAAGACATATGAGATCCCGAACCAAAATAAATCTTTCCTATATGAATTGTCTTTCTCATGTATTTGTCAGTAACACTGGGTATATTTTGAGGTATACTATTATATTAATGTAAAGAACGTGAGTGAATAATTTAAAAAAAACCCTCTCCCTCGGCGTAAGAGAAGTACAAAATGAGAAGTGAGCTTCATTTGAATGATCAGGATCTAGGGGAGGGTCAGACACCTATTCAGGAAAAGCATAATCTCAGCAAGATATAGTTGTTATGAAGTACATGTTGAAAGGATGCTTCAAGAGCAACATTGAATCCTCCTTATCTTCTTCACAGGAACAACTGAAGAGCTGATGATAGGGTCTAAGTGGCAGTCACCTCTTGGTTTTTGATGGGTCATTCTCAGTCTGTTGCAGGCTGCTTTCTTTTCTTTTTTTTTTTTTTTTGTCGGTCGTGGGGCTTGAACTCTGGGCCTGGGCACTGTCCCTCAGCTCTTCAGCTCAAGGCGAGCACTCTACCACTTGAGCTACAGCGCCACTTCTGGTTTTCTGATGGTTTATTGGAGATAGGAGTCTCACAGTCTTTCCTGCCCGGGCTGGCTTTGAACCGTGATCCTAAAATCTCAGCCTCCTGAATAGCTAGGATTACAGGTGTGAGCCACCAGCGCCTGGCTGCAGGCTGCTTTCTTAGCAAGGATATAGTCTCAGGGATATCTACCTTACAGACAAGAATATTGGATTAAGGAAACTATAACTGGGTGCCTTTTCATAATCTTTCCTTTTTTTCTTATGATACTCAATATAATGCCTTTTTAAAGGCATTAATTTATGGGAATCACACAGGTTGCCTAGGGAGAATTGAAATAGATTGTGTAAATGAGGTGGCTAAAGATTATTCTGAACTTCCTTTATTCCTAATAGTTCTTCAGATGTTATTGTATCTTGTTGAACATGAACACAACTTTAGTGCATTCATCTATCCATAATAAGAAATGAAAATCATATAAAACCAGTCAGGGACTGTGGCTTAGTGTTAGAGTTCTTGCCTAGCATGCATGAAGCCCTAGGTCTGATTCCTCAGTACCACATCAACAAAAAAATCCAGACGTGCTGCTGTGGCTCAAGTGGTAGAGAGCTACCTTTGAGCAAAAGCTCAGGGACAGTACCCAGGCCCCAATTTCAAGCATCAGGACTGGCCAAAAAAAAAAAAGAGAAAGAAATCATATAAAACCCTGGCATTCAGTGATTGTGATATCCTGAAGACCCTCTAAAGACTTTGACTCCCTCAACCATAAGCTGCAGGTGTTACTGGTCTTTCTTTACCCCTTGGCACACTCGTATCGAAACTTTATCTTAAACCATTACACAGCCTATAATGAAATGGGAATAATACCACCAGCAACACACACAAGAGCTTCAGAAGAGATTATTAAGGTAGCAATGACTGTTCATTATTCTCATGTTTAAAACTGGAACAAATAGAGATCAGCATATTCTTTTAATGGAAAGACTTAGAAAAATTATATTAAGTGAAATAAGCCAGACCCAAAGAAACATAGGTCCCATGGTTTCCTTTATTTGCAATAACTAGTATACATCTAGGATAATCTTACCAGACAAGCAGAACAGGTTAAAAGCTATGTACATATGATCATATAAGGTAATGTTAAGCAAAATGAACCCCAAGATAGAGACACAAGAAGTTTTATCTTTGTCACTGTTGATTTTAATTTACTATGTGATTCATTTCTTTCATATGTTCTTTCCCCTTGTTTTAACTGTGTTTGATTCCAGTGCTCTACATCTTGTATATACACTTTGTCTAATTTGGGGAGAGGAAGGGAAATAACAAAATACTGAAACAAGGACACAGGTTGATCCATTGTTAACAATAAGATGTACAAAACACTATGTTGAAAATGAACTTTACAACTTGTGGGGGTGGGGAGAGGGTGGAATTAGGGATGTGGGGAGGGAAGGGATAGTAGGGAACAAACAAAGGAGGGGGTTCGATAGAAAAGCTACTCATTACTTACTCATATAACTGGAACCCCTCTGTACAGTATCTTTACAATAAAAATATATAATTTTTTATTGTTTTTGTATAGGTGATATACAGAGGAGTTAAAGTGAAACAGTCAAGTAGTGAGTACACTTGTTTTTGAACATTGTCACTCTTCCCTTGTTTTTTCCCTAGTTTTCCCCTCCTGACTGTAGCCCCCACCCAAGTTGTATAGTTCATTTTCAACATAGTGTCTAGTGAGTGTCATTGCTACATATGTTCCTCCTTTGTTCCACCATTTCTATGCTGTCTCCTACTCTCCCCAAACAGATAGTCTTATAAGACAAAAGATAATGAAAACAAAAACAGTGACAAAGGAGGAAAAGAAATAACAAAAAAAAACAAAATAACAAGCAGGGCACCAGTGGCTCATGCCTGAAATCCTAGCTATAGGAGGTTGAGATCTGAGGATCGCGGTTCAAAGCCAGCCCAGGCAGGAAAAGTCTGTGAGACTCTTATCTCCAATAAACCACCCAGAAAACTGGAAGTGGCACTGTGGCTCAAGTGGTAAAGTACTAGCCTTGAGCTGAAGAGCTGAGGGACAGTGCCCAGGTCCAGAGTTCAAGCCCCACAACCAATAAAAAAAAAAGCAAAATAACAAAAATGCCTCATTTAAATTACTAGGAGTTCATATCAATAAATATTATTTTATATTATCATATGTACATAGCTATTGAGCCTCTGTAATCCTCTCCTAAGAATAACCTTCTTTGGTTTCATAGTGCAAATGTCTAGAGTCTTGTATAATTTAACAGGGATCAGCACATTCTATTGTCACAAATACTACATGCCTTCTATCTTTGTACAATGCCTCAGTTGAGCAGGAATTTCACTCTGAGTCTTGCTAATATTAAATTGAGATCATTTTTTATTAATCTCCTTTGGAGATATGATGATATAAAGAGTTACTCATTAAGCACTAAAGATACTATACTCTTTTCTATTTACCATATTCTTTGCAGGCATAGACTGTATCAAAAGACAATGTCTATGAATATTTAAGGTTAATAATTTGGTCAATCCAGGAGCTATTCCCCATAATTTCAATCAGTGGTCCAAGAAGCTAGGAATGTCTACATGGCAATTTCAACTGCACTTTAGTTTAAACATTATTGCACATGAATGGATACATCATTCTCTTGGGTACTTAAATCTACAGGATACTAGAGTCCAGAGTTATTGGAGTGGGAAACAAAATTTGAAAGTGATAGATTCTCAAACTGATATAATTTGGCTTTGAAAGAGGCAGCACTAATATATGGGTCACTGGTTCAAGACATATGCCTTTAAAATTACACTGTAACTCATAAGTTGAGTTTTTTTAGCTGTCACAGGGGCAAAAGTTTAGATAAGTCTTCCTGCCATTTAGCCAAGTCATGTGTGTTTTGAGATGATAAGTTACCTAATAATTCCAGTGATTTCAAGGGCATCAGCCCATTGCCTTCTAGCTTCTACTGTGAAATTACATTCTTTGGTTAGAAGTAATTCTATGAGTTTAAAACATTTAACAGATTCATAGATGATAGTGTTATCAAAAGCATAATGACCAGAGAAAGCCCAGTATATAAATCCATTTTAGTCATATGATAAGGAAGGGGATATGCTATTGAAGAAGATTGATGGAGCAGAAGTAACCACAGATACCTGCTGATTCCATAAATTTTGGGTGCTAAATTAGAGATTGTGACCAAAGTTTGGTCTCTTGTCACTGAGAAATTATGCATTTGAGTGTGGTAGCATTTTACTTACCCCAAATAAGGAACACATAAATTTCCTGCTTTTTCCAATGTAAGATTTAATTCTAAATCTATTGTTGTCTGTGTCTTTTTGTGTTTTTATTAAGACGAAGAGGAATAGAGGATGGTAATCCTCAATATATAATAAATGGAGACTTCTAGGGAAGAGTCCACTTTTATTGAGTGAGAAGAAAAAAATCTTATTATTCTGGTTCTAGTTCTGAATTACAAAGATAACCATATGTCTTGGTTGTCAAGAAGGAGCTCTTTGGAGACTCTCAAAAGACTAATACCAGTGAAAGTGGGAGACTGTGGAAATCAGATTATGACTTGATCATGCAATAGGTAAGTAGATATAGGAGTATGATTATCATTACAGAAGTTTTCTAGTGAAAAGGAGTCAAATGGACCCTTGAACCGATAAGCAAGCTGAGGCTCAAAACTGAAAAATGAGATGATTCTATTGGAAGGCAGGGGGCACCGATCTGGGAAAAACTGAATAGATCAGAGATAAATTTCAGGTCTGTGGTTACCATTGTGCTCCAGTTTATTCACTAACTGTGTCCCCAACTTCAGTAGTTTCTTTGGCAACCATGAGTTAACTTCTGACCTCTCCCAAAGCCTATCAGAGAAATTGCCTTTAGTTTTCTCCCATGTAATCCATCCATTTAGTATACAGTTGGGGAAAAGTATTACTTTTTGTTTAATATTGCTCTGTACTTGGTGATTCCTAGATTTTGGACTCTATAAGGTTAAGGTGTACAAATAACTCAAGATCCATCTCCTAGGCTTGGAAGGTTTATAATTGGTGGCCCTTTACAGATGGTAGCTAACATGTCACACAGAAAGAGCCCTTCTTCTGCCAGCAATGCCAAGGCAGCACTGTATGGCTGGGAAAAGTTGCATTCTGTTCTGTGTCATGCATCATCAACAAAATTGCCACTTAGGCCCTGATTCCAGAATCTTTATTGTTGGTTCTAATTTATGAAGCAAACATCAGAACACAGCTTGATTTTTCAGAAGCCAAGATGAGTTGGCAGTTGCCTAAATCTTGTTTTGACTTGCAAACTGATTGTATTTGAGGTTACAGCTATGAGGGAAGCACAAACAGGAGAAGCTAGTGTTCTGTTAAAATTTCTAGAAGGATTGTGCTGGTTTGAAGCCTTTGGAAACCGACTTTGTGTTTAGAAGGGGTAAGAACAGGGGCGGAGGCTTGTAGAATTCTTTTGTAGTTAACATTTGACAATACCAATGAATAAATAGCTGAGTAAATACTGTGTTAGCACTTGAGTGTACATTTAATCGACTCATTGTGCAAAATAAGAGGGCTCCTGTAGAGTTTAGAGCTATTAGTTGGCTGGATAAACAAGGACCTGCTTTGATCAAACTGTCTGGCATTACTCAGAGAAAGGATATATTAGGGTATCGTGTAGATCATATTCAGATAAAGAGAAAGCAGAGACTTGTAAATTGTGGTTTCAATAGGAAATGCTTTTGGTCTTCCTAATATTCTCCTAAACATGTAGTTCAAAGAAGGGTCTTAAAAGCAAATTGAGACAAAGAAGGGATGAGCTTCTTTGAGCTCATATATATATTAAAGACACTGTACAGAGAGGTTATAGTTACATGAGTAAGGTAATGAGTACATTTCCTCTTGAGCATTGTTAACCCCTCCTTTGTTTTTCCCTAGCCATCCCTTCCCTCCCCACCTCTCCAACTCCTCCCCCCCCCCACTGAAGCTGTAGAGTTCATTTTTAACATAGTGTCTTGTACATCTCATTGTTACAATGGGTCAGCCTGTATTCTTATTTCAGCATTTTGTTATTTCCCTTCCTCTCACCAAATTAGAATATTGCAGATACAAGGTGCAGAGTACTGGAATCAAATACAGTAAAAACAGGGGTTATATCAAGGGGGAAGAACATAGGAAAGAAACAAAAGAAATCACATAGTACATTATAAGTACATTAAAAACAGCAGCAACAAAGATAAACCCTCTTGTGTCTCTATCTTGGGGTTCATTTCACTTACCACCATCTTATATGGTCATATATGCATAGCTTTTGACCTTTTGACCTTTTCTAATTGTCTGGTAAAGTTATCCTAGATGTATACTAGTTATTGCAAATAAGGGAAACCATGGGTCCTATGTTTCTTTGGGTCTGGCTTACTTCACTTAGAATATTTTTTTTCCATGTCTTTCCATTTCCTAACAAATGGGGCAGTGTCATTCTTCCTAATGGAAGCATAGAATTCCATTAAATCTATCTATCTATCTATCTACCTATTTATATATAACACATTTTCTTGATCCATTAATCTACTGAGGGCATCTGGGTTGGTTCCATATCTTAGCTATGGAGAATAATGATGCAGTAAACATAGTTGTGCTGGTAGCTTTAGAATGTCCTTGTTTGTGTTTAGGTAAATGTCCCAAATTGGGATTTCTGGATCATAGGAGAGCTCTATGTGTAGTCTTTTGAGGAACCTCCATACTACTTTCCAAAGTGGTTGAACAAGTTTACACTCCCACCAACAATGCACTAGGGTTCCCTTTGGCCACATCCCCTCCAGCTTCTGTTGTTATTAGATTTCTTGATTCTAGCTGTTCTAACTGGGGTAAGGGAGAATCTCAATATTGTTTTGGTTTGCATTTCTTTCATGGTTAGAAAAGTTAAGCTTTTCTTCATGTGTCTATTGGCCATTCTTGCTTCCTCTTCAGAGAAATCTCTCTAAGTCTGCAAAAAGGCTCTTAAGATCTTAGAATGGAGGTGTCTCTCAAAAGGCTCCAAGCTTGATTCCATTTACCACATTGCTTCATTTGTTATTCAAGGCCTTTTCTAACTTTATTTCATCTCACTTTCACAGTACAATCTCTCATATTTTGATCTATGACTGTAATGTGCTTATCAGAATGGAAATCACTAAACCTAATTCTGCTACAGATCCTGAAAAGGGCATTCTATGTGTTACCTCAGCTAGATTTTTTAAAGAGAAATCTAGCAGGCAATTATTACTGTCTTCATTTTACAGATGAGGAAAACGAAGGCACAATAAAGAGTTTACTTGCCAACAGTATTAAAAAAGATGTCTACCACATAGCCAGGATTAAAAATTAAGCATGATTTTGCAAGATTTCAAATGGAAGATAAAAGCTTTATGGTACTGATAGTGTCATAGAAGATGAACAGAACAAGACAACTATGTGTATTAGTCTTCTCTAATATTCATAAAACTGGTGGAGAGAGGCTCCCCTGACTCTTCCCCCATCAGCACAGCAATATTTGTGGACAGTTAGTGGGCATAACAGTGTAGAATATGCAATGATGTTGACAGCAGAAAAAAAAAGAACAGAAAAAATGCAACTAGAAGTAACAATCTCCAAACTAGCATACAAAAGTCCTTCCAAGACTATATCTTATCATTACTCAAAACAGTAGAGAAGCAGAGGGAAGAACCCTTTTCTGGTACAAAGTAAAATGAATGACTCTGATAGATGCAGAGGAAAGCATTCATAGTCCTGGTAAACAGAACAGTCGTTTCTCAAACATATCCATGTCCAAATCTCCAGAATATATAAGTGTGTTATCTCACATGGTGAAAGGGAATTCATAGTTGTGGTTAAATCGGGAATCTCTAGATAGGGAGACTGTTTTAGACCATCTTATAATTGAGGAGATTTGACAATTGAAATAAAGATGTGTGTGCTGGTACTGGTGGTTCATGCCTATAATTCTAACTATGCAGAAGACTAATATTTGAGGATTGTGGTTCAAAGCCTCTGTGAGACTCTTATCTCCACTTAGCTACCAAAAATCCTGGAAATTATATTGTGGCTCAAATGGCAGAACACTGGCTTTGAGCAAGAATAAGAGTTTTAAGGACAAGCACTTCGACCCTAAATTCAAGCTCCAGGACAGACACATATGCACACGCACATGTGTGTGTGTGTGTGTGTGTGTGTGTGTGTGTGTGTGTGTGTGTGTGAACAAGACAGGGAGATTTGAAAAAGTGACAAATTTGAAAAGGAGTCTGTGTTACTGGTTTGGGAGATAGGGAAGTCACAATGAAGCAGATAATGAAGGTACCCTCTAGAATATAGAAGGTCAAACTTTGCTTTGGGGCTTCCAAAAATAACACAGCCCTGTAGATGCCTTTGAAGCTCAGTAAGACTTATTTCAGATTTTTGGAACACCTAAGTACAATATGTTTGTGGTGATTTGTTTTAGTGATAACATAATAATCTAATACCATGACCAACAAGAAAACTGACAATCTCTGAAAAGATGACTTTTTTATATTGGGGCACTATAGAGTTAGCAATTATCAAGGAATTATAGAGATAAACGATGAATAGGAAGACAGGAGAATTCTTATGTCCATTTTCTATTTGCTCCAGAATAGCAAAAGTAAATGGTTGGTCTTCTTAAAAAAATCCCCTAATTCTCTAGAGGAGATTTGTTTGTTTTAGAAATCACTCAAGAATATTTTGCAATTAGAAAAACTCAAAGGAATGGCTTTCTGTAGGTGCATTTAATGTGTCAGAGGAGAAATTTCCTCTATGGCTTGGCATGAGTTCTGCAAGGATAGCTGTGGTCATAACATCTTCTACATGACAACATGGGTGTGGCTCAGGAGTGTTGACTTATGGGACAGTGAGAGGAGGCTTTCCTACTTCCCCTGCAAGAAGAAACAGGAAGGTTGACTAAAAGAAACCGTCAAATGCCAAGGCCCTGGAAAAATGGACAATAGAGAATAGAGTACACATAGGGCCAGGGCAAGAAAGTTAATGTGGGAGGCTATGTGAGTGCTTATTCCTGCTGAGAGTGGCTTGGAAGGCTGAGCATTAATATGGACTTGGTGGTGAACAGAGACAAGCCCAGAGTGTGAGGCAGTTGCTTGGTTGTGAGTAACAGTGGGTCACCGAAGCCTTGAACATTGAAATATTCTTGCTGGTCACCTACGCCTTGAACATTGAAACACTTTTTCTTACTTTAGTCTTCTTCTATACATGGAGCACAGTGACAGCCGGCAAATAGTTGTTATTGAAAGGAAGCGAAGGATGCAAGGACTAGTGGAGGGAAGAGCAGGAAGAAGGAGCCAGGAATGGAAAATAGAAAAGAAAGAGGGGGTGTGGTAGAGGAAGAGAAGAAAGAAAAGAAAGGAAGTAATCTTGATCTTAACTCAACATCAAGAGTCAGGGAGTTACAATTCCATCATAAACGAAAGACATAAAAAAAAAAAGAAGAACCACCTGGGATGAACAGAAATGAAATTTTTATTTTCTGGATAGTCACTTCTTTGTTTGAATTCATCAAGAAAGTAATTCTACAAGAAGGCCAGGTTTCCCAGGAAATGTATTTGAAGGTATGATTTGCTTGTGGAAGTTTATTTATTTATTTATTTGGTGGGGGAATGCTATCAGCAACAGCAGAGTAAGATCAGACAAGGAAAGCAGAATTGGGCAGAAAGAAAATGTGAATGGAGCTGCAGTTGCAGCAGGGGCCTCAGGAGATTCTAGAAGATGCTCTGAAGCTAGAAGAAGATGTTCCAAATGAAGGCAAGAGCTCAGGACTTGGTATCCTGAAATAAATTATGAAGCCCTTGGGTTCAGGCAAAGTATAGGAAGGGAGTTCACCTTGAACAAATTAACTTCCTGGGACTCATTTTTGAGCCTCAGCATGCAGCACTTTCTTTCTTTTGTAATTGACATCAATTAGTTGTACAGAAGGCTTTCATTTTAACAAGTCCATTTATATATACAATACTTCTTGATCATAATCATCTCTCTACATTTTCCCTCCTTCTCCCTCCCCTTAGGCAGCACTTTCTGAAGCCAGGAGACTGACTGCCTCCATTGCAAAAATGAATCTGAAATTAGTACCCAGAAAACTTGAATACCTACTTTAACTCTATTCTGTTAACAGCTTTTCTTGAGGCTTGACATCGAGCCATGCTGCCTGCTGTAATTATACTCACAACCCAATAGAGGGAGATAGATGTGTAAAAACAGAGAAAAATAAGTCACAGGAAGAGCCAAAATGTTTTGTGTACCAATAAAAGGATCATGAACTATATAGAAGTAAAAGAAAGGTAGAGTACCAGATGACCTAGGAAATTTCTCACCTAGGAATCTACCTCAGTTATAATATGATATGGTAGGATAGGATACCTATGATGTCATAGGTTATGATATCATTAAGTTCTTAATGGAATGGCCTATAAATATTTGAAGCAGCATTTCTCATGACACACAAAAATTTGATTGGGAAAGATGTTCTTCAGGTTTGACTGGATCAACAAACGAGTATACCCATGCAATGGTGTCTTATTCCCAAAGAAGAATGAAGTAAAATATTCTGCCACTTAAATGCACTAGTGAAAGAAGCCAGGTACAGATGAATGCAGATTGTACAATTCCATTCACATAAAATATTCAGAAGAAGCACAAACTCTGGAGACTGAAAGTGGACTGGTAGTTGCCTAGGTTTGGGAGAGAAGATGGGGAGGGACCATAAACCAGGTAAAAGGTTTTCTTCTTGAGTGCTGAGAATGTTTTCAAGTTAAGTTGTGATGATGGCTGTAAAAGTATAAATATTCTAGAAGAAAGTCTTTGGCTTGTATGCTTCACATTGGCTCTTCTGTGTTATATAAGTTATCCTCATTGTGGTTTTAAGTAAAAAAGAATGATGAGAGTGATTCATTTAGACTGGAATAAGGTGATATAAGCAAAGAAACAATGAGAGAATCCATATCACCAGAGCAAAGAATTTCAGAACAAATATATCTGTTTTCTATGGTGAAGTGTTTGGAGAGAACATTGCAGATGAAGGTTTAGGATATTAAAACTTATGGAGGAATCCTCAGTACAGGAAATATTTAAGATGTCATTGAGTGTGCGGAGGGACAAGGAATGACAGCATCTGCCACATGATCAGTGACTGGAAGACACTTTATGTTGTTGGAAGGAATCTGAATTTCTTCTTTTAAGGCCAATGCAAAGCCTGTTTTCATGTCTGGCATGCTCTTGGACCATGTCTTTGGTTTGCTTTGTGCTCCTTTTTATACTTCAGGCTTCAGATTAAGAATTAACCTTTCACGGTTAATTCCATGATCACATGACATCAGAGTTCCTGCTTTGTGCTAATCATTATTCTTCATCAAAAACATATTGTGGTTTGGTACCAGTGACTCTAGTATCTGTAATCCTAGCTATTCAGGAGGGCAATATCCGGAGGATCCTAGTCTCTAAGCAGAAAAATTGGATTGAGGGCATGGCTCAAGTAATATTACACCAGCAGTGAGCAAGAAATCCAAGTGAATTTGGAGCCCTGATTTTAGCTCTAATCTCAACATATATATATAGTATATATATGTATTATATGTACATATACATACATATGTATGTATATGTACATATATATGTATATTTGCTTATTTCATTTTAGTGTCTCAAGAGATAGTGAGAATAAATTATGTCACTACTGAAGTGAGGACTCTAAGAATTTAATCTTCACCTTCTCATATTGTAGCTGTGCAACCTGGGAATAGCTTATTTGAGATAATTAATTTCATATATTTTTTCATAAACCTGAGTAGATTTGAAATCTTAGTGTGATCTTTTAAATATTAAATATCTCTATAATTTTACACAATCATTATAAATCATTATAAATGAGTAGTCAATCAAGTACTGCTAATAATAGTTATGACAAATTATTTAATTAAAACTTAGCTTACCCTGTGAATTTAATTAATCACTACAATTACACAATAAATTATTCATATGTTAATAAATAATACACTAGCGTGTATTTAAAAGTATAGTTTTTGCCCATCATGTAGTCCTTGCATATACTACCATACTCATGTACATAGAATTTTTTGTTCCCACAGAGATGACACCAGTAAGCTACAGTTTAGGGATGCTTGTGTTTGCTTTTGCTTTTTGATTTCTTGTTTCTTCACATTAATTCTGTTAAACTTATAAATTATTAGTTAAAATAATTGAATTATGATTCAAGAGTATCAAATACAATACAAATACACAAATGGGGCAGTGATAGAGGGTATACCAAGCAAGTGTGAGACTCCCTCATTTCAAGTCTGTACTTACACAGATACACATGAAGTACTGAGGAGGATTATTTTGTATGTGGTTTGCGTGTGTGTGTGTTTGTGTGTGTGTAAGAGTCACTGTACAAGCGACTCAGGTATGGATCACATCTCTAAGGAGAACACATTCTAGAAGAAATAATGATCTGTGGAAACAAAATGCAAATGGAAAGGAAATGGCACACTATATGGAAGATGGAAATATGTTGTGTGTTTGGAGAAGGGAGAAAATGTTATTGAGTAGAGTGAATCAATGAAGCATTTAGAGCAACTTGCTGGTGGATTTGTTTTAAAAGTATGCAGTCCATGATTAATCTTAGGCAACATAAATATAATAAGCAAGCTCAGAGTTGTGGACACAATTTAGACACATCTACATCCAAGTAGCCAAGAATGGAGCAGAGAGTAATAAATGTAAATATTTCAAGGAGAAAAACAGAGGTCAATGGATTGTTCTGTAGGAGTCAATCCATGTCTTGAAAATAGCAATAACATGGAGTGTGCTTCTGATTATGCTATGCAGAAGCCAAATTGTACTAATGTATGTTTTAATTACCTTGTATAAGCTTTGTGAAAGTTCCATAACAGGATAATGACAAGAAATATTGTATATGTGGAGAGTAAAGTTTTGTGGTTTTTTTGTCGCTGATTCTGGGGCTTCAATTTAGGACATGGGTACTGTCTCAGGGCTTCCTTTTGCTGAAGACTAGTGCTCTACCACTTGAACCAACAGTTCCACTCCCAGATTTTTGGTGTTTAATTGGAGATAAGATTCTCACAGACTCCTTCCTGGCTTGACTTTGAACTGCCATCCTCCTATCTCAGCCTCCTGAGTAGCTAGGATTACAAGTGTGAGGCACTTACGCTACCTGGAGATTAAACTTTATGAAATAGAGAAAGGGTTTGGGCAAACACCTTAGACACAGACACACTACCATTTGACTAGACAACTCAAAAAAAGGCATTTGTGATTTAAAAATTTGAAAAGAAATACTCCTCTCAAGGAGTTTCATATTCTTTTTAAAAATTTATTGTTATTATCGAGGTTAATGTGCAGAGGGATTACAATTACATGACTCAGGTAATGGTACATGTCCTGTCTTCTGTTCCCTGACTCTCTCCCAGTCCCTCCCTCCTGTCTCCACCCACGAGTTGCATATTTCACTTTCACTGGTGTCCAGTGCACTCCACTGCTGCACTTTTTCACCCTCTTCCCCTTAAGTTCTGTACCCTCCCCCCAATCCTCCTGAAGATATTCATTTGAATAGACCACACATAAGGAAAAGAAGACAGAACCATCAAAAACAAAACTATAAAAAGTAAAATTAAAAGAAAAAAAGAAGAAGAGAGATCTCTTGTTTCCATATGTTGGGAAGTCATGAACACAAAACCAGCATTACGAAGAATACTAAAGGGAAGCATACAATCTGAGGAAAACAATAAGTGTCGAGGAAACACATTAGACAAAAATCACTAGAAGACTTATTTAGTAAGCATAAGAAGAGGAAAGAAGCAAAATACAGGAAATCAAGAAAATAGCAGGAAACATGACCTAACTCTCCATAATAACCTTACACATTAACGGACTCAATTCCTCAACCAAAATACATTTATTTGAATTAGGGAAGGGAAGGGCAACAACAGAATGGTGAGACAAAGGGCAAGGGGGAACCAATGCAACAGCGATATTCACAAAACAATATGTCGAAAATGACTTGTACAACTTGGGAGGGGGACTTTTGGGGAGGGACAGTTGGGAAAAAATGAGGGAAGGGGAAACAAGTTTGACAAGAAATGTACTTATTACCTCACTTATGTAATTGTAACCCCTCCATACATTACCTTGACAATAAAAAAGAAAAAGATGTAAAACCAAACCAAACCAAAGAGAGAGCAGCGGATTGGAACTCATCCTTTTTTTTTTTTTAATTTTAAAAGGCAACAATTCCTATTCTTACCTTAAAAAAATTAACCATATATTAGCATATAGATATCTCATGCCTCTGAGTATCTTAATTCATTAATAATTGAAGAGAATTGAGGATTCTCTTTGCACTCCAAGAATCATAGAAACTTTTAAAATTACAATAAAATGTTTTATTTTAGGGAGTGCTTCTGGGTGTTTATTTTTTTCCTATTGCCTTTTTACTGTTTGCAGTCCCTAAAGAGTGTTAGTTTTTTTTTCAGTTAGTATTGTAAACATTAATTTATATTTCTACTTTTAATAGTTTCCCCTTCAGTTTTAGGTTAGAGTTTAAGATGGAATTTAAAATAGTGTGCCAAAATCTTTATCTGCCTTAATTTAAATGTCTCCATTTTTCTGCTTCTCTCTTCCTCCCACCATCTCTCATGCATTTCTTGTCTCTGAGTGGTTCTGTTGATGTAATCAGATGTTAATGCTCACCTCATGAAACATTGCTTTTCTCTCTGAGTCTCTTTAACTTGTATAAGAGCTGATTTTCATCAATGAGAATCAAATACTAGAAACTTACAAGATGGAGCCTCAAGAATTTGTAGATAAGTAAAACCCAGTCCTTGTTGCACTCATGAGGTAGAGCATGGACAGCATATGGCTAGCCATGAGGCTGGAGAAGGCCTGAACTAGTGTCAGCTTATAGTTAGCGCACCTGGGCTTTCAAGACCAATACTCACAGCATTCTACTAGAGAGCAATTGGAGGAATTTTAGTATTTGTGCGGTCTGATTAATTTTGAATTGTAAAAAACATTACTTTGACGTCAAAGTAAATGAGGATAGTGTAAGAAGAATGGGTGGGATTGGAGACAGAAACTTGACACAGGTAAAAAATATTTAGAAGACTTTCTAGTAGTATTCAGGCAAAGAAATAATTGTATCCTGGATTGGAATAATGGCAGTAGAGGCTGTATAGAAAATAGCCTTAGCAAGATTTTGTGACTAGATAGCTATCCTTAAGTGAAATATAACATGTCTAAGATGCAGGATTTAATGGGAGTATCATCATTTAAGATTATGCTTGATAGGAAATATACTCATGACCTTGCTCTGTATAGTATTTTTACAATAAAAATTATTTTAGAAAAGATTATAATGGAAGATATTTGTTCTTTGGGGAAACTGTTTAGCACTGGCACTCTCTATGTCTTAAGCCTTGTGATTAGAAGTATAGAAAATAGCCCAGCACCGGTGGCTCAGGCCTATAATCCTAACTACTCAGGAGACTGAGATCTGAGGAGCAAAACTCAAAGCCAGGCTGGGCAGAAAAGTCTGTTGAAACTCTTATCTCCAATTAACCACCAGAAAACCAGAAGTGGCACTGTGGCTTAAGTGGTAGAGTGCTCTCCTTGAGCTGAAGAGCTCAGGGACAGCAGTGCCCAGGCCCAAATGTAAGCCCCAGGACAAAACAAAAAAAAAAGAAAAGAAAAAGAAGTATAGAAAATAAATTTGAATTCAAGTTGAAATAAAGATTAACAAAAATACCAGTGCAATTACATGGTGATACAGAGACCTCTTCGTGGAACAGTATATACAAGGCAAGGATCAGAAATTTTCCATTGAAGAGACTGAGCAGAGGTGACTGAGCAGAGGTTGCTGCAGGAAAATGAACAAGAGAGTTTCAAAAAAAAAGTTAAAAAAAGAGAATGTACTGAAGCAAGAGAGGGTTTCAAGGTTGAAAACATATTTTATTTAGCTTTATGCTTTAATGAGACATTAAGATATCCTTCCCACAAACACTCATAATGTTGCCTTCCAATGTCTGTGGAGCCACTGATGATAGTTTCCTAGCTATCGAAGAGGTAAAAAATAGCTAGTTGCTGGTGGCTCATGCCTTTAATCCTAGCAATTCAGGAGGCTGAGATGTGAGGATTATGGTTCTAAGCCAGCCTGGGAAGGAAAATCTGTGAGACCCTTATTTCCACTAAACTACCCAAAAAGCAGGAAGTAGAACTTTGGCTCAAGTTAGTAGAAAGTTAGCCTTGAGCAAAAGAAGTTCAGGGACAGTACCTAGACCTTGAGTTCAAGCCCACAAGAAATTAAATGATATTATTGAGCTTGTGTCTTCAGGCAGAGTGGTTGCCACTGACCTTGTCTGAAGTGTGTTACCTTGATCTTCTGCCTTCTCATTTTATCATCAGTAGTAAGGATACTTAATATCATAAGTAGCCAAAAGGATACTTAATGTGAAACATTATAGAAAAAAGATGATTTCTTAAATCTTGTCAAGTTATTAGCCAAAACATTTCAATATTTCATATCTCTATTCTCCTTACATCTGTTAGGTAATAAATGCGAGTTAGGATAAAATATTGTTGGGTGATTGTGGAAAAAATGACTGAAAATGCTTGATAGGAAGCTTTTCATTTAGTTTTCCAGTCAAGACAATGGAAAATATTTGAGAATAATTGGTTTATGAGGAGCAGGCCATGGTTTGGATAGGATTTGTACATATGTAGAAGATTGGTCCATAAGATGGCAGAAATAAGACGTAGTGGGACTGGTAAGAGGTAATGTTTTGCAAGTAATTGGTAATGTCTAAGCAAATAATTGGAACACTGCTCCCAGAAAAAAATAAGGATTTTTTTTACATTTTTGTAGTTTTTTTTAAATTGTAAAAATGCTGTACAGAGGGGTTACATTTATGAGGCCTTGAGTTAGTTTACATGAAAATGAGTTGTTATAAAAGAACAACACTAGCTTCATTCTTTTCCCTGGCTTCCTGTCTCATGTGTGCTTCTACCACGGTGAGGTTACCTGCCATCATTTCCTCACTGGAGACAATCAGAACCAGTGCCAAGTTGTTTGGACTTTCAGCCTCTAAAACTCTGAGATAAATAAGCTTCTTTTCTTTATAAGTACCCAGCCTTTGGTATGTTTTTTATAACAATGATGACAGAACACAGAAAATAATATGAAGAAGAGAGGTAAATATAAGACTGGCACAATGACACCGTTACATGATCATGAATAGACAACAGATATTGGAAAGGTAAGAGAGGGCCAATTGAGGAAAACGAAGAAATATTTGTTTTGCAGAGTTTTTCTATATACATTTCTGGGATAATGTCATTAAAATCTGTATCTTTGGCTACTACTTGCACATTGTAATTAAGTTCTGGTGGTCAGTGATGTAATCCTCTTGCTATTGTTAGAAATTAAAAAGAAGTGACATAGTGGATAAGAGTACCACATCCATGCCATGCACCTGCTGTCCACCCCCTACGCAGTGTGGTTAGGTTATCAGTCATAAGATAATTGCTAGTTGTCTTCCTTTGGCAAAAACTCTCCAGAAATTACCTGCTGAACTTGATTAGCAATGCTTATTAATGTATTTTACTGTTCTATTTCCTTGCTCAACTATATTCATTACTTTCTATTCCCTAAAGAATCACATCCAAGTGCTCTAGATTGGCATTCACCTCCTCCACAGTAAAATTTCAGCCAGAATTTATTTAAAAGTTTCAATTAAATTAACAAACCTCCATCACTTAATTTTGGCTGAACTTCTAGACACTAGCTCTACAGTACTAGGTAAGCCAAAATATAGCATTATCCTAGCAGATCTTAAAGAAAGTAAAAATGAACATTGATTTAATACTCAGATTTCTGCTGATAGTTGTGAAAGGAGAAATTTAGATCAATCCTCAGGAGCTAGTAGAGAAAAAGAGGTTAGGAAATCCTCAATATTATAGTTTTGTTTTGTTTTGTTTGGGGCTGTGTCTAGAGGTTTTACGTCAGGATTTTTGCCTGCCAAGTAGGTACACTACCACTTGAGCAACACTCCCAGCTCTTTTTTGTCTTTATTTTTCAGACAGGATCTTTAACCTTGACCTGGGGCTGGCTTCAAATAATGACCATCACCCCTCCCCAACTACTTCTTTCCTAGTTGAGATTGTAAGTACTCAAACCCTCAACCCCAATCTAGTTTGTTGAGGTAGAGATACAACTTTGTGCCCCAATTATAACTTCACAATCCTTTTTGACTACTGAGTAGCTGAGATTATAGGCATGAGCCACCATGCCCAGCTATATTGTTACTTTTAAGGAAAACTTATGTCACTATCAGAAGTTGCTAGAGTACAATGAGGAAATCATTGTTTACTGTCTAACTTAAGAATCATGATGCTTCACATAATAAAAACGAAGTTGGGAAAAGAGAAGAGGAAGCTTTGATTTCAGTGTTAGGAGCCAAGAAGGCTTCTAAAGCTATATTTAGAATACTGGAATGCCATGGGAGAAATTTAAAATTTTCATGTAGTTAGTTAAAATTGGATGAAAATGCTACTTTGGTTGTAGTATGGAATCAATAGAAGGAAGTTTCTGGGTTTATTACTATTAGAGGAAATTAGATTATTAAATTATTAGATAATTAGATAATTAGAGGAAATGTTGGAATTCTTAAGTGATTTAAGGATTACTTTTATTATGATTTTGGAATATGCATAGAAAAAATACAAACGCAAAAGACATCTTTAAAGGATAATTATAAGCCTCTAGTATTTACTGTACAGTGTCCGTGAATGTGCTTTGCTTATATAATGTTCCTTATTTTCCTCACACCCCTGATTATCTTAGAGAGATTTCCAAAGTGTCTGAGAAGATGACCTAAGTAACTTGTAGTTTTGTTTCTTCTAATTTCAAAAGTTCTTACTTTTATATTTGGATGTGGATTGATAATCTTGACTTAGACTATTACTCTGGTTTGATTAAGATCAAAAGATAGCTTCCCATTTAGACAGGTGCAATTTCTAAGGATAATTAAAAAATCCATTTGATACTTTCAAGATGTTTATGAACCAGTAGTAACTCACCTTTTTACAATTTAGCACCAAAGGACACCAAAGTAGTACATAGGTAATCCACCCTACTTCACTGTTAGAAAAACAATAGAATACTGACATTTCAGGGCCACTAACATAATGATATTTTCTCTAGGAAAAATGGCTTTAAGAGGTATGAGAATAGTTTGGTTGTGATGAATACCTATTTTGCCTAAGTGATCTTTCATTTTGTTCTTCATGAATGTATTTCATATTATATACTGCCCAGATATTAACAGGAAAGATCCATAACCTATGTGTGCCACTGATGCATGGAAGCTATTAAGGATTCTCATGAGCACAAGAAATGCCATCAGCATCCTTCACTGTGAGAAATTGTGTTTCCATTCTCAGAAGTGTGATACATTAGAGTAGATATGTCTGGCACATTTTTGAACGAGTTAAAGTGTTGGATCAAGTTCAGTAGGTAATGTCCTTTTGCTGGCTCTGATTTCTGTGGGATTACATAGAGACATTCAGATTACTTTTTCACATTTGCTCCTTGGTTCACTGACTTTTTACATAGCAGAAGGAGCTGTTTAGAATGTGAGTGGTCCTGAGATATTATCTGCATATAAATATGAGTTTCTTTTCAGGGAAGAAAATAACCTTCACCTTCTGAATCATATCTGTTTAGGAAGGATATGGATCATGAATTTCTAACTTATTCATATTAATAAGCTCTATGAAGACAAAATCATACTCATTTGCATATGTTTCTTCTCTGTAGCCCATGAAATTAACATTGTTTAATGGCTGGAAATAAGATCACCTTAAATTGTGCCATTCAGACTCTGATTTCCAAATGGAAAGAGAAAGGGGTCTTGACTCAGTAAGCAGAAAACTGTCTTAAATTACTATTTCCAGCAGATGACCAGTGTGAACCCATATGATAAAACTAGAATGATCTCCAGATGTGAGGTTTCTAAGGTAGAGCCAAAGGAAAAAGGCTTTTCCTATTCAGCTTTGATTGGACATTTGTTTTTATTAAATGTTTACTTATATGGTAGATATCGACACAGTTTTAGTTTCTGTCTTCAAAGACCCCATTGTTTCCAGTCGGAAGGTAGTAACAAATTCATTCTAGGGACTTCGGAAACACTTTCAGAGAGCTAGAGGAATGATTCACATGATAGAGTATCAGCCACAAGTGACAAAGCTGAGCAAGAGCTCAAGGGCCTGAGTTCAAGATGCAGTACTGGCATAAAAAATAAAATGTCACAGAGAAGGTAAGATTTGCATTGGACTTGGAAGAATTTGTAAGAATTCTCAGAGAAGGGTGGAAAGCAATACAGGTAGAGAATGCATCTGTTGTGAATGAGGGTTAGTGTTTAGAAGAAAGATTAAGAAGTTCAGTGTAATTTGAGGTTACTTATATAATTTGAAAGCCTTAATGAAAAAAAATGAAAATTTAGGGTCTTTTGCTTTCTTTTCTTTTTTTTTATTGTGAAAATACTGTACAGAGGGGTTACAATTACATGGGCAAGATAATGAGTACATTTCTTATCAAGCATTGTAGCCTCCTCCTTTGTTTCCACTTCCCAACCCTTCCCATCCTCCCCCTGCCCCCTCATCCAATCCTCCTCCCCCCTCCCCCCACCCAATCGCCTCCCCCTCCCTCCCCCACCAAAGTTGTAAAGTTCATTTTTCGACATAATGACTTGTACATCTCATTGTTGCAATGGGTCCACCTGTATCCCTATTTAAACTATTTGCTTTTTCCCTTCCCCTCCAAAATTATACCAACATCAAATACAATGAATGCAGGGGTTATACCGTGGGGGAGGGACATACATAGTAACAAAGAATCATCTTATGTTAGATACAATCCCATGAAAGAAAAAAAAACATTTGAATATCTTAGGGTTCATTTCCCTAACATCAACTTATCTGACCTTTTCTGCTTGACTCAGACATATACTAGTTATTGCACTTTATTTTCTTTTTTTAAAAAATGAAAATAGCAGGTAAAATACTGCTAAAAAGTTTCTTTCCGATGTCTCTTGACTTACTAAGGTGTCTTCTTAAGGAAAAAAAGACTAAACATATAAGTTACCAGGAAATTTTCTATTTATCTTTATGTTATACAATATAGTTCCAAATGCATTTACTTGATATGTGAAATCTGAACTCACACAACTCATTCATAAAATTCACATACATATGTATTTTTTTCTGATCATAACAATGGAAATACCACAAAAATGAATTCAACTATTTCTTTTTCTTTCCTTTTTTATTGTTTTATTTTTGTGCTAGTACTGGGGATTTAACTCAGGGCCTGGGTGTTGTCCCTTATCTTTTTTGTTCAAAGGCACTCTACCACTTGAGACACAGTTTCACTTCTAGCTTTTTAGTGGTCAATTGCAGAAAGGAGGTGGCAACAATGCTCAATAGAAAATGTCCTCATGACCTTGCTCATGTAACTGTGACCCCTCTGTACAGCATTTTTGCAATAAAAATGTAAAAAAAAAAAAGAATCTCATGGACTTTTCTGCTCAGACTAGTTTTAAATTGCAATCTTTAGATCTCAGCCTCCTGAGTAGTTAGGATGATTGGTGTGAGCCACTGGTGCCCAGCAAAAATCAACTCTATTTGGACTAAAATTCTCAACCTCAATGTTGTCTTATGAGAGATGAGCCAATAAATCAATGCTTAATGCAGGAAAATAACCTAGATAAGAAAATATGTGGTAACATTTTTTTTGACATTTAGCATGCCATCAGTATAAATGTCTAGTGAAACAGAACATAAGGACTCTCTATTGGAAAGTTTGCTCACTTAGTTTTAGAAGTGACACAAAAACCTTGAATATGCTTTGCGTCTTGCCAAACTCCCATGTCTTGTGGATGCATAGGACTTCTCTGTTCATGAGGCATCACAAATATTAATTGCAGATGAAATAGTAAAAAGCAGAGACATATATGGTGTGCATATTACCTGTGCCTCATATACATGCTCCATGGAGTCAATGGGCTTCACTTACAGATCTCAAGTTCAAAGACAAAGTTATTGAACATTTTAAGACACTGACAGTTAAGCATTAATCAAGTAAGGCCCTTCTGATACAGAATTTGAGAGATACACAAATTGAAGAACCATAAAGCTAGACATTTTATGCCACCCATTTTTTTGTACAAAATAGAAAGAAAATATAAGGGCCCAAATTATAAATCACTATATATTCCAAGATAGAGCTTCAGGATTGATAGTCTTTGAAATGAGGAACCTAAACCTTCTTAATGTATGGGAATTTTGTATCATATTTAGTTTCGTAAAACTAATTAGTTTTATAAAACAAACCTTAAAGGTAATAAGAAAAACTTTGAAAAAGTGGCAAAGATGGAGGGAAACTGAAGAACACCAGTGTAAGAATGACTGTGGAATTTCAAAGCTTCTGAGGGAAAGAGGAAAGGAATTCTAAGGATTTGATACATGGATTTAGGCAATGAGATGGTGGAGGAAATATGTAAACACAACTGGTTCTATAATAAGTTTCACATTTAATTTTCAGCTTGTACATCAGATCCTCCAGCTACAAATCTTTTAAATTATATAAAAACTGTTCAGCATTATTTGTTTTTTTTTTATTAATAGGTTCCATGGTTTCCCTTATTTGCAATATCTAGTATATGTCTGAGTCAAGCAGAAAAGGTCAGATAAGTTGATGTTAAGGAAATGAACCCTAAGATATGTATTCAATGTTTTTTTTTCTTTCATGTGATTGTTTCTAACACATAAGATGATTTCTTTGTTGCTTTGTATGTCCCTCCCCCACAGTATAACCCCTGCTTTCACTGTATTGAATGTCCATATAATTTGTGGAGGGGAAGGTGAAAAACCAATCGTTTAAATAGGGATACAGGTGGACCCATTGCAACAATGAGATGTACAAGTCGTTATGTCGAAAACAAACTTTACAACTTTGGTGTGGGGGGTAAGAGGGGGGGTTGGGGGGGCGGAGTGGGGAGGATGGGAAGGGATAGGAAAGGGAAACAAAGGAGGAGACTAAAAAAATGAACCCAAGATAAGGGCTCAAATGGTTTTTCTTTCTTGCTATTGTTTCTTGCACTATTTGTATTTGTCTTTTAGAAATCTTGAACACTTGATGATGTGTTTCAATTACATAGTAGATCTCATTTATCTTGAACTCTCTACTCTAGCCATGTGATTTGAGCTCATCAAACTTATTAAAAATTGTGGAACATGAATGCTATTGTCACTCTGGACTCACTATAGATGATAAATACTTTGAAGAGCAAGTGTATTAACCTTGTCCTATTCCAAGAACTAGAATGTATAGAACATATGCAAAGCAACACTTGTATCTCATGGTTTCATGCAGTTCACTAACAATTAGAATCTCAGGATCTTTCAAATAAAAATTAATTCCATGTCTTGAATCTATGATTAAGCATGAAAAATGGAGATGCTATTATTTCATGCTAGGATCCGCTTTTTCCTTGTTGGAATAGGTGAGATGGGTTAATCACTTGTTTGCTAATTTGCTTCAAAGATGATGCTATTGGCATACGCGACTTCTCATTTCTCTTGCCAAAATGCTTTACTAGGACTTACTGGTTGCTATTATTTTAGTTTAAAATGTTATTAATTAGGAGAAAGAAGTATGAGAAAGTAGCAGAATAGGAAATACCAGGAATCTAATGGGTCTTCTTACCTAGACAATAATTGGCACTGATAGACTTGTCTGATATAACTATTTTTGAACTCTGGAGGCTGTTGAAGGCTTGTAAGCCCCAGAGAAAATCTTAGACAGTACATTGTTGTTGCATTGGGTTAATTCCAACTGTTAGCACAGTAGTAGCTACCCATCTTGCCTGCCTCTGTACAGATAAATGTAGATGCTTTCTCATAACAGTTTCCATGTAGCTCCCTTACAAGAGTTAGAGGGGGAAAATGCATACTGCTTTCCGCATATCGTGGTGTGTTCTGTGATTACTGCTTCTCAAGACCAAAGTACAAAGAAGCAGGGAAAATCTTTCTAGCTCTCTCCATTGTTGCAAATTCATATTCTTATGGTTGGAATGACTTCTGGGGGATTTAAAGCACTAGCATCTTACTTTTCTCCCCATTGATTTTCTTTCCCTCCACACGCTCACCTGTCCTTTTGGAAGACAGCTTGAAAATTAGGACATGAAAAAGCAACTTCATGTAGAGGGAAAATTGGAAAATATATTTATGTGCAGAGAAAGGAGGAAATTGAGAAGCTGAGAAGGTTTTAAATTAATAAATAACTTCTGTGACCCTTGGCACAGAAACAGCCCTAAAATATTTATAAAATATTAAAACAATAAACAAAAGTAGTAAAAAAATATACCCAAAAGTTCTGCGGATAGGAAGAAACTGATTTTCAGAGATAGCAATTGTTAAATTGAAAAGTACAGTTTTCAACAAAATATCATAAAGCCTAAAGAAACATAAATTATGATCCATTCAATGAAAATAAATTTCAATGAAACCTGTCTCTTAAGAAGACTTGAGAGAAGAGCTTCTGAACAAAGATTTTGAAATTGCTCTCTCAAAGTTACTCAAAAATGTGGAGAAAGTGAAGAGAACTTTATGTAAGCAAAATGGAGTTATCAATGAACAGATAAACTAGAAAGAACTCAAACACAATTTTGGAGCAGTAAAATGTAATAGCCAGAATTTAAGATGTTCTAGAAGAATTCAAAGCAGATATCAGTGGACTAAAGACAGAATTGGTAAACTGGAAGATAAACTTCTTTCTACAATGGAAATTATTGGATTTAAAGAACAGATAGAAAAAAATATAGAAAGCAAACAACACCTACAGTGTCTGTAGTAGGAGAGAACTGAATAGACTAAAATATACATTGTAATATTCCACAAAAGAAAAGAGACAGAGAAGAAGGCAAAAAAAATGAAGAAATGTTGGTTGATTTCAGGAATAATTGCCTGGAGTTATGCCTGGTATGTCAAAGAAGTTGAAGTAGGAGAGATAACTAAAAGGAAAGTTTAGAGGTATAAATGGACCCATATTCAACTGAAAACAGTTATCTGACTGGTATTAGGCAGTTTTCATAATCTTTCTGTAGTTGTTTTATCCAATTGCCAAAAGCATAACAAGGTCCTGTACCTCAGAAAGAGACTTGATAACTCTTAGGGAAACCTAAGCTAAAACGAATTTTTAAAAGTTTAATATGACTATCAATTTCTCTAGCTTAAAACACAGTCTTAATTTGAAATTACTTCTAATTATATAGTTGAGAGTGCCATATGTTTTTCTCAGGCTCATTTCAAGAGTGACAGATGAAGAATAGACAATTCCAGGTACATAAAGCCAAGGATGCAAACTCATGACCTATGAACCATATGTACTTTGTTTTGACCCACACAAAACATTGATATTTTTTCTAGTATCAAGAAATTGAGAGATTTCCCAGTAAAGTCAAAGAAGATCAGAAGATTTACAGACTTTAGTCGACATGCCCAAATGACAACTTTACAGCAAATGCTTCTTTAAGAAGCATTTATGTGCTTAATTGATTTCTAATATCTTTTGGGATCCTTGTACAGTGCTAATATTCTATATTCCTATATAGTATATATTCTTATATAGTATAAAAGTCAAGAGTTAACTAGCTAAAGAGAACATTTGTCTCTGGTTATAGAACCCAATTGTAGGATACATCTCACTGTGATTCTAGAGATGAACTTGGCATATGGGAGGCTTCCAAAGCTTTAGGGATGGGACCATGGTAACCATAGTGGGGATGGGACTTGCTATGTATGGGTTATTTATCAAGCAGTAAAGAAATATTTAATAACAAACATTATATTGGTATATACTTCTGAAGCTCAATTCTATTGCAAAATGTATGTTTGTGTTCTGACCGCATTAAGAATAAATCTACTAAGACACTCAATTCAGAAATTTGGCCAGGTTCCTTAGAAGAATGTTTAGAATATTGAAGAAATTAAAAGAAATAATTTTGTATTCTAGGAAAGCTGTTTGTTCCTCTATCTTATCAATTTTGTTTGAGTTTATCTTACAACAGTCCTGCCAACATGTGCTAGTGATGCACTGGAGTTTCCTGTTCAAAGTTCACTGGCTTTCCCCTAGTTTATCTTACACTGGTTGTTCTTGCTCTTAGGAGTTTAAAAGATATCAGTGGGAGGTCGGTGCTCAGCAAAACTGCTTGACAGCTTTGATGTTTTAAAAGATAAAATAGCACTAATTTATGATATGTCCTAATGAAATATAATGTGTTTCGTGTTAGAAAGTTTGACTTCTTTCAGAAGTTCTCCATGAAATATGTTTCTGGTTTCTATATTGTTTAATCTTGTCATCCATAAAAAGGCCAGTATGCTATTTCATTTATGAGAAAGAATATTTTCCCATGATCATCTTGAAGATTTCATACTTGTGTCAGAAAAGATGAGGTTTTTAAAAATGTCAATTTTATGATTCCTCAAATAGCATATTTCTCTGGGGTTTCCACTTTTAGATAGAGTAGAATATGCCATTTAAAAAGCATAGTATATTTTGTGATGAAAAAATTCTGATGCTAGGGTGAAAAATGAGCTGTAATTCAATAATACAGGTTAGCTTGCTCCAGAGATGGTGGAATAGAGGGGTTGGGAAAACCTAAAGCTATACCTATAATCAAGTCTTACTTTCTATTCCAAATGTAAGGTACCATAGCAATGATGTTTTGCTCTCTGGAGACTGAATAGCATCCAGGTTCCCTGCTCATTCCAATTTTTTGGACCAGGGTGATCTTGTAGTAATTTTCTGGGCATTCCTTAAACTATAAAGGTTGGGATATTTTCTTGGGAATTACACTTAAAAACACTACCGTATTCTGAATTTATTTAAAGCTTCCATGAGATGCAGGAAATTATCTGCCAGAGTAAATATCCTATTCTAGATTTAAAAAATAGAGAGTGGGTTTTCTGAAGCTATAGCAAGTTGCAACAAAGATTACATGCTGGTTGAATTTAGCAGCATAAGTTCTCTTCAGGTAATTGTACTTGTGAAAATTCTCCATATATATAAGAGTCTCTATGCATTGCTAGGTAAAGTAAAAGAAATAAAAATACCTTACACAGATATCTATGTACATTTTATTCTCTTTTCTTTTTTCATGTCCTCTAGCTCCTCTCCTTCTTATGTTTTCTCACAACCTTTTCTGATTTCTTTATTGTCTACTTATTATTTTCTTTAGGTAGTTATTGAGCAAGATTTGAAGAAATTGAAAGTAAAATGAAATTCCAAGAGAATACAGACAACTGAAGTGAAAACACTTATCATTGTAGAATGTCTTTCCTGAGTTATCTCATTTCACTTTCAAAACCCTTACATGGTAGATGTTTTTATTACTATTATTAATATTTCCAGTTGAAGGAATAGAAGCCAAAAGACTTGAAGCTAAAAGACTCGATACTGGCATTTGTACCCGGTTCTATCTTATATTGTATGTACTTTTATTTCATTTTAATGTATTTATCTGCCACCGGGCTGGAAAGAAATCGGATTTTCAAATTATTGCTTTCACATCCTCAATCCACATTCCTCTTCTACTTCTATCTGTGCATATCTTAATCAATGGCTGAATAAAATAGAAAAATAAAGCTCATGTTTGGTGGAAAAATAGTTCTAATTTAGGTATAAAAAGATTGAGCTATACAATATTAAAGTATCATATGCATAGACAGCAAAAAGTGTCACACAAATAGACAAATCTTTTTCAAGATAAGTTGAGAATGAATGCATCAACTTACTACTAAGCATGGTACCTACTGTGAATAAAATGTGTTACTTGGAATATGAAGAAAACGAGATTATAAACATGACTATCAACACAGTGTTTTTTTTTCTGTAGAGAATGACTTTCTAGTTGGTGATAGAATTAAAACAGATATTGTAATTGAGATACAAAGAATGTATAAAGGGAAAAGAAGAGAAATGATTTCATTTTCATTGATGTTACTTTGTGGCCACAAAGTGTAACATTTGAAAATTTTCTTAAAAAAACAAATGATGAATTGGTATTGCAGAATGGGATAGAATACATTTTGGTCTACCTGGAGCATAGTAGGGTTTAGCAAGTTTCAAGGAGATGTAATGGAAGATGTTATTAAAAAAGTGTATTGAGATTAGATTCTAAAAAGTGATGGTAAGCACATGACCTTCAATAAAAAGATAATTAAGCCGTATTAAATTTTTATATTAGAAAATAAAATGATTTGACCTGTGAAAACATAATTCTGACACTGAAGAATGTACTAGGGTGAATTTGTGGGCAGATGGATAATAAGAATGCAATTTCCAGACTGTGGATTAGAGATAAGAGATAACAAATTAGTTATAAAGCTCTAACAGATTTACTCTAAAATTTTGGTGTTTAAAACTAAAACATTTTAGAAGAAGGCTTACAGTAAGGTACTGTGGCTTCAGTTTTCTAGTGACATTAAAGTGAAATTTTTGTTTAGGTTGCAATCATTTTAAAACTTGACTCTGAAAAATTTACCTCTAAATTAATTTACATGGGTATTTTCAGGCCTCATGTATTTGATAGTTGTAGACTAGAAATATCTATTACTTTCTATGTGAGTTACTCCACAGGGCTCCTCACAATATGCCTGATGATTGCTTGCAGAACAAGTGATCAAATGTGTGTGCCCAAAAGATGAGGTACAGGTGTTTGTAACCTAATCTTAGAAGAAACCTCTTTGTTAATTTTCTGATATTTTCATCACTAGAAGCAAATGACTAGTTCTAGTCTATAGTTAAGAAGAAGACACAGTCATGCTTAAGAAGAGAAGATTACACATGGACATGGACAGTAGAAGGTGGATAGATATCATAAGGACCATTTTTAAGGTTTCCTATCTGTGGGGATCATTATGGGCTGAGTTTTAGTCCCTTGTATGCCTAGAGTGAACTTCTAATGTTTAGTATTTAGGAATATGACTGTATTTGGACATGATTAAGGTAAATGACAAACTGGGTCCTAATCCAATATGACGAATGTTCTTTTTTTGGGCCCGGTCATGGGGCTTGAACTCTGGGCCTGGGCGCTGTCCCTCAGCTCTTCAGCTCAAGGCTAGTGCTCTACCACTTGAGCCATAGCGCCACTTCCGGCTTTTTTCCTTTTGCTCATGTGGTGCTGAGGAATCGAACCCAGGGCCTCAGGCATGCAAGGCAAGCGCTCTACCACTGAGCCACCTTCCCAGCCCGATGACGAATGTTCTTATAAAAAGAGAAAATAAGGACACAAACCCACAGAGGGAAGATCATGAGAAAGTACAAAGAGAAGACACACACTGACTATGTAAGGAATGAGGCCCCAGACTCAGAATGATACTTTCTGACACCCTGATCTTGCCTACCTAACCTCCACTACAGTGAAGAAACAAACTTCTGCTATCCAAGCCCCTCTTGTGGTCTTGTGGTATTTGCTGAACAGTGAGAGGGAAAAGGGACAGGAAGGGAGGGTTTTAAGTAGCATACAACAACTGTACTGTTTATTATTATTATTTTATTACAATTATTATGCTAGTCCTGAGGTTTGAACTCAGGATGTGAGTACTGTCCTTGAGCTTCTTTATGCTAGCACTACCACCTGAAGCACCACTCTATTTCTGGAAGTAGTTTATTGGACATAAAAATCCCATAGATTTTCCTGACTCTGCTGGCTTTCAATCACAATCATCTGGTTTCAGTCTCTTGAGGATCTAAGATTACAGCTTGCCAGCCACTGCACCTGGGTCGATGTTCATCCTTATATAAAAAATGGGATAACTCCTAGGCAACCGAAAGGATTCTTAAGTACAAATCAACTTAAAGAAAAGTATTTCTCATTACTTGTTTATTTACTTATTTATTCATTGAATGGGGAAACCACACTAATGGTATAGGGACAGTTTAACTTGATTCTGGTGTACATTTAACAGCATTGTCTGTATCCACATATATTCTGCAAAAGCAAATACTTAGAACTTGAGATGGGAGCTTTAGGGATAAAGATATCTGAATGATAGAGGAATCCAGGATTGGGCAGAGAGAGAAGTCAAACGGTGACAGGTTCTTCATCTGGAGTTCTGGAGAAGGTATAACCTGTTTTAATTTGTCCTATATTCTACTGCAATAAATGGGACTTAATGATCCCCTGTCCAGACACTCCATGTAGACTGTCCTGGGAGGATATGACCCTAGGTCAACCGTAGCAGAGTCAAAAGGAAAATCCATGTGCAATCTGCATCGGATCACTCTTGCTGCAGTGGGGCAGCAAGTTCTTTTTGGATAATGATCAGGTGACAAATCTCCAGTTATAAAAATACTCAGCATTTGTTAAAAGCTGATAATGTGCTAATCATATTGCTGTGGGCTACAACATTGTTTTGTTCATTCATTATAGAGTTTTATGAGGATATCCTATTATTACTTCCCTTATATAGATGAAAAATCTTCAATATATAGACAAGTGAAGTGACTCATTCATAATTATATTTTAGGTATCAGATGCTTATAGGTGACTTGTGTGTCAGGATTCTTGACTATTAATCTACTCTATGGTCAAAACAGATGAAGCATTGAAATATTTAAATTTAAAAGTATTTAGGTTGAAGGACATGGTAGTGGAGTAGAAGTTTTCTCTGCTGGACAGAAAATGTGTCAGAAACATTTGACTACTATCTCTGAGAGCTGTAGTAAGGCACTATCTTGAGGGAGGGTCTCCTGTGTGAACTGTGGTACTCAGGAATCAGATTGTATTAGTGGTGTGCTTAGCAGTAACCAGGGGCTTGGGAAACCAAGGAATAGTGATCAGTGAGTTCTGGCACACTTGGTCAGTCATCAGATGAGACTGTTACCAGAGGCAGAATGAGAGAGGGGGGAGAGGGAGAGTGGGAGAAGGAGACAGGAAGGGAGGGAGGGAGAGGGAAGGAGGAAGAGAAAGAGGGAGGGAGAGAGGGAGGGAGGAGAGAGAGGAGAGGAGGAGAGAGAGAGGGCACACAAGACAGCGCTTTGACTTGGGGTCCACATTTTTCTGATGTGAGGGCCACTCTGAAAACAAAGAATCTAGCCTCCACTGCTAGGGAGCTCAGATTACAGAGTGATCAATTACAAGTGGCCCTTAGCCAGAAAGGTTCTGAGATTAAGCCATAACCAGAAGTATGGAAATTAAAGACAATCAATAATCACAAAATTCTCCCAAATCCAGTTAGTATTCAGGTGGAAGATTGCCACTGGAGGTAGATAGAGAGAAGGATAGGTAGTCATTGCATGCAAATGGCCTCTAGCAAGGCAGGCTTTGAGACTGAACCCAAAGGGAAACTTTCAGGTTAGAGATCAATCTGTGATCAGGGATTTGTGGGTCACTCAGCCATCATGCTCTTGGAAGAGACTGCTTTCACAGGCCATTGCCAGGTAGATCTTTTGAATCAGGGAAGTTGAGAGCTCCTGGAGAAAGTGAACTAAGGAAAGCACAGGGATCTGAGGGCCCACCCTGCCAAGTGAGAGCAGTTTTATTGCCTGAAGGACATTACAGAAAACAGGGCCCTCACTGATGCTTGTAGAGAGATGAGTTGCAGGAGCTGCCAGAGTGAGCCTTCCACATTAGCTTCTTGACAGCAAGCATACAGCCATGGGACCAGTGAGTGAAAAGCACTGAAGATCCCAGATTCTTGGAATCGCTAGAAAAGAATTGAATGAAGAGAGAGAGAGAGAGGGAGAGAGAGAGAGAGAGAAGAGAGAGAGAGAGGAGAGAGGAGAGAGAGATACACACAGACACAGAGCAAAGCAAGGAGATTAATAGAAAATATGGTGGGGGATGAATGTAGTTGTGGAGATGGGAGGGAAGGGATGGTAGGAGTAAACAAAGGAGGAGGCAACAATGCTGGATAAAAAATGTACTCATTACTTTGTTCATATGATTGTAAGCCCTCTGTACAATATTTTTACAATAAAACATTTAAAAAAGAGGAAAATTGCAATGAAGCTAAAACTTCTTGTGTCCCTATCTTGGGTTCATTTTACTTAGCATCATCTTACATGGTCATATGTACATAGCTTTTGACCTTTTCTGCTTGTGCTAAACATATAATAGTTTTTTCAAATAAGGGAAACCATGGGACCTATGTTTCTTTGGGTCTGGCTTACTTTACCTAATATGATTTTTTCCAAGTCTTTCCATTTCCTAACACATGGGGCAATGTCATTCTTTCTGATGGAGGCATAGAATTCCATTGTATGTATATACTACATTTTCTTGCTCCATTCATCTACTGAGGGGCATCTGGGTTGGTTCTATATCTTAGCTATGGTAAATAATGCTGCAATAAACATAGTTGTGCTGGTAGCTTTAGTGTGGTCTTGTTTGTGATCATTTGGGTAAATGCCCACAAGTGGAATTGCTGAGTCACAGGAGAGCTCTACGTGTACTATGTGATTTTTTTTGTTTCTTTTGTATGTTCTTTCCCTGTGGTATAAACCCTGTTCTCTCTGTATTTGATTCCAGTGCCCTGCATCTTGTATATACATTTTTCTTCTTTTATTAATAAGGTTTTAATTGTGAAAATACCAAACAGAGGGTTACAATTGAGCAAGTATGAGTACATTTCTTATCAAACATTGTTGCCTCCTCGTTTGTTTCCCCTTACCATCCCTGCCCTCCCATCCCTCCCTTCCCCTGCCAAAGTTATAAAGTTCATTTTTCAGCATAGTGTCTTGTACATCTCATTGCTGCAAAATAAATTGTTTAAATAGGGATACAGGTGGACCCATTACAACGATGAGATGTATATACATTTTTCTAATTTGGGAAGGGGAAGGGAAATAACAAAATACTGAAATAAGGATACAAGATGACCCATTGTAACCATGAGATGTACAAGACACTATGTTGAAAACAAATTTTACAGTTTGGGGGGGATTTAGGGAGGGAGGAGGGAAGGGATGGCTGGGAAAAACAAAAGAAAGAGTAACAATGCTAGATAGGAAGTGTACTCATTAATTTACTCATGTAACTGTAACCCCTTTTTACAGTATCTTTACAATAAAAATATGCAGGGCAAATGACATAGCTAGCAAGATCAATAGAAAGCCCATTGATTGGGAGAAGATCTTTACTAGCCATACAACGGACAATGGTCTCATATCTAAAATATACTTGGAACTCAAAAAATTAAACCCCCCAACAACAAATCC
>NW_012267267.1:8242279-8248915 GCF_000151885.1 Dipodomys ordii
CAAAGGAGGAGGCTGCAATGCTTGGTAAGAAATGTACGCATTATCCTGCCCATGTAATTGTAACCCTTCTGTACAGTATGTTCACAAATAAAATTAAATTAAATTAAAAAAAATTTAAAATGAGGAAAATGGTCAACACAAACCAGTTGGCCCAAGGGCAAGCGCATGGTTAAAATACCATTTGTCTAGGGCTTAGTATTAGTATGCTGGTCTTAGGTAAATGAGATTTTTGTTGTTGTTGTTGTTGGTCGTGGGGCTTGAACTCTGGGTCTGGGTGCTGTTCCTGAGCTCTTCAGCTCTTCAGCTCAAGGCAAGAGCTCTTCCACAGTGCCAGTTTTCTGGTAGTTAATTGGAGATAAGAGTCTCACGGACTTTCCTGCCCGGGCTGGCTTTGAACCACTATCCTCAGATCTCAGCCTCCTGAGTAGGTAAGATTACAGGTGTGAGCCACCAGTGCCTGGCTTATGAGAGATCTTAACTTCACAGATTCATGAAGGGAATCTGTGGATTTACAAGGTTGTCATCCTATAGTTTTATGTCTATAGGTGAAATGCAGCCCAAATGCACCAAAACTTAAGTAGGAGTATGCTGTGCAAAGATCAGGCTAAGAACACATCTGTTTCCATGGAACATGTGCCTTCATTGGGTAAGAACTGGTCTGGAGCTTTATTGCCCTTTAGAGAGAAGTCCCATGGCAAACGAAGCTCTAAATCCTCCTCAAAGAGGAGTGGACAGGGTGGGGGGGCATGACTAGGTGAGGGGGGTAGTTTCAGCATTATTTCTCTAGAGTGAACCTGCCTCAGTCAGATAGGGATAATCTGAGTTTTGGATAACAAGGAACAATCAGGAGAAAGGTGGCTGAAAATCCCAAGTAGCCACTGGAGCTCAAGACCTGCAGTTTAGTGATCCCAACCTGCCTGGCTAGAGTAAGATGCAGTGCCTGAGGCTCAATACAGAAACATCTAGACCTTAGTGGTGTGTTCCCATATGGAGCTGAGAACCATAAGCACAGGAATTTGGGGCTCAAATAATATCCTAAGCCAAGCAAATCTTCTGCTTCAGATGCTTCATATGACAGCAGTATTCCTCAAACCTCTCAGTTTAGCCTTTTATCTACAACATGAAGAACCAGTTTCACCACGAAATGTGGTGGGAGGGGGGGTCAGTTTGCAGCCAGGGCTTAGTACTAGTGATGTAGAAACTTGCCTATGTGTTTTTACATGCATTCCTTATTCCAAACTCAGGGTCTCTTTTGGTGACATTGTGACCCTGTAGGTTATGGATCAATCAGTCATTTTAACATTTTTCACATGGAACTGAGTACCACTGACACCTGCCTACCAAGATTTTTGCTTAGATCTATCAAGGCTCTCCCAACATACCAGCAATATTAAGAGTACATTCAGTCCTGAGAATTCCATCTTAGATTCTCAAACTATATTCTAATCATAAAAGGACTGCAAAATTCTCCAAGATAAAAGGGACTGTGAGATGGCACTGAATGGCACTACCTGCAGGCACAGATACAGGCTATCAGAGAGCTAGAAACACACTCTTGAACTTCAAAGGAAGAAAATTCAGGGCTAGGCAAGTTTGAAATATCTCCTAATTTCAGACTTCAGCTCCTTTCTCTGGTTTACCCAGAATGCCCATCTTTCTTTTATGCTTTTAAGGTTTGCCTCACCCATAAAACATGTGGGTGATTATTCTACAAATGTGTTTTTTTAATTAAGTTTTTATTTTCATTATCATATTTGTCCAGGACCAGATATAATATTTGAACTAGGTTCAATTCAGAAGAGAGTATTCCTCTATTTTTTTAAAGTGTTGTATTTATACAGCTTTGATTTGTTGTGTTTTTGATCTTTATTAAGAAGTTTCAAGTGCCAAAGAGCTCTAGTGTTTCTCCTATTCCTTCTTGTAATATTTTCAAGGTATCTGCTTTTACCCTGAGATCCTTAATCCATTTAGAGTTGATTCTGGTGCAGGTGATATACAGAGATCTAACTTTAGTTTTCTACATGTATTAGCCAATTTTGCCAACACCATTTATTGAAGAGGATGTTTTCTTCCATCTGGTTTTTGTTTTTTTGTTTTTGGCTTCCTTATCAAGGATTAGGTGGCCATAGGACTGCAGGTTCATTTCTGGGTCTTCTAATCTATTCTACTGCTCCTCAAGCCTGCTCTTGTGCCAGCACCAAGCTGTTTTGAGTATTATGGCTTTGTAATAGAGCTTGAAGTTTGGTATTGAAATTCCTCTAGCACTGTCCTTCCTGCTAAGGGTTCTTTTTGCTATTCGGGGTCTCTGTTCCATATGAATTTTTGGGTTGCTTTTTCTAATTCATTAAAGAAAAGTTGGGATATTGATAGGTATTGCATTGAATTTGTATATAGCCTTTGGCAGTATTGCCATTTTCATGATGTTAATCCTCTCAATCGAGGAGCATGGAAGGTTATACCACCTCCTGAGGTCTGCTTTAATTTCCTTTTTAAGATTTTTGAAATTTTCATGGTACATGTCCTTTACTTCTTTGGTTAAGTTGATTCCTGGGTATTTTTTTGAGGACATTGAAAATAGAATTGCTTTCTTAATTTCAGCCTCTCTCTTCTCATTGTTGACATAGAGAAAAGCTACTGACTTTATGGATTGACTTTATACCCTGCTACTTTTCCAAAGTTTTGAATCAAGTCAAGTAATTTGGGAATGGAGTCTATGGGATTCTGAATATATAAGATCACATTATCTGCAAAGAAGGAGAGATCGGCAAAGCTTCTGCATGGCAGAGGACATAGCTAGCAAACTATATCAAAAAACCCTGACTGGGAGAAGCTCTTCACCACCCATACAACAGACAGGAGTTTCATATCTAAATATACCAACAGCTCAAGACATTAAATTCCCCCAAAACAAACCCCCCAAAAAGTAAACACCCTATTAAAAAGTGGGCTAAAGATCTTAAGAGAAATCTCTGTGAAGAAGAACAAATACAAATGGCCAAGAGACACATGAAGAATTGCTCAACATCTCTAGCTATAAAATAAATGCATATCTTAGCTATGGTGAATATTGCTACAATAAACATAGTTGTGCTGGTAGCTTAGTATGGCCTTTTTTGTGATCATTTGGGTATATGCCCAGAAGTGGAATTGCTAAGTCATAGGGGAGTTCTACGTGAAGTCTTTTTTTTTTTAATGTACGTAGTGGGACCTGAATTCTGGGCCTGGGGGCTGTCCCTCAGCTCTTTAGGTCAAGGCTAGCCCTCTACCACTTGAGCCATAGCACCACAGCTTTTTCTGCTTATGTGGTACTGAGAAATTGAATCCAGGGACTCATGCATGCAAGGCAATCACTCTACCACTAAGCCACCTTACCAGCCTCCTATGTGTAGTCTTTTGAGGAACCTCCATGCTGTTTTCCAAAGTGGTTGAACAAGTTTTCACTCCCACCAACACTGCAGTAAGGTTCCCTTCTGTCCACATCCCCTCCAGCATCTGTTGTTATTAGATTTCTTGATTATAGCCATTCTAACTGGGTGAGGTGGAATCTCAATATTGTTTTGATTTTCATTTCTTTTATGGCTAGAGAATTAGAGAATTTCTTCATGTGCCTATTGGCATCCTTACTTCCTCTTCAGAGAAATCTCTCTTAAGTCTTTAGCCCGCTTATTAAGCAGGCAGTTGTTTCTTTGAAGATTTGTTGGGAGAGTTATATTTTTTTTAGTTCTAAGTATACTTTAGAGATGAGGCCCTGGTCTGTTGTATGGCTAATGAAGATCTTGTCCCAATCCGTGGGCTTTCTATTGATTTTGTTAGCTAAGTCTTTTGCCATGCAGATGCTCTGCAGTTCTAACCCAGATGCCCACCAGTAGATGAATGGATCAAGAAAATATGATATATATGTGTGAGTGTGTGAGTGTGTGTGTGTTTGTGAATTCTATTCTTCCATCATTAGGAAATGGAAAGACTTGAAAAAAAATTATACTAAGTAAAGTAAGCCAGACCCAAAGAAACATAGGTCCTATGGTTTCCTTTATTTACAATAACTAGTACACCTCTAGGATAACCTTACCAGACAATTAGAAAACGTCAAAAGCTATACATATATAACCCATATAAAATGGTGCTAAGTGAAATGAACCCCAAGGTAGGGACACAAGAGTTTTTATCACCATGACTATTGTTTAATGTAAGGTAAGGTTTTAAATGTTTCTAACATATTTATAAGATGATTTTTTTGTTGCTTTGTATATTCCTCCCCCACGGTAGAACCCCTGCTCTCACTGTATTTGATGTTGGTATAATTTGTGGAGGGGAAGGTCAAAAACAAATAGTTTAAATAGGGATGCAGGTAGACCCATTGCAACAATGAGATGTATAAATCGTTGTGTCAAAAAACAAACTTTACAACTTTGGCGGGGATGGGGGGGGGGGGGGCCGAGGAGGGGTAGGAGATGGGAAGAGATGGGAAGGGGGAAAAAAGGAGGAGGCAACAGTGCTTGATAAGAAATGTACTCATTGTCTTGCCTTTGTGATTGTGACTCCTCTGTATGGTATTTTCACAATAATAATAATAAACAAATATAGTAACATTTTGGGATATTGAAAGTTTAGTTTAGTTTAGGATTTCACCATATGATATTTTGTATGATGTACTTAAACCTATAATAATTATGCAAATTCCTTTTAGCTTCTTTCTCATGCTATTTCTGGGGTTTGAACACAGAGCTTGGGTGCTGTCTTTGACATTTTTTTGCTCAAGGCTAGTGCTCTACCATTTGAGCCACAGCTCTACTTCCTGCTTTTTGGTAGTTAATCGGAGATAAGAGTCTTGTGGATTTTCCTGCCAAAGCTGGCTTGGAACTATACCCTCAGCTTTCAGCCTCTTGAGTAGCTATAATTAGAATTGTGAGCCAGCACTTGGCAATACTAATGTTTTATGTCCTGTTTCTTTTATTTACTATCTCCTTCTTCCCTTCCCCCTCATATATATTTGATATTTTAACTCAATCCCATTGATTATCATGCTTTCCTGAAATTATATTTGATTTTGTATTTTATTTATTGTATTTTTTTATTTGTTTTGTGTTTTGTTTTTTACATTTGTGATTTGTTTGTCTTCTTTGCTGAATCTGTTATCTTTGCAATTTCTCAAACTTAGAGCATCCCAAAGCAACTAAGTCACCAATGTCTACAATGTCTACTTTCATATCTTAGATGATTTTGTCTTCTCCCAGAAATGTAAAACTACCTCTGCATGCTAATGATTCTCCAATGCTTAACTCCAAGCTGAAACATTTCTCTTGATGCTGATACATCTAACAGGTGTCTGCCTGCTGCCTACTTTAATTGAGATCTAACTCCTATCTCAAACCTTCTGAATCTTTTTTTTTCAGAGTAACTGACATTTCTACTTATCTAGTTACCCAGGCAAAAATCTCTGATGTTATCAACTCAGTTCTCTTTCATATCTCATGACAATTTTAACAACCAATTCCATCAATTTTACTTTTACATGATTTCAGAGTGCATTTGTTTCTTGACTCCTCTATCATATTTTACACAAAAACCTCTCACCTGGAAAATAGCTGAAGCCCCTTAGTTCATTTCAAAGCTTCTACTTGAAACTTACCTTACGGTCTGTTTTTGCACGTGGTTATAGTGATTCTCTGAAAACTTCTTGAACGATTTGGCTTGTATTTTCTTTTTGTTGTTGTTTGGCTTGTATTTTCAAAGTGTTCAATTCCCCTTTCACAAAGAATAAAAACCAAAGATCTTCACCATGTTTTATAGTTCCCTGTATGGTCACTTTGCTCTTCTCTCTGGATGAGAAATCTGGGCTCCTGGCTATCCACATAGCTCTCTTTCCTCCTATATACAAATGTCTGATCAGATATAATTTCAACATGTAGACCTTCTCTGATAATTTAATTGAGACATTGTCATTTCCTTTTTTAGTATTCCTTATAACCCATATCATTTTTATTCCTTGTAGCTTAAAATGTTATTTTTAAAAAAATTTTTATTGTGAAAATACTGTACAGAGGGGTTACAATTAGATGGGCAAGATAATGAGTACATTGCTTATCAAGCATTGTAGCCTCCTCCTTTGTTTCCCCTTCCCATCTCTTCCCATCCTCCCCTCGCCCCCCCAATTCTTCCCCCCACCACCAAAATTGTAAAGTTCCGTTTCGACATAACAACTTGTACTTCTCATTGTTGCAACGGGTCCACTTGTATCCTTATTTTTTTAAAAAATGTATTTTTTATTGTGAAAATACTGTACAGAGGGGTTACAATTAGATGGGCAAGATTACAGTTCTTATCAAACATTGTAGCCTCCTCGTTTGTTTCCCCTTCCCATCTCTTCCCAGCCTCCCCCACCAGCCCCCCACACCCAATTCTCCCCCCCCCACCAAAGTTGTAAAGTTCATTTTCGACATGACAACTTGCACTTCACATTGTTGCAATGGGTCCACCTGTATCCTTATTTAAACGATTGTTTTTCCCCTTCCCCTCCACAAATTTACCGACATAAAATACAGTGAAAGCAGGGGTTATACTGTGGGGGAGTGACATACAAAGCAACAAAGAAATAATCTTATAAATGCTTTAGAAACAAATGCATGAAAGAAAAAA
>NW_012267267.1:8250220-8253574 GCF_000151885.1 Dipodomys ordii
AAACACAACAAATCAAAGAAAGGTTAGACAAATGGGATTGCATGAAGTTTCAGAGCTTCTGCATGGCAAAGGACATAGCTAGCAAGATCAATAGAAAGCTCACGGATTGGAAGAAGATCTTCACTAGCCATACAATGGATAAGGGTCTCATATCTAAAATATACTTGGAACTAAAATGTTAATTTTATTGTGCAAGTATGTTTTCAAATTTTAATTGATGTATAATAGTTCTATTTATTTTGAGGGTATCATAATATTTCAATCATCTGTCACTCTCTCTTTCTCGTCTCTCTCCCATAATAATTTCTTTTTTCTTTTTTTTTGTCGGTTGTGGGGCTTGAACTCTGGGCTTGGGCGCTGTCTCTCAGCTCTTTAGCTCAAGGCGAGCACTCTACCACTTGAGCTACAGTGCCACTTCCGGTTTTCTGGTGGTTTATTGGAGATCGGAGTCTCGTGGTCTCTCCTGCCCGGGGTGGCTTTGAACTGCAATCCTCAGATCTCAGCCTCCTGAGTAGCTACGATTATAGGCGTGAGCCACCAGTGCCTGGCTCTCCCACAATAATTTCTATTTCATTCTTCCATAAGATCAATATTTTATTTGACGTATTATTGAAGTAATATGGTATTTGTGTTTCTGTGTCCAGCTTATTTTACTTAAAGTCTTCCAAGTTCATAAGCTTTGATAAAAATGGTTAGATTTCATTATTTTTTATTATTGGGCATACATAACATATTTTATTTGCCTATTTATTCATGATGGGAACTTAGGTTGGTTTCATACTTTCACAATTAGAAATAGCATTGCATTAACAGTAATGCATTTTCTTGTTGTAATTCCAGAGTTTCTAATCCATTTTGAATTGAGTTTTGTGCAACCTGAGAGATAGTTTCATTCTTCTTCATGTGGATATAATTTTTTCAGCATCTTTTGTTGAGGAGACTGTTCTTTCTCTAAAATATATTTTTGGTGAGTATGTTAAAATTCAGGTAACTAAAATTCATGGATTATTTATTCATGGATTTTTCTATACTCTTTCATTGGCCTATGCTTCTGTTATTACGCAAATACTATACTGTTTTTATGACTATGTCAAAATAGTACATTTTGAAATAAGCCACTTTTATGCTTTTCACTTTGATCTCACTTAGAACTGCCTTGCCTATTTGGGGTTCTGTTTTTGCAGCTATTAAATAGAATGTTCTATATATGACTCATAGATCCATTTAACCTACAATGCAATTGCATTCTGACATTTTTTTTGTTTTTTATTTGAATGATATGTTCATTAATGAGAGTAAAAGGTTGAAATCCTGACTACTATTATATTGGGTATTATCTCTCCCTTTAAATCTAATGGTGTTTGTATTATAAAATTGGATGTGCTGAAATTAAATACCAATTTTTTTTAGCAATAGCTTCTTGATTAATTGATCATTATATGGTGGCTTCATTTGTCTTTTTTATAGTTTTTGTCATAAAGTATACCTTGTGTGATATAAATAGCATTACCCTGCTTGTGTTAGATTTCTGTTTAGATAATCGTCTTTTAATCCTCTCATTAGAATCTCTGTGTCTTTACTTATAAAGTAAGTTTTTATAAACAGTTTATTTCTTGGTGTTGTTTTTTATACACTCAACCAGTAGGTTTATTTCAATTAACAAACTTAGTACCTTTACTCTAAGATTATCATTGATAGGACTTATCCCTGTTGTTTGGCTTATTTTGATCTTATTGTTTTAAATATTCTTTTCTCCTGTTTTTCTTTATTGATTGCTGCCTCACTGTATTTACTCTTCTAGTAGGATTCATATTCACATGCTTTCATTATAGTAATTATCTTTCAGTTCTGAACATAGGCTTCCCTCTAATCTTCACTAAATCTAATCTGATGGTCACAAATTCTCTGAATTAGCTTTGTGTAAAGGTCTTTCTCTATCTTTAGTTTCTGAAGGAGCCTCTTGGTGGATATAGTAATACTGATTAGCAGCTATTTTAATTCTGGATCTTGGAATTTATTATTTAATTGCCTCCCCTGCCCCGAGAGACTGTCTAATGTAGTTACCATTATGGTGACTTAGCAATTTTATTTTGTAGATTTAAAAATATTCATTTGTCTTATACTTGTGACTGTTTAACTATACCATAAGGTTATTTTATGGTAATGTCCATTTAGGGTTCTTTAAACATTCTGTATGTGAATACCTAGATTTTTTAATGATTAAAAAATCTGAATTTTTTTATTGAAAAGGTTTTCTATGGCCTTGCTTTTAAGCATTTCACAGATACAGATATTTGTTCACTTAATGGTGCCCCAAAGTTGCCTTTTCTCTCATACATGTGTTGTTCCAATGACATAGTTCTGCCTGATCTTGCTGTTGAACTAGAAAGAACACAGAATCTAAAGTCATAGAAGAATATCACCAACTACATGAATTTTCAAGTTTGAAGAATCTCTTTTAACTTATGAACAATTTAAAAGTTCTAGATTAGCATAAATGAGGAAACTTGTCCATTAAATCTAATTTAGATAAAATCTTGTTATTTTACAGAAAATATTGAAAGATCATTGAGAGTGAAGAATCAGGGAATTTGCAGCTCTGAACTTTAGGGGAAAAGATATTAAATGATATCTTATGATAGTTAAAATGTTAATGCTCTGGATATTTTTAAAAACTTTTAATTTATTATGATTTTATATCTATGATTCTGTGATCATTTTCTTAACAAGAACCCCAAACTAACTCAAGCATATTGTCTCATAGAAAGTAGATTATTTTCTGACTTTTAGTGCTAAAAATTGATAATATTGTCCCCTGCAGTTTATCCTATTCTGGCTGAGAATTCCACCAAAATAAAAGCTATAAGAAGGACAACATTGAAATGTATATGTTGATATACATGTATGTATATATATAAACTTACATATATGTATGTATGTATATGTGTATATGTATATTTTTAGTCATGTGTTACTTAATAACAGGCATCATTCTGCTAGATGAATTGTTAGGTGATTTTGTCTTTGTGAAAACACCATGTAGTATTCTTATATAAATGTAGATGATATGGGCTATTTCCTCAATATAGTCTCTCAGTACAGTGAACATTTGAGGTAAACATAGATAAATGAAGCTATTGCTGGCACAGTATGGCATATTGTTCTATTTTTTAAAAATTGGTAGTACTAAGATTTTTAAATTCAGGACTAGGGACTTGATAGTCAAGATTTCAGCCATATTTCCCAATCCTTTTGCTTTTAGTTTAGTTTTGCTTTTTTTTTAATTTTATTTTATTTTATTTGTGAACATACTGTACAGAGGGGTTACAATTGCATGGGCAGGATAATGCGTAC
>NW_012267267.1:8256019-8362548 GCF_000151885.1 Dipodomys ordii
GGTGTATGATTTTTTGGATGAATTGTTGAAGTCGATTGGCCAAAATTTTGTTGAGAAGTTTTGCATCAATATTCATCAAAGAGATGGGTCTATAGTTCTCTTTCTTTGATGAGTCTCTGCCTGGTTTTGGGATGAGGGTTATGATGGCCGCCGCCCTAGTTTTGCTTTTGTTTTTAAAATCAGGTAGCATCTCACTTTTGCCTGGGCTGACTTTGGACCAAAATCTTCCCACCTTCATATCCTGAGTATCTGGGATTTCAGCAATTTACCACCATATCTGCTTACATTTTTAAAAGAAATATGTTCTAAAATAACAAGAAATTATATCAACATAATAAATACATAAATCAGTAACATAGTCATTATCAAGTCTTACATACTGTGCATAATTATATATCCTATATTTTATATTACTTATAATGCCATAGGTTTGTTTATATTAGCATTACCAGAAATACATAAATGAGGCATTATGGGACATTAAAACACTATCATTGAAAATTTTCAACTCCATTGTAATATTATGGGGATTATTATCATATGAATGTTCCATCATTGACATAAAGATTATGAATAGACAGATATATAGATAGAAGATAGAGATTAGATACAGATTAGATATAGATACAAGCATAAGTTTTCTTGAAGATATACAGATATATCTCAAAGGTTCTTGTGTTATCAGAGCTATGGTACTAAGAGAGGCAGGGCCTAGTCAAAGTTATATAGATGAACTGAGATGCTGCCATGGAAAGAGTAAAAAGTTCTCATGAGACTTTGTTAACTTCTTTCCAGAAGGTTTTTTTTTTTTTTTTTATAAATAATAGTCCTGTTCTCTGGCTTCCTGTCTTGCCAAATGATCTCACCTATCTGATCCCTCTACCTGATGCTTTAGTCAGGAAGCCTTTACCAGAACTGGGAACACACTGTTTAAACTTTCACTCTCCCAAACTCTGAGCTTAATAAACTATATTTCTTAAGTTATATAGTTGTGGGCATTTTGTTATACCAATAGAAAATAGACTAATAACATGATGCATAGTATTCTAGTGCAGTTTAGTACTTTAGTACTCTTCAAAAATCTGGTTTGGAAAACATAATCAGCTAGGGATAAGACTTCCTGCTTGTCACTTTGCATTTAATGTGATGATATCTAGAAACCATAATCTAAAATTTTCCATTCAGTTGGCTGCATAAAGTGAAACATAGGATATTGTTGAGCTTGAAGTCTGTGTATATAGCAAAGAAGCATTTACTCTTAACAAATCCATTCACTGATAAACATCCCCCAGTTGCTGTGCTCGCCTGATTAAACATGTCGCCAATTTGTATTCTCTTAGTCACAGTGTTTCAGCAAAAGGGGCAAGAAAGAGCAGAGGCAAGCTGTTCTTATTCATAATGGCTAGTGGCAAAGAGCATTGCATGCTAACGCTGATCATAGACTGTTTATAGTTGAGAGAATAGAAGCATTGAGAAGATAGGAGCACAATCATACAGATTTACATTTAAGGAAGATAATTTTGACATTTGTAAAATAAAATGAACGAGAGAGACAGTTTAGAGAAGTTTAGTTGCTATACTTCAGACAAGAAGTGGTAAAGACCTGGACAGAAATCATCACAGAATTGAAGAGAAAAAAAAACATTCATTTCAAAGGCTTTCCTGAGGGATATGTGAAGGTAGTAGATGATGGTTCTGAAACTAGAAGATTCTGCTAGAGGTTTTCTCTAGGCTTTTCATTTTGGAGAAAAGCACAGTTATGACCATTCAAAGATAACGATAGAGCAAAAGAGTGAGTCTTTATGGAAAATATAAAAAGCTCAGTAGATAGAAGTATAAATCTGGAGCTTGGGTGAGGTGTCAGGGCTGGAAATATATAGGTGTTAGCAACATACGGGCAGTGGTTGCAGCCATGCACAAGGAGATGGACAAGGAAAATAGCAAAGCATACAGGAGAAGTTCTGAAAAGAGCAACTGTTAACAATGTGTAGCTATAATCCCAACTACTGGGGAGGTAGAGATGAGGAGAAATGTGTGATCTGAAGATACCTGGCTGAAAAGTTTGCAAGGGTTCTAGCTCAAAGAGCAAGGCAATCATAGATTTTTGTGCCTATAACCCAACTATGCAATAGGTGTGGGTGGAAACATGAATGTATAAATATAGACTAAGAAAAATGTTATGATCATATATGAAAACAAACTAAAGAAAAATGGGCTGAGTAGGTACTCAATAATGCTAACCCCTTCCAGTTTTCACACATCCTTCTGCTTTCTTTTCTTCTTGCTTTTCTTCCTTATTTTGTGTTCTATCATTTGTAATTAACACTGATTTGGTTTTTATAATAGTTCCAATAGAAACAGACTAATTTTTGGTGCCAGCAAGGAAAGAACTCTTCCTTTAGAGACATATAATTTGAAATAAAAATCCTGATATCCAAGTAAGAACCATCATTATAGACATTCATATGAGCAGGTTCTGTTTCTAGAAGTGTCAGCTATATGCAAAGAATTAATAAGGAAGTGTTAAGCAAATCCAAATGGTTTCTTTTTATTTTTTCATTTTCAAGATAAGGACAACTAAGAATTACCATGCCCCTTTACATACTGTGGAATCATCCAAGAATCTGGTAACACTGTTAAAGACCATGGAATCTGATAGTTCCATTTTTGTCTTCTTTTTGGTGAAGAGCTTTCCTCCAACATTTGAAATCATATATTAGTAGTTACTCAAGTTTCTCCCATTGATTCCCAGATGAAAGCCTCTTAGCCTCTCTATCTTACTCAACCTACTACTTTAGTTGATCTCTAAAGGACTTCAACAAACCACAGAGCTCTGAAGAATGACAGTTCAGAATCATGGCTTAAGATCCATTTCCTCATTTGATGAAAGAGAAAAGGAGTCATATTAGGGTAAGTAACTTGCCCAAATCCTGGTGGCAGAAGAGTTGTGCTTTCTTACTCTGTAAGCCTTCAGTTACATCATCTTTTTAAAGCCTGTGTTTTGAGCAAATTACCACCTTTCCAGTGTATCCATAAGAATTTATTTTTGCATCCAGTGCTGTGTAAGAATAAGAAAAGCCTCTGAATATAGCTCTAGCTCTTCCATCTCTAGGCAAAGTCCCAGGAGAAGATATATAAAGCTTTACATTGGGGGATTGACTAGCTACCTGCCAAGTTTCATTAAGTAGGAGTGGTAGTTGGCCAGAGACATGGTGTTGAATGAGTCGATTCCTTGAGGGCAGCCAAAAAGTAGAAGCTGCCTATGTGAAGAGGCAGCAGAGTAGCCCACTGGGACTAAAATGCTGGTGTTGGAGCCAGGATTTAATGAGCACACATTCATCCCTGGTGCTCAGATCATGAGGCCACTGCAATGTGCTAAAAACTATATGGGAGTGCATGTGGGAGTCAAAGGCAAGAGGGAAGGTCTCTGCATGTCAGGAGAAGACCCAAGATCAACCAAAAGCAATTGACAGGAACTTGTTATCTCTAAAAGGAGGGGAATGTAAGTAGTATTCTTGTAGACTATTCAACCCTGATTTAAAAGCATGTCCAAATATTCTAGTACCTATTATGCCTCAAAAATTGTGAGACCAACATGGTAAAGTAAGTTGTTTTTTCCCCTCAAAAAGAAGGTATCATAAAAGAAACAGACATAAATGTGGCTTAAATAAAATAGCAATTTATTTTTTGTCTACCTTCGTATCCTAGAATGATACTTTGCCTTGGTGTATTTATTTCCTGAATTCATATATGGTCTGTTTACATGTAGAAATGATTCACATTGGTTATGCAATGCCTGATATGAGAATTAGTAGAATGAGAACCCAGTAGCTGAACAGGAAGAATACAGTAATTTTGGTCTGCCAAAGAGAATTTTAAAAAATTAGTTGGAGTCATAGGTCTACCATCTATTACTTGTGATAATTTGCAAATTATTTAACATTTCTATGCTTCAATCATGTTTATAAAATAGTGATAATGGTAATGTCTGCTTCACAGTGTATTGCGAAAATTACATGACTTCAAACTTGTAAAATTAATGTGTTCAATGAAGTTTAAATATTATTTTGATTTGATTTCTAAGAATGTTTTTTACAAATTATCTTTCTATTGTTTTATACAATTTTAAATCACTACTTTGTTTAACTTCGAAGGGGTCATTTTGATTGAGAAATGTGCCTCTTTGTATAATGTGCTTCATTAATGCACTTAAAGAACTTTTCAGTCATAATTTATTTTAGTTTTATTCTTTTTGTATAGATTCTGTTCTTCCAAGTTGTTAAAATCTATTTTCGGTATTCTGATGATCAAAATTACTGATCAAAATACATTGTACTCATAAATTGCCATGTTGAATTGAAACTCTCTAACATAACTACTTAAAGATAATAAAATATTTGAAAAATACAGCATTGGTTTTAAATGTTTGTGATACATAGTAAAATACTTTTTATAACAGTATCTACCACTTACCATACATAGACACAGACATACACTCATACCTATATGGTCAGAAAGAGCAAGAGACAGAACTACATTCACACCTTATGTTGGGAATTAGAATTCCATGTAACAGTATTTTCTCTTACATGACCTATCAAACATTTGGAAGTCTATAAATAAAAAGCCTAATTGAAAATTCTAGGGGAAACAAGTAGTCATTACTGCCTGCAACTTTCACTGAATTGGCCTGGCTGGGTTAATCAGTTGATAATATGTCAAGTTTAATAATAAGTCCTTCTTTGGATCAGTGGGTTTGTGGGGAAGTTGCCACCATTTCCTATCCAAAAGGACAAGAATTTACTTTCAGTGTTTTGGAAGCTGAGTGAGAAAGTGTTCATGCTCTGAGTATCCAAATGCATATTGTTTCTTCCTATGTGGAACAGAAAAATTCTTTTCTGTTAGAGGAGCCACTGGAGAAAGGAGGCGTGGTGATTTGTTTGCATGGAATGTCTTAGCTGTCCATCATTATAGGTTATTACTGGATAGATAAACAATCAATCTTCCTAATGGTAGCCCACATTCATCCATCTTTCAGAGAAATGGTATAGCCGGCACCTGAGTCTATTTGAATGCTGAAACCCTAAACTGATTTGGTTCTTAATTTTTCACCCCTATCAGCCTTTTGTCACCCATATAAAGAGATTCTTGAATTTTTTCCATTATTTATGTCACATCAATCTGTTTTTAGCATTTTAATTTTGTTGTTGATTTTCTCCTATTTTTTGTTTATACATTAAAAAATTCTTTACTGTCAATTCAATAGTTTTGAAGGATGTGAAAAAAAGTAAATATGTGAACTCAATAACATCATCTTTATTTGAAAATTCTTGCTTCATTTTCCATCTCTGTACTTTAGTAGCTACGTCTTTGAGCAACAGTATAAAAAATCATATTATCATAAAATTATAAGAATTCTTCTTGAAGGATAGCTTTCATAAATGGAGAGTGTCTTTCAGAGTTTCTGAAACATTAAGAAGAGAGATGAGTCAGGCACTGATGGCTTAGGCCTGTAATCCTAGCTATTCAGGAGGCTGAGTTTCACAGTTTGAAGCTCCAGGTTGGAAAATGCATGAGATTCTCATCTCCAACTAACCACCAGAAAAACAAAAGTAGAGCTGTGGTTCAAAGTGACTAGCCTTGAGCAAAAAAGGTCAAGGACAGTACCCTGAGTTCAAAAGGAGAGATAATTTCCCACAAGATAAGTTATCTACAGACAATATTCTAATACTTAACTTGCATTACAGTTTGAGTATGTAATTTGCCAAACTTTGTTTCCTTTGTTTCAAAACTATAAGGATCTTGGGAGAACAGGATTTCTTTCATGGTTCTTATTTCCTCTCATTTATACATGATCCAAAGCACTATATTTTTACTTATCTACAAATATAGGTAGTGGTTTGTCACTAAAACTTCTTTGTTTTAATTGTCAAGGTGATGTACAGAGGGGTTACAGTTACATAAATAAGGTAAAATAACTATTCCTGTCAAACTTGTTACCCCTTCACTCATTTTTCTCTTACTTTTACTCCTCCCAACCCCCCCCCCAAATTGTACAGATCATTTCTAACATATTGTCTTGTAAGTACTGATGTTGCATTGGTTCTCCCTTGTCCTTTGTCTCACCATTCTGTTGTTTCTCTTCCCTTCCCAGATTCAAATGAACATATATACGATACAAGGGTACCAAGATCAAATACAGTGACATCAGAAGATTATACCATAGGAGGAAGAACATACAAAAGAAACAAAAGAAAATCACCTAATACAGTAAAAACAACAACAACAAAGAAAAATCTTTTGTGTCCATGTCTTGGAGTTCATTTCGCTTAACATCATCTTATATAGTAATATGTACATAGCTATTGAGCTATGCTGCTCATCTGATAAGATTACCCTAGATGTATATTAAATATTGCAAATAAGGGAAACCATGGGACCTATGTTTCTTTGGGTCTGGCTTACTTTACTTTATGTGATTTTTTTCAAGTCTTTCCACTTCCTTACAAATGGGGCGGTGTCATTCTTCCTGATTGAAGTATAGAATCCCATTATATATATGTATACACACACACACCACATTTTATTGATCCATTCATCTACTGAGGGGCATCTGGGTTGGTTCCATATCTTAGCTATGGTGAATAATGCTGCGGTAAACAAAGTTGTAATGGTAGCTTTAGTATGGTCTTGTTTGTGATTGTTCGGGTAAATGCCCCAAAGTGGGATTGCTGGGTCATAAGAGAGTTCTATTTGTAGTCTTTATAGGAACCTCCACACTGCTTTCCAAAGTGGTTGAACAAGTTTACACTCCCACCAACAATGCAGTAGGGTTCTGTTTGGCCACATCTCCTCCAGCATCAGTTGTTATTAGATTTCTTGATTATATCTATCCTAACTGGGGTGAGGTGGAATTTCAATGTTGTTTGGATTTGCATTTATTTTATGGCCAGAGATGTTGAACATTTCTTCATATGTTAAAATTTCTTGATAATTCCTATAGATGCATATTGAAAAATTATTATTCTGATTCAAGTCGGACTCTATATAGGTAGGGATATGATTATTTTAAGAGGTCAAACTCCTATCTGCTAGCTAGTTAGGATAGGACATAGAAATAAAGCAAAGGGGATATCTTGGTACCACTGTTTTATCTGCTCAAACAGAGCTTTGAAAATGAGCAGATGGAATTTACTCTTCTCTAAGTGAGGTAAAGCAGTGGGTGAATTAGAGGTCCTGGAGGAAATAGACCCTCTGGTGGTCACTTTACTGCTATTTCATAGATTGTGAACTCTGAAAGGATGACTGAGATATGAAAAAAAGAGATCATTTTAGACAGTTCATTCCTGAACATAATAGTGTGGGTACCTTGTAATCATTTTCTGGGTAGAACAGAATGATATTCCCATGAAGAGATACTTTCTAATCTGGTTATGTTTTCCTTTTCGTTACCACATGCACAGTTGTACAAGTATCTTGTGCAATTTCAGTGAATTGTTGCTCAGTGTAGATCAATACAAGTTCTGGTACTGACAATTTCTCAAAGAACATACCCCTTTTTAAAGCCACCTTGTGAACAATTCCATACAAGCTGTGTTTAAAGCTCCCTAGAAACTTAAGTCCTCCATAGGAACAGTACCTAATCGATTTTTCACAGAAAATTGACCCCTTTGGACCTTGGACAAGCCTTCAGAGTTGCATAATAAAGTGAAATGAGAAACCTTAGGATGAATAAATGGTTATGTGTGGGAAGAAAGTTCAGGAATGATAACTTACATTGGAGGAGGCTGAATAATTTAATCTCTCCAATAGCATTTTACCATTTTCAAAGTGATGAAAAAGATGCCCAAAATAGCTTAATTCCTTCTTTTCTTGAAAAGTTAGAGCCTTATATTCATGTTTTCTTGATATTTTTCCCCTCCACACAGACAGGACGAGTAGATATACCTATTATATTTTTAGAGAAAGTATAAAACTTCTTTCCACTAAAAGAAACATATATACTCTTTAAAAATAGTAACAGAGAAAGTGCAAAGGAGGCAGAGTCTGTCTACTAAATTATTAATTTATATTGCACATGTGCATGGATATATTCCTGGTCTTTTATCTCCTAAAGGTAAAATTTCAAATACTTAAAAATACAGTATTGTATATATGTTTATCTGAATTAGGGAAGGGAACAGGAACAACAGAATGGTGAGAAAAAAGACAAGGGGGGAGCCAATGAAAAAGTGATACTCACAAGACAATATGTACAACTTTCAGGAAGGGAGAGGAAGAAAAAGAAGGGGAAGGGTCGGTAACAAGTTTGACAAGAAATGTACTTATTACCTTACTTATGTAACTGTAACCCCTCTGTATACCATGCTGACAATAAAAAAAGGAAAAAAGAAAAGATATATAGTTTTAATGTTAGAATAATTAGAATTTAATTTCTTGCTTGTCTTTTTTAGTTATAAAATGAGGACATTTTAATGATAAAATAACTTAATCATAGACGTTATTTTAAATTATTGTCCCATATGTTATTGAGTAGGTTGGATTAATTATCTTTTACTATGGGATACTTATTTACTCTGTGTATACTTATTTCCAATTTAAAATACAATCAAGGTAATATTTCTAAATAATGAAGAACAAAAAGACAACTTCTAAAAATTTCCCCAAAACAGAATAATTATAAGTTATTCCTACTTCTAACCTTACTCTTAATTAGATTCAAGATGGGATGATACTTTAAAATTTAACATGCATTCTGAAAGACTAAAACAGTATAGAAATAAATCTGTCCATAATCTTGGTATGAGAAGATATTGTAGCAAAGTGTAATTCAGAAACCATAGGAAATATGAAATATATAGTGACATAAAATTTAAAGTTGCTTTACAGAAAAATGATGTTCATATGCATGTATGTACATAGGCATGTATGTATGTGTTATGTCTGTACCTATATAAATATATTTATATGCGTTCATAATGTTAAATAAAAATAATAAACTATCTAAAAATTCTTAGAGATCTATGAAATGACCAAAAATATCTAAAACTCATCTAAAGCCAATATATAGATGAATTATTACAGAAAAGGACAAACAAGAAACACAGAAAACATTTGGTTCAACTTCCTTGCCAGGTATTTTGACAATATATGTCAAAATTATACATTAGGTAGTCATAGGAAATAATACTTTTTGAATTTTATTCTGAGAATGCAATTTTGAAGGTACTCATATACATGTATACATTTTCATCTCAGTGTTGTGAATAATCATAAACAACAGAAAACAACCAAAATATCTGGCAACACTGGATCATTAAAACATTTCATCTAATCATACAACAGGAAGCCACATAGTTCTAATTAAAGTAAATATACACTAGAATATTAAAGAACTGAAGATAACAATTGCCTACTAAATGGGAAAATATAAATGCTACTTTATGTGTGTGTACGTATTTTTCTCAGTTCTTGGGAAACACTGTATACTACTTAATTATGATGATGATGATGATGATGATGATGATAATGGTAGGCAATACAATGCTAACGGTATTGTTTCTGGTGGATAAGATTTTAGCTGAGAAAACTTTACATACCATCTCCAATCTATAGTTTCTAATTTTTTTCATATTACCACTATGCACTTAGTTTGTCTTTTTTGGTGCTTGTTGTGGGTCTTGAACTCAGGACCTGGGCAATGTCCCTAAGCATTGTGCTTGAAGTTCGTGCTCTACCACTTGATTTACAGCTCCACTCCAGCTTTTTGGTGGTTTTATTGGAAATAGTCTCATAGGCTTTCCTGTTCCTGCTGGCAGTAGACTGCAATCCTCAGATCTCAGCCTCTTGATTAGCTAAGATTCTAGGTGTGAGCCACCAGTGCCCAGCTATTGTTTATCATTTTGAAAAAAATAAAAATATAAAAAATTCAGTGAACATTTAAATTCACATATTCCTAATTATTTAACATTTTTACCTGGAAGTAAGAAATCAAAGAATCAAAGATGATGAACACTTTGAAATTTTTGACATACACGATAAATTGTTCTGTATCAACATAATATCCTCACGGGTATTAACATAATAGCTATTTTTTAAATCATACTCTAATCATTGTTGGTTAAAGTAATACTAGTGAAAGTACCTCTTCAAATTTTAAAATGTTTGTTATCCAGTTAAATTTTCATTGTTGAATATTATTTTGCTGAAGGCATCTTTAAAAAAAAACCATAATAGCTGAGCGCTGTAATCCTAGCTACTCAGGAGTATGAGATCTGAGGATCGAGGTTCAAAGCCAGCCTGAGCAGGAAAGTCCGTGAGACTCTTATCTCCAATAAACCACTAGAAAACCAGAAGTGGGGCTGTGGCTCAAGTGGTAAAGTGCTTGTCTTGAGCTGAAGAGCACAGGGACAGCGCCCAAGCCCAGAGTTCAAGCTCCACGACAGACCCCCCCAAAAAAACATAAACAAAAAAATCTTAACAGGAATAGGTTTTCAGTTCATCATAAATGACTCTTTATAGGCCATGGAAGTGCTACAGAATTACTATAATTTTTCTTGCTTTCTTAGCAATGGGACAAAGTGTAGGCAGATTCACCATTATTGATAGCCATTATTGTCTACCTTTTATAGTTCAGCTTTGCCCCTCTGTGTGAAGGAAAATATAGTATCCTATTTCCAGAAGATGCTGGTTTATTATAAAGAAGAAAGTTAAGATTCTAGACCTTTGTAGAAATTGTCTGTTTTACTTCATTCTTTCCCTCCTGAATCACTCTTAAACCATTGGTAAAGAACAGAGACTCTATTCTGAGATAGATTCAGCTAGGTTGCTTGTTGGTACTGGTGCCCAGGACCTTTTTGGAGCCCTCTTTCTCCTTACCTTTGTCCTTCCCCCATTCCTCTCTCCCTTGCTTTTCCTTATAATCATCTTCCCTCACAATCATTGTGAGGGAAAATATAGTAGATGAAGCTTAAAGGTAGACATATAGAAATAAATACTAAGGCTACCAGCACAACTATGCAGCATTATTCACCATAGTTAAGATATGGAACCAACTAGATGCCCCTTAGTAGATGAATGGATCAAGAAAATGTATTGTGATATATATATATATATATATATATATATATATATGAATTCTATACTTCAATCAGGAAGAGTGACAGCACCCTGTTTGCAAGGAAATGGAAAGACTTGGAAAACAATCATATAAAGTGAAGTAAGCCAGACCCAAAGAAATATAGGTCCCATGGTTTCCCTTATTTGCAATAATTAGTATACATCTAGGATAATCTTATCAGATGAGCAGAATAGCTCAAATAGCTATGTACATATTACCATATAAGATGATGTTAAGCAAAATGAACTCCAAGACATGGACACAAAAGATTTTTCTTTGTTGTTGTTGTTTTTACTGTACTAGGTGATTTTCTTTTGTTTCTTTTGTGTTTTCCCCCCTATGGTATAATCCTCTGTTGTCATTGTATTTGATTTTGGTACCCTTGTATTGCATATATGTTCATTTGAATCTGGGAAGGGAAGAGAAACAACAGAATGGTGAGACAAAAGACAAGGGGGAACCAATGCAACATCAATACTCACAAGACAATATGTTAGAAATGATCTGTACAATTTGGGGGGCTGGAAGGAGGGAAGTAGGAGAAAATTGAGGGAAGGGGTATACCAAGTTTGACAAGAAATGTACTTATTAACTTACTTATATAACTGTAACCCCTCTGTATATCACCTTGATAATAAAAAGACTACTTATTTGTATCCTGTTCTAAAAACCATGATTAGCATTAAAGAATGGAACTTCACAAAAATATAGAGACAGAGATAAAAACGAGTATTGGAGACTACATTTGTATAATAAGTAAAAGCCACAAGATCCTATGGAATATACATTTACTTATCCTTGTCCTCTTGGAATTATTGCTCATAAGAAACTTGGAAATAATGGGCTTTGCTGGTGTAAGAGAGCATGCTAACTACTTCAGTACTAACAAAATCCGTAATCTTGTCTTTCAGAAACAAAGGCTATTTCCAAGACTTGTTTTCATCAGCTTTGCCGTGTGACTGATTTCTAACAAAAGAAGTGTGATTAGAGGTAACTAGTATCACTCTCAAATAAAAATCTCAATGAGTTTCCTTTCTCTAATTGTCTAGAATAGGTATGCCACCATGAGGAACTTTGAAAGATATAGTGATGATCCCACTGATGTTGATTAGGTAAATAATTAATCAATGTAAGAATATTCTCACATGACACAAAATTTAATGATGTGAGGAAAAGATGCTAAGATTGCTCTTTAAATTCTGGAGAAGGAAATGGGCCAAATGAAATGAACTAGAAAATCCAAAGGGTGGGGCTGGAGATCCAAACTTTCAGATAAGTAAGCACTTAAGAGTTACTATAGGTTGGAAGATCCACTGACCAACCATAAAATGCGGTAAAGCCTAGATTTATTCTGTTTACTAAAACAAAAGGAATTGAACAGCAAGAATATCTCTAACATTATTGTCCTTTGTAGGCCAAAGCTGACAACAGGAGAAACTGTAACAGAATTGGCCTTCACAATAGCAGTAGAGGTCACAGGAACTTGCTTATGTGGTACCGAGGAATTGAACCCAGGGCTTCAGGCATGCTAGACAAGCACTCTACCACATTCCCAGCCCAAGGAACTTGAACTAATAGCTGTAAACATTTATTCATGAGAAACAGAATATAAAAAGAACTATTAAAATTGGTGAATTAGTAATATAAAAGACCTGTGGTAATGATTACTAGAATACGTCATCCAATAGGACAAATAAATAGACCACCCAAATGTTATTGATTATTGAAACAAAGGAAATCAAGGATAGAAATCAAGTTCATCTCCACAATGAGCCACAAGCCTTTGGATATTTTTTTCCTTTCCTGTAAACCTGAGTTTCTAAACCTTGAATTCAATGACTGAGGTAAATCTTGAATCTCCACAAACAAATCTACAATTTCAAGTGGATAAATAGCTATATGTATATATCAATATCTATAGCATCTATAATCATCACTTCTTCTTCAAAGGAACCTATGGTCATTTACCAGTTAACTGTGAACCTAGGCAAAGGACTATTGAACAAAGTCTGAGCTGGCATTAATTCCTAGAGACTAACATAATCTTGTTCATGACAATCTAAAACAGTGAGAGGATGCTCTTAGGAAAAATTGAAAGTGAGTAACAAAGGACTCAATTCAGAATGCACAAAATATATAAGTTACAGGGCATTTGAAGAATCTGGGGTAAACACAGCCTTTAGAGGCAAAAATAGAAGTCCATGAAGGCTGTTCTTTTTTTTTTTTTTTTTTTTGCTGGTCATGGGGCTTGAACTTTGGGCCTGAATGCTGTCCCTCAGCTCTTCAGCACAAAGCTAGTGCCCTACCATTTGAGCCACTGCGCCACTTCCGGTTTTCTGGGTGGCTTATTGGAGATAAGAGTCTCAGGGACTTTCCTGCCCAGGCTGACTTTGAATTACAATTCTCAGATCTCGGCCTCCTGAGTAGCTAGGATTACAGGCGTGAGCCACCCATGCGCGGCTTGAAAGTAGCTCTTAAACAGTGTGTTTCTTGGTCCCAGAAGCTCACTGCAAGAACTAATCTTAACACATTGGTAGATATAGTCATTGATGGGCAAGAGCATTTATTTGAACTTCTGGAGTAAAAAGAAAATTCTAGCAATAAATGTTGTTGCATAACGTGCGTATGTGCAGAACTAGCAGAACACGTACTATGGTTTAAATGTTTCCACCAAAACTTATGTTAAAATTCAATCCTCATTGTGAGGCAATAGAGGCAATAAGAAGGGGGAACCAGGTGGAACTTTGAAGAGGGATTAGGTCATGAGGGCTCTGTCCTTATGATGGATTAATTAATATGTGGTTAATGATAAGTGTGTTATCTTGAAAGAGAGTCTGCCCATAATAGCCAGTTTGGCTGTTTCTTATACGCAGTCCTCTTCATATGAACTTCCTTGTACCTTCTTTGAATCTTCTTCTTCATCCTAGTAGGAAGTTATTCACTAAGTATGGTCCCTCATCTCTGGATTTTAAAGTCTCCTCAACTATAAACTAAGTAACTTTTATCTAAAAAGTATCCAAACTTCTGTACTCAGCCATAGAAATAAAAAAATGGATGAAGTAAAGTAAGCAAAACATGTTGGACATGAAGGCATTTCTTGTGTGTCTTAGAATCCTTAGAATCCTTCCCTCACAAGCTTTGATGCCTTCCCTCATGATCTACTTTTTCCACGCTGGAGATGATAAGAATTACTTCATCTTGGTGTTTGCAGTTTTCACATTCAACATTCTCCTCTTCCATGAGTGGGAATAAAATTAGGTCCCGACTCTGGATCAGTTCACACTAGATCTGCTAACATTATTGGTTTACACAGTGGCTCATGGTCTTCCCTTGAATGTGTAAGACACATGAATGTATTTGGTATCTGGAAAGTTCCCACATCAAATTGTTGGTCTGTGGAATAAGAGCTGTTCCAGAGGGAAATGCAAACTTCCAAACTCACGCAGAGATAATTGAAGCAACAAGAGCAACACCTCATCTTTAGAAAGAATGGTGGAGATAGTGATTTTCTTAAGGCTTATAAGGATTTTTGGGATGTGAATACTCATTTATTCACCATTTATTCACCTTGTCCTAAAAAAGTAGAGGCTGGTAGTGGACTATCCTAATCATGTTCTATTCCAGTTGCACTACTGTGTGAGATATAGTATATTTGCTAGAGCAGATTAGCAGTGCATTAGGAATGATTATGTGTGAATATCTTTCCGTTTATACCAGGATGAAGGAGCAGAGAAATTTGTATTCACGTGGGACTGACGTTTAACATTTATGCTTTCGCCCCAGGCTATAGTAAGTAATTGTGCCTATCATAATATAATCCAAAGGGACTGGATTGTTTGAACATTATGTAGAATATCAACTTTTTCATTAAATCAGAGGCATCAATGCTTTCCAGGATCAGAAAGGAAGGAGGTGATGGTACATTAAAGTTATTTGAGAGGTGCATGATAGCACTTTGGAGGTTTCAATGTCCTACCAAATTAGTGAAGTTTTCAGAAATTTAGTGTTCAGGCGCATGAAAGAATGTCTTCTGTACTTTAAAGAGCAAATGATTTTGTTTTATGCTTTCTACAGTTACGAAGGAATACAAAATTTGGTAGTGTCTGATAGCACATATTTTGCACTAAGCTTTAGATATGGCTCTGATCCATTTGCCAAGAGATTAGAGGCTACAAGCTATTAATGACCCCATTCGGCAAAGTCATCTATAACATATACAGGCTACCATGTTATATGACAGCCCTAGAATTTGGTAAGTAAATAGAATCTAGGTAAGTAGCTCCTCAAACTACAAATATTTGTAATAAGGCAAATATACACAGAACTTATGGTAAATCTGATAAGTCCTTGTCCTCAGAGTTATGTAGAGAGAGGGTCCATGTTAGGAATAAATTAAGAGGAAATTGTACTTTAGTCAGCATATGATCATGCTAAAATAGTGTGTTGGTTTAGCCCAACCAGTAGCAGATGGAGGAGAGAATGGAACCCAGACTTCTTTATCATGCTGGATAGCATGCCTAAGGACAAAATAATTTACTGTGATGGGGTGACTATAAATGTCTCAAAGAATAGAGATTTAATAATGATGCCTCTGTTCTCTTGAAATCACACTTGAGTTGGGTAGTATTCGGGGATTACAGCAGCTCCTTCTCATCCATATTCATATCAGCATTAAGCTAACAAAAAAGTCTATCTGATAATTTATTTTTTAACAAATGATCACATATCTACTTTCTATCTTAAGAAATTTATCACCTAAGACTTCTGTTTGGCACATGGTAAATTATGCCAAGCAAGAATCACAGAACCCCTGCCAAGGCACAACAGTGGATTCATGGTTAGAGAAGTTTTACTAATGTTGCATTCTAATCACAAATTAAAAATAACAAAATAAATTTAAATTGGCCCAGGTTCTCAATATCCTCTTCAATGTGGTTACATAAACCACCATATTATTTCATTAGACTATAATCACTTGAAACTCATTTTCTATTGAGAATTCATTACAAATGATGAAATTATTCCTAAGTACTATTACATAGAGTGAACTAAAATGAGTGTTTAAAATTTCAGTGCCTAAAGTAAATATTCTTTTTCAGATCTGCCAAAATGCCAAGTGTTTGTAGCCTAGCACTTGATTTAGCACAAAATCCTTGAGTTTTGTATCCTTGGAACTTTAACTGAATGAAATGAGTACTTTGGATGAAGTGTGAGAGACTGCACTGTATTCTATTCCTTCTCAGTTCCAGGCTTCTTTCCATATTGAACTAATATCTACAGCTTCAACGACAATAGCTGCTACTGACCTACCACTAATAAAAGTCAGCTATTAATAACCTCTGTTTTCACTGTATTTGATATTGGTATACTTTGTGGAGGGGAAAGGAAAAAACAAATTGTTTAAATAGGGATACAGGTGGACCATTTGCTACAATGGGATTTATAACACGTTATGTCAAAAAATGAACTTTACAACTTTGGGGAGGAGGGAGATAGGAAGGGGAAACAAAGGAGGAGGCAACAATGCTGGATAAGAAATGTACTCATTACCTTGCTCATGTAATTGTAACCCCTCTGTACGGTATTTTCATAATAAAAAAGTCAGCTATTAAATGTAGGATAGATGTAATTTAATTTATTCCTCATAAATACCATGGAAATGCAACTGTGAGTAGTTTACTATCTCTAATTTACTGATGGAGGAGTTGAGGCTTAATGAATTTAAGTAATTTCATTGTAAGAACATGCTATAGTTAGGCCATGGGTTTTAGTCACCATGAAATTTAGTTATTCAGGGATGATGTTATCAGATACCTGTTTAAAAATGATGTTTCTGTTTCTGATGAAGTAGAGCAAGGACAGAGAAAGGAGAAGGTTAAAAGCAAACTTGCTGCCTACTTCTCTCTCTGCCCTTATTCTCTCCTTGAAGAAGATAAACTTCCTCTTCAGTCCCCACTACCAGTGCTCGTCAGCTTCAAGTCCTCTCATAATGCTCTTTCAATCCTCTAATTTCTCCAGGAATAGAGATAATGAAGCCATCCACTTTGAAGTATAAATGATTTATAAGATATGGTACATAAGCTGAGTGCATATCTTAAACAAAAGAAAAATCACAGAATTTCAGACATAAGTTAACAATATTTTGTTGGGGCCAGGACATCTTTTGAAAATTCCTAAGTGACTCGACAGATACCTGGATGTTCTGAGTAATACAGCTAATTCAGTTAGAATCTTCTGTAGTAAGATGCACGTTGTAAACAGAGAAATGAGAATGGGAGATCAAGCTTGCTTATAAAACTCACCAGATGATATTAGATTCATATAGAAAGCCTTAATCCAATCACTCAGCATAGCAGTATAGCTGCCACTTCCTTAAGCTCCTTCAAATCTCTGCCTTCTATCCTATTGTTAAGACTTTCATCTTTGCTTTGCAAAATTAAATCAGCTTTTTAATTTTGTCTTATACTCCAGTCTTAATTCTCCACCCAGTCCAATTTTCACATCAGAATGAGCTTTGTAAACTGCAAAAGATGTTATTTCCCCATTTGAAATTGCACTCCTTTAGTTCTTTTAGCAACTCGTCATCTCTTCCTTCCTTTCCAACCCACCCTTTACCCTCTCACCACCCAACCCCAACACCCTTGCTCCAAACACATCACTCCTTCAGCCACAATCAATACCATCTCTCTCCTCTGGGGAGAGATGGTATTTCTCCTTGTAAAGATTTTTCTTCCCTGTTTTTCCCCAGCTAATTTCTATTCACCCTTCAGGGTTGGTTGCAGGCATCCTCTCTTCTGAAAAGCTTATGACTCAGTTAGATGCTCCTCCCAGGGGTTCCCATAGCAACCTTTCCTGGCATTTTCACTCTTACATAGCAAGTAGAGATTTTCTGTTTGCCCCATTAGATTTTGAGTCCTTATAAAGGCAAAGACCTTGCTTTACTTACGTGTCTACAATGCCCAAAAGAGCATCTCATTTATAATGGCACCTCAACAGATGATGGAGTGCATATACACTCACGGAACTTCTGATAAATGTTCAAAATATGAAGCGGAGGAAAAGGATAAAATTGGTCTCCAAATAAGCTAGTTGCTTTACGAGAAACTCAGCTACTGAGAAAATCTTTCACGGATCTTTCCAGAAAATGCACTAACAGGCCAGATGATATATTAAAAGCTCTATATAGTAGTCCTCCTGGCTACTAGAGGCTAATTCTGCTGACTGCAGATAAGAGCCAATTTTAAGGACTTTCTACATGGTGATGATTTTGGCAGTGCAATTCCCTACAGAAAGATCACAAGTGAGTTATAGGTTATTTTCTAAAACCCAAACATGTATTAAGGATCAGTTAAAGAGTATTACGGTTTTAATATAAAGTTTCGATCATAGCATCATATGTTGAAGCCTAACTCTCCTAGCTGGTGGTTTGATTTGGAAGGTTGTGGAAACTTTGCAGGGTGGGGCCTAGCTGGAGGAGGGGTGAGATCAGTAGGTATGGGCCCTTGGAGATATCTTTCCTCTGACCCCTTCTGTCTCTCCTTTTGTCTCCTGTCCACCATGAGTTGAAGCAGCTCATCCTTTGCCCAGTACCACCTTCTTCATGTTCTGTCTAAACACATGGAATCAGTTTTAGGGAATGAATGAACCCTCTGAAGCTTGAACCCAAATTATGCTTTCTTCTTTCAAGCGGCTTATGTCAAGTACTTGGTCATAGTGACAATTAAGCTGTCTAGTACATAGTACATTTGTCTAATGTAACATTTTTATAGAACAATAATTCTTCATAAAATAATTGTTACATGTGACAGTAAAGAGAAATATTTAATGGTTTTTGAAATATAATGTACAAAGCTCAATCAAAATAAGCATAACAAAAAGGATAACATTAAATTACAGTATTTTTCTTTCAATTAAGTCATTTGTTCTTAGTTCTAGAAATTTTATTGGAAAATAGCAGTCATAAGTCAATTGATTTTTTTTCTTTTGGGGAAAGACTGGTGGTTGAAATCATTTAATTTAAATTTAATTAAATTATTTTGAAGTCTGGAAACTCACCCATAGTCTGATCGAAGCCTGCTTTGCAGCCCAATTTCCATGTTCTCTAGATTCCAGAGGAAAGCACATAACCCATGATAGCTTTTTCTGAGGTCTCTGTCTTTGCAAATAAAAGAGAGTAAGCTGAGCATGTATTTGGAGTCACTGAGTGAACATGAGTCTTACATCTAAATTGCCTTCTAAATAACTGGGCAACTTTGTGAATGGAGGCTTCTCGTTTTATTAAAAGAGGTATCTGTATTATACATTTTTGCAATTCATCCCATTTTTATCATCCTAAGTTTTATGACTCTATGACTCTCCCTTGAGAAATGTGTACTGTGCTTCCTTGAGTTTTTGAAAGACAGCACTAATTTCAGTACTGAGTTTCTTAGGAGTCTTATGATAAAATAAAACAAGGAATATACTTTGGGTCATCAAATTTTTATTGTTTTTATGTTGCTTATTATATCATGGAAATAAGGTATTTTCACAGTCCAATTTGGTCAGATACTTTCAAAACAATCAGCTCCAATAACAACATTTGCATAGTAATCCTTACAGCAAGAGGAAAGGTCAGCTAGAATCACAGACGCCACATTGACCAAATTCCAAGTTTAGAATATCTGTCTTTTGGTCTGGGAAGGTGGCCAAGAGCATGAGGCCCTGGATTCTATTCCTCAGCACCACATAAGCAGAAAAAGCCGGAAGTGGCATTGTGGCTCAAGTGGTAGAGCACTGTCCTTGAGCTGAAGAGCTGAGAGGGCAGTGCCCAAGCCCCGAGTTCAGGCCCCACACCTGACAAAAAAAAAAAAAAAAAGAAAATCTGTCTCTTTAAGATTGCACATTGACTATTCCAGAGCATTTTGACTTTTAGGACTAGTAATAGCAGCGCTGAAAAAAAAAAAGACTAATGTGGAAATCAGCATGCATATTCCTTGCATTTGGATCATTTTATCAAATATCATTCCATAGATAATACATATGTATATATGGTAATATATTATATAGGTAATATTATATGTAAATATTATCAGTAATAGAAATGGGGACAGATGAAAAATTCTCTAATAGTCTCTCTAATAATGATTTTCTTCTCTAAATGCAGAAACTTTATGATTAATTAAAAATATAAAATGAGTATAGTGAGCAACAGATTGAACAAGTTGAATTTTAAAAGCACACAGTCCTCAAAAAACTTTCAACCCTGAAAACATTACAGGAAAGAATAGGAGAAACTTTAGGACTTCTTGGCACAGGTTAAAATTTTTTTCTTTTCTTTTCTTTTTTTGATTGTGAAAATACCTTACAGAGAGGTTACAATTACACTAGCAAGGTAATGAGTTCATTTCTTACCAAGCATTGTTGCCTCCTCCTTTGTTTCCCATCCCTTCCCATCTCCCCCCTCCCGCTACACCCTCCACCCCCACTCCACATCCTCCCAGTGCCAAAGTTGTAAAGTTCGTTTTTCGACATAACATCTTGTACACCTCATGTTGCAATGGGTCCACCTGTATCCCTATTTAAACAATTTGATTTTTCCTTTCTTCTTCACAAACTATACAAAATCAAATACAGTGAAAACAGGTGTTATACTATGGGGGCAGGACATACAAAGCAACAAAGAAATCATCTTACAAATATGTTAGAAACAATAGCAAGAAAGAAAAACCATTTGAGTTCTTATCTTGGAGTTCATTTCACCTAACATTAACTTATCTGACCATTTCTGCTTGTCTCAGACATATACTAGTTATTGCAAATAAGGGAAACCATGGGACTTATATTTCTTTGGGCCTGGCTTACTTCATTTAGTATAATTTTTCCAAGTCTTTCCATTTCCTAACAAATGGGACAATGTCATTCTTTCTGATGGAGGCATAGAATTCCATTGTGTATATACCATATTTTCTTGATTCATTCATCTGGGTTGGTTACAGAGCTTAGCTATGGTAAATAATACTTCAATAAACATAGTTCTGCTAGTACCTTTAGTATGATCTTGTTTGTGATCATTTGGGTAAATGCCCAAAAGTGGGATTGCTGGGTCACAGGGGAGCTCTATGTGGAGTCTTTTGAGGAAAGTCCATACTGCTTTCCAAAGTGGCTGAACAAGTTTACACTCCCACCAACAATGCAGTAGAGTTCCCTTTTGTCCACATCCCCTCCAGCATCTGTTGTTATTAGAGTTCTTGATCATAGCCATTCTAACTGGAGTGAGGTGGTATGTCAATGTTGTTTTGATTTGCATTTCTTTTATGACTAGGGAGGTTGAGCATTCTGCATGTGTCTATTGGCCATCTTTCTTTGTTCTTCAGAGAAGTTTCTCTTTAAATCTTTCGCCCACTTATTTATTGGGCAATTGTTTCTTTGAGGATTTGTTGTTGGAAGATTTAATTTTTTGAGTTCCAAGTATATTTTAGATATGAGACCCTTGTCTGTTGTATGGCTAGTGAAGATCTTCTCCCAATCCATGGACTTTCTATTGATCTTGATAGCTATGTTCTTTGCCATGCAGAAGCTCTGTAATTTCATGCAATCCCATTTTATTAATAAAAGACCAGAAGCACAACAAATCAAAGGTTGGATAAATGGCATTGCATGAAACTGAAGAGTTTCTGAATGGCAAAAGATGTAGCTAGCAAGATCAATAGAAGGCCCATGGATTGGGAGAAGATCTTCACTAGCCATACAATGGACAAGGGTCTCATATCTAAAATATACCTGGAAGTCAAAAAATTAAATCCCCCAAAACAAATCCTCAAAGAAACAATAACCCCATTAGTAAATGGGCTAAAGACTAAAAGAGATACTTATCTGAAGAGGAAATAAGAATGGCCAATAAACACATGAAGAAATATTAAACTTTTCTGGCCATGAAAGAAATGAAAAACAAAACAACATTGATATTCCACCTCACCCCATTTAGAATGGCTGTAATCAAATGAACTTTACATCTTTGGTGGTGGAGGGAGGAGAATTAGGTGGGGGGGCAGGGAGAATGGGGGGCAAGGGAAAATGGGGGGGCGGGGAGAAGATAGGAAGGGATGGGAAGGGGAAACAAAGGAGGAGGCTACAATGCTTGGTAAGAAATGTACTCATTGTCTTGCCCATATAATTGTAACCCCTCTGTGCAGTATTTTCACAACAACAAAAAAAGAAATCGAATAACAACAGATGCTGGAGGGGATGTGGTCAAAAGGGAACCCTACTGCATTGTTGGTGGGAATGTAAACTTGTTCAACCACTTTGGAAAGCAGTATGGAGTTTCCTCAAAAAACTACACAGAGAGCTCCCCTATGACCCAGCAATTCCACTTCTGGGAATTTACCCAAACGATCATAAAGAAGGCCATACTAGAGCTACCAGCACAACCACGTTTACTTTAGCATTATTCACCATAGCTTAGATATGGAACTAACCCAGATGCCCCTCAGTAGATGAATGGAGCAAGAAAATGTGGTATACACACACACACACACACACACACACACACACACACACACACACACACAAAATGGAATTCTATGCCTCCATCAGAAAGAATGGCACTGCCTCATTTGTTAGGAAATGGAAAGACTTGAAAAAATCATATTAAGTGAAGTAAGCCAGGCCCAAAGATACATAGGTCCCATAGTTTCCCTAATTTGCAATAATTATTATACATCTATGGTAATATTAGGTGAGCAGAATAGCTCAATAGCTATGTCCATGTCACCATATAAGATGATGTTAAGCAAAATGAACTCCAAGACATGGACACAAGAGTTTTTCCTTTATTGTTAGTGTTTTTAATGTACTATGTGATTTTCTTTTGTGTGTTCTTCCCCCTATTGTATATATCAGCCACTGTTACTGCATTTGCTTTTGGTACCCTGGTATTGTATATACATTTATTTGAATTAGGGAGGAAAGGAGAACAACAGAATGGTGAGACAAAGAACAAAGGAAGAACCAAAGCAATAGTGATATACACAAGACAATACTTTGGAAAGGGTCTGTACAACTTGGGGGTTGGGTTCGGGGGAAGGGAAAGTAGGAGAAAATTGAGGAATGGGTAACAAGTTTGACAAGAAATGTACTTATTACCTTACTTATGTTACTGAAACCCCTCTGTATATCACCTTGACAAAAAATGTTTCAAAATAATCTCTTTAGTTATGTTGAATAGGTTTTCAGTCTAACATCCCTAAAATAAAATCTTTTATGCTTTTATCACAGGGCCAAAAGATGCGTTAGAGACTTTTCTATCTATTGACTCAAATAATATTTTATGGGTTTTTATAATTTTTATTGTTGGTAGTGAGATTTGTACTTAGAGCTATATAATTGGTAGGCAGAAGATCTACCACTTGAGCCATATTCCAGTTCTCTTTTGCTTATTTTCAGGTAGATTTTCATCACTCCCTCCCCTAGGCAAGTTTTGGAGTGCAAGCTTCCTACCTATGTCTCTAGCATAGCTGGATTATAAATATATGACACCATGCTTGGTTTAGTGTTTTTTTTTAGTTTAATTTTATTGTCAAGGTAATGTATAGGGGGTTACAGTTCCATATGTAAGGCAGTGAGTACATTTCCTGTTGAACTTTTTACCCCTCCCCTTGTTTTTCTCCTACTTTTCCTCCTTCCCAACCCCCTCCTCGTGTTATTCAGTTCCTTTACAACATATTTACTTGTGAGTAACACTGTTGCATTCATTTGCCCTTTGTCTTTTGTTTCACCATTTTGTTGTTCCCTTTCCCTTCCCTAATTCAGATAAATGTAGATACAATACCCAGGCTACCAAAATCAAATACAGTGACAACAAGGGATAAACTATAGGGAAAAAAAAAGAAAAAAGAAATCACATAGTACATTAAAATAAAAACAACAAAGAGAAGCATTTTGTTTCTATATCTTGGATTTCCTGTTTAGTTTTATAGATGGAGTCTTGCTAATGTTTTGCCTTGGCTGATCTTGAATCAGGAACTTCTTGATGTTTATCTTTACATAGCTAATATTATAGGCATGGAAACTTGCCAGATATTTGAAACAATTCTATTTCATGTGCTTTACCCATTCTTAAAAAATTGTTGATTTCAACCCAGCTTTCAATATTTGGATTACTTGAACAATTATTAAGGAATTTCAAAAAGACAAACATAGTGGCTTATCCCCCAGCTACAGGAGGCAGAGATTGGATGGATCATGATTTGAAGTTAAAAAAAGTTAACCAGAAATGAGCTGTACAACTGGGAAGGTTTGTGGAGAGGAAAAGAAGGAGAAAAATGAGGGATGGGGTAGCAAGTTCAACAAGAAATGTACTCAAGTACTACCTTACTCATGTAACTGTAACCCTCCTGAACATCACCTTGACAGTTATTTTTTTTTAAAGTTAGCAAGACCTCAAGTATGGTGGATTATGTCTGTGGTCTCCTTATATAGGATATCATAGGTAGGAAGATTGTAGTCTGAGGAGACACTACTGGGGAGAAAACAGTAGTAAAAGTAGGTAGCAAAATCAGGAGGTTTTACCTGAAAAATAACTACAGCAAAAAAGGAGGGTACTGGAGGCCTGGATCAAGTAGAAGACCCTGAGTTGAGTTCAAACCCCAGTGGCTGTCCCCCCCCCCGCCCTGAAATACACATAAAATTGCAAGAGAATATTTGATATAGCAGGTAAAGTCAAGGAGGCAAGTTAAGACCTGTATAATCCTACTGGCCCTATTATCCACAGACCTGGCTGTATCTGAGGTCTGGAAAATAAAACTAAGTGAGGAACTCCTATGGAGAGGAAATGGTAGTTCAGATGACACAATTTGTGATTGGAATGATGTGGGGTGTGTGAAAAAGAGAAATCAGGAATGAGTATATTTTTTCTGACCTAAGCAACTAGAAAGAAGCTATCATCAACTGCAATGATGAAGACCATAGGAGATAGGTGTGCTAATCCTCACTTGTCTAGTGAGATGATTTGTACAGCTCCCCATGCCATGGCTGCCTGAAATCACTGCAGAGCCACCAAATCCATCTTTACATGTTCCCTCCAACCTGACTTCCTAATCATTTGGCCCTTGTCCTATTTATAAAAAACAAAACACTACTAAAGATAAAGAAGCAACTAAATTACCTGAAATAAAGGTTTGATCCATAGAAAAACCACCAAAATACATGTCTCTAAGGAGAAGTTTCAGAATGATGGGCTATTCTTAATGCCAATCCAACAGGTCTTTCCTCTTAAAATAACCTTCAGTTTGATTAATTCTTCAGAAGAACCACTGATTTTGCAGGCATTCTGGATACAATAAGATGACAGGTTAGTTGTACTGAATTTGACTACATCTTGTTTCAGCAATAAAGGATTGCTGTTCTCAGAATATACTATTTAAATGTATTTACAGTGTCCATTGAAATTTTGAAAGCACTGGCCCTGATCCAGTCATTCTACTTCTATTCAAAAGAGCTATGGAGAGATAGAGCTAATAATCTGTTTAGATGTTAGGAGTATACAGAGCTACATTGTGTGTTTACTTGACTTAATTTTTTGAATAGAATGAATAAATAAAAACTTTCTTAAAGCTCTACATAGCCAGAAATCTCTTAATGCATTTCCAGTCATGGCTCTCTTATATAAGTCATTCATTCCTCCCTTCAAGAAAGGTTGAAGGTTTTTTATTAATGTTAGCTGGGAACATTGATATTCCAAGCAGACAAATTCCTTTTGGTAATAGAGAGGATGATGGGTATTTTGGTGGGCAACTAGTTCTAGTAGTGTGTGTCATAATACTATTTTTGTGCATTATATAAACTATTTTGATTAAGTTTTCTTTTTGTGGTTTGTGGAAAAGCACTCAAATATCAGCAAAGAATCCCAATTAATATTTGAAAAATTGTCCATTGATAACATTTTAAAATACAATGCACTTGATTTCAATGAGAAGTCAGAAAGAGAAAAATGGAGATTCCCGTTTTTATCTCTTAATTTTCTTTTCAGTGAAAATGGAGTATGAAAACATTTCATATTTCTTTTAAACAACATTATTATTCTAGTCTTTGATTTTTTCCATTCTACTTACTGAGAATAACTCATGGTAAATGAATTTATAGACATAGTGTTTAAATACATTTACTCTTAATTACTATAAATGAAAATTTAATTTTAGTGGACAGAGTGCTATTGTGAATTTTGCTTTGACATTTAATACAGTATATATAAGCAATTAATGGTATCATTTCCTTTTTCCATCCTCACCAAGCCCTGGTATACTTGGGAAGCCAAATTAGGAATAAGAAAGTTTTCTAGAAGATTGTACATATATAATATACACCACATGGGACCATCCTCCCCCCCCCGGTTATGTAATTTTCTAGTTTATATCACTGAAAAGCAAACTTCATTTCTGTGAATAATCTCTATTGCTTTATCTGTTTCTATATGTTCTGTACCCCCCTCTTTTTCTCTCTCTTCTCATCAATATGAGCATTACCTTGGACAATGTTGCATTTGGGTTCTGGACCCTTATTTCTAGAAAAATCATGCTAATCAACAACTTATATCTATTTATATCTCTTTGTATGATGTATGATATATTTAAAGGTCTGGTGTTTGTTTGTTGGTTTGTTTTTAAATGGATGCCTCTCACTTTGGAGACATTTGTTTGTCTCCTTACCAATGAGATAAAAACCTTTCCAATATGTCAGATGAATATCTTGTTTCTTAGAAAATCTCACCTTACTTGCTGGGAAGAGGACTTTTTTAAATTTTTATTTATTTTTTATTATGAAAATACTGTACAGAGGGGTTACAATTACATGGGCAAGATAATGAGTACATTCCTTATCAAGCATTGTAGCCTCCTCCTTTGTTTCCTCTTCCCATCCCTTCCCATCTTCCCCCCGCCCCCCCCAATCCTCTCCCCCCCACCAAAGTTGTAAAGTTCGTTTTCGACATGACAACTTGTACTTCTCATTGTTGCAACGGGTCCACCTGTATCCTTATTTTATACTGTCTATTTGACTTTCATTATATTCACTTGTGTTTAGAACATGACATTTTCTATATTGTCTTTTGATTCTAGGGCTTGTCCTGATTGGAGTCATGCTAACCTATATCCTCTGCCGAATACACACTATTCTTTGAAAATCATCCAATGTATAATCTTAAAAAGACCCATTAATGAACTGAAGATTGACACAGTAATTGTTGTTCCAATGGAGAAAATATTCAAAGAGTGAGGGGTGTTAGTTTCTCTTGTTTCAATTCAATAGTAGCAATCAAACCTCTAATTAAAATTAGGTACTCAATTGCTTTCTAAATGATTCTAGTGACTTTCATTAATCTTCAATGATGAGTTACCTTGGTTGTATTTAATATCCTGACAAAGCAAAGCACATTTTTATCAAGCATTGAGCCAAATTTCAGTAAGCCTTCTGATCTTTCTAGCCACTAGAATTCACTGTTTGTCTTGGCTGATAAAGGACATATTTTCAGCCACAGTTCATGTCCTAAGTAGATGGGACAGTTGTCTAACATTGCAACCCCCCAGAGGGCAGACCCTAGTGGCAGCTCTAATGTATTTCAGTTCACTTGAAAAAGCACTAAGTGGAGGTGATGAAGCTGTTCATCAGCTCTTCCAGGCATGCAGGTAGAACTTCCTGGTTTTGTGGTTGAAGAAACTGCTCTCTGAGATTAGTAGAATCTTTTTTAGACCTCAAGTGAGAGCTGCCCTCTTGTGAAGAATGGGTCTCTGAGAAACAGTTTTACTTTATCATGTCCAGAGGTTGCTTTCTCACCTGTCCCTGTACCTGGGCAATCTCATCGTATCACAGTATGCACCTAACCTGTCTCCAGTTCTGTCCTCTTTCTTGCAATCCAGACTCAACCATTGCTAAATAACCAATAATCGGGGCAAAGCCTAGTCACTTTATTTCAAAATACGGTCATTAACCATGTTCAAAGGTTGAGAATATTTTCTCAATGTTTTTTCTTCAGTTCCTGTACTCAATCAATAACCAAATCACTATGCTTTGATCAATTTCACATTTTGCTCTCCTCTCCTCTACTTCATTTCTGACATCTACTTTAGTTGTATCAAAATTATATGCTTTATAATTTTGATCCAAAATATTCCCCTAAGGCCAGCAAGAGTAAGGAAACTTACTTTCTACCAATGGCCATTGGGATATTGATAACTTTATTCATAGCCCATATAAAATTATCAAAACAGGAAGATGAGCTGCAGGCAGCAGCTATAAACATAGGTGTCAGACTTATCATCATGTAACCAGTGATTTTTATGAGCCTTATATTGTCCATAGACATATATCTCCCATCTCTGGAAGGCTTGAATCCCACCCTATGTTGCTAGTGAGGAGTGGTGGAACCTTTAATAGGTAGGTTCAAGTAGGAATAAGTTAGGTCATTGTGTGTGTGCTATTAGAGGAAAAAATCAGAACTTCTGCTTGTTTTTTCTCCTTTGTGTCCAAGCTGCCTTTAAAGGAACAGGCCATCCCACCGCATCCACCTACCATGTACTCTGCCATCTCAGCTCTAAGCAGCCGGGGAAAGTGACAATAGAGTGAACATTTTCTAAAACATTGAGGTAAAATACACACTTCTTTTTTTTTTAATTACTTCAAGTTTTTTTCTCTCACAGCAATAGAAAGCTAACAATACACCTTCCAAGGTGATTTTTGATAGCTGTTTCCTAAACACCCCTTTTATGAATATTAATATAATTATTAATCTAAATTCCCTAATATTAATCTAACTTCGGTATATGTGTGTCTCCCTTCTCTTAAAACCTGAGTAATTTAAGAAAAGCTGGGCCCATTTCTAATTCCAGAATTACTTTTTGGCTTATTCAGTGGTTAAGGGTGTTAGTTTCATTTCAATAGTAGCAATCAAACCTCTAATTAAAATTAGGTACTCAGGGCTGGGAAGGTGGCCCAGTGGTAGAGCGCTTGCCTTGCATGCATGAGGCCCTGGGTTTGATTCCTCAGCACCACATAAGCAGAAAAAGCTGGAAGTGGTGCTGTGCTCAAGTAGTAAAGCGCTAGTCTTGAACTGAAGAGCTGAGGGACAGCATCCAGACCCAGAGTTCAGGCCCCACAACTGACAAAAAAAACCAATTAAACTTAGCTACTCAATTGCTTTCCAAATGATTCTAGTGACTTCATTAATCATCAGTGATGAGTTATCTTGGTTCTATTTATTATCCCCTTACCCTTTGAATGAGTCAAAAAATAATTCTGGAGTTAGAAATCGGATTAGCTTTTCTTAAATTACTCAGGTTTTAAGAGAAGGGAGATACACATATACACATATACAGAAGCTAGGTTAATATTAGGAAATTTAGATTAATAATTATTATATTAATATTAATAAAAGAACAAAAGGAGTGTTCAGGAAACAGCTATCAAAAATCACCTTGGATCGTGTATTGTTAGCTTATTACTGTGACAAAACACTGGAGGTAATTAACTCCAAGTAATTTTCTTCATGAATCCAGGTTTCCATATTCCTGTGGTCACAAGATTAGATTTAAGCACATGATCCATTTGCCATTGAGACACAAGTGCTGAGAATTTGTCATGATACTTTAAAGCCTAGATCCACTGACCACCATAAGAAAAGCCAGGCAGGGAAGAGAAGCTGAGGGAAGAGAAAAGTAATACATTTACAATTGAATTAAGGTATCTTCAAAGCCTGGCTGCTTTCCTTATATGAAGCAATAATTTTGTTTATTCATTGAATTTGACTTAGACTTCATATTATTTACCTATAGAAATTCTAACATACAGATTCTCCTACCGTGATTATCACAGTGCTTTCATGGGTCATTTATCTATGTTGTGTTCCCCTATGGCGGACCACTTACTTTTCCATGGTATGGTCTTTCAAAAGAACCCACAAATCTATTCATGTGTTTCCCAATTAACTCTCCACCATGATAAGCTATTATATTCATAATAAATTAAACCTCATCGGCATAACATACAGGGTTCTGCATTACTGGATTTTTTTCAGCCTCATACCTTCTTTATTCTCATAGTTAATTCTTTGTCGCAACCCTGATCAAACAATTTTTGCTTCTAGAAAAGAAAATTGTTAGGGCTGGGAATGTGGCTTAATGGTAGAGTGCTTGCCTAGCATGCATGAAGCCCTGGATTCGATTAGTCAGTAACACATAAACAGCAAAAGCTGAGAGTGGTGCAGTGGCTCAAGTGGTCAGGAACAGTGCCCAGGCCCTGAGTTCAAGCCCCAGGACTTGAGAAAAGAAGAAAAGAAAATTGTCAACATTCACCTCTTTGCTCATGCTGCTTCATCATCTTATAGTTCAGTTTAGCTTTATCCTTCTTAGAATCAGGTACTTTGAACCTACATTGCACCAAACTATGTACAATGTCCTATAAAATTCTTCCCTCCCTGCTTGCCTAGTGATGCTCTGTCATAAAATCTGTTTCTGTAGAAATCTTAGTCTTTTCTTCTCTGTTTCACATACTTCTTGCTAATACTCAATTATTAATATTATTTCAGTGCTTGTTACAATTAGTTTCTACTTAGTCCCTCTCTTAAAACAAGAGTTATTTCTTACTTATATCTACATTCCAATATTCCTATCATTGAGATACATTGACTTATTACACAGAAGTAAGTGAGAAGAAAGCCAGATCATTAAAATTGAGAGAAACAGTTAAACATCGTCTGCACTGAGACATTAGGTATGTTAAATATCTTGAAGGTGAATGAGTGAGGTGATCTATCACCTGATTACAAATGGCACCTGACTCTTGATCTTCAGGCATGAGTGCCCACAGCAAATGAAGGGACCCAGGATGATTGGAGAGCAGGACAAGTACTAGAGTTTATAACATCATTACCAAAAGAAAAGTAGGCTCCAAATTGCCAATACTGCTGATGTTTGTGAACGGAGTGGGGAAGGAAGGAAGGAAGAAAGGAAAGAAAGAAAAGGAAGGAAGGTATAGAGGAAGGAAGGAAGAAAGAGCAGGAGAGCAGGAAAGAAAGAAAGAAAGAAAAAAAGAAAGAAAGAAAGAAAAAAGAAAGAAAGAAAGAAGAGAGAAAGGAAGGAAGGAAGGAAGGAAGGAAGGAAGGAAGGGAGGGAGGGAGGGAGGAAGGGAAGAAGGGAGGGAAGGAGGGAGAAGGAGGAGGGAGGGAGGAGGGATGGAAAGAAGGAAGGAAAACAAAGAAAGGAAGAAAGATAGAAAGAAAGAAAGAAAGAAAGAAAGGAAAGAAGGAAGGAAGGAAGGAAGGAAGGAAGGAAGAAAGAAAGAAAGAAAAAGATAGAGAGAGGGTAGAAATACTATGCTGTCTGTGGTGGACTTCACATTACTGGCCTGACAATATACTTTTAGTTATTACAGCTGCGTATTAGAGATAATGAAACTAAAATCTGGACAAAAACACAAAAAATGAACAGTTTTCCTTAATAACCCCCTAGTTCAGGGTATCTAATTTCCCTGTACATCTTGTGGTTCCCTGTACACTTCACACAGTGTTAACTAAAACTGTTTGTCTGCCTTCCTCCTCCAACACATTGAATGTTCTGTACTTACAGAGAACACTCTTGTTCTTCATCTGTCACAAGAACAGTCACTCGGTGCTCCAAAGACACTCTCGGACTATATGCTGAATGGAAATCATGGTTTTAGGCATTTGATTTTGACACCATCATGACCTTTCATGTGGACATTGTTGAATGCTCAGGAACTGGGAATGGAGGAGATGGAGCATACTAAAGTACCAGGAAGGGTTATGTGGGTCACAATCTCTGCTACAAAGCTGAAAGTTCAAGGAGAGGACCAGCATTTGGTGTTAGGCAAAGAGGAAAGAGCATTAATTACAGAGTAGGGATGCAGATCTTTTCATTTGAGTGAGCTAGGATATATAGATTTTGGACAACTAAAGACGCAAACTCTACTAGACAGTTAACATTGAGTCTCAATGAGTCCTGGTCATATAGTCACAGTGTCTTTCGAGCTTTCATTTCTACTTCTTAAACACTGCTGTATTATTTCACTGTATTGGAGAGCTTTTCTTCTAGTGAGACCCTAGAGCAAAGTGTCTCCAGATACAATGATCTTATTTCCAGTCTGCAGTTCTGAACTTGACAAATGTGGTTTTAAAAAAAAAACACGAAAACAGCCAACCAACAAGCAAGCAGAACACTCGACCTAAACAAAAGCATTTCCACCAAAATGAAAGTCTCTGGAGATTCTAAATGAGCTTTAATGAGTCGTTCTGATTATGTGCAGCTATCAAATTCTACCTCCATCCAAATTGCAAACATCTTAAAAAGAGGCTGCTTATTTCTTCAAGGGCAGGTTCTTGCCATCGGATGAGAATTTTGTTTGTCTTGAACACTGAGAAAGCTGGCCGTAGTTGGGGACTTACTGAAAGTCTCTGAACTATAACACTTGGTACTTTGTGAAGCCTGTAGCAATCAGCACAATAAGTGGGTGGCATTACTTGGTACTGTTTCATGCCAGGCTCTTTATATCATTATCTCAATTTGTCTTAACAAATTGAGCTTTCAGGGTAAATATTCTTGTTTTTCCATTTACAGATGAAACAAAGACTCAGAGGTTGAGGGACTTAGTGTCATTCAGTTGGCATCTGCAGAAAGTAAAAATTGAGTGCAGCAGTCAGTGACTTTCTAAATCTGGAGTTTTGTTTCATCCAGCACAGGAAGTGCTGACCAAGGGTTCTAGGTCAACATCCTAAAGCTTGAGTTGGCTCTGTCATTTACTAAAAGTGAGCCTCTGATCATGACCCTTTTATCTGATCCTGAAACCCTAACATGGTGAGAATTATAGTTATGCTGCCATCTGCTTCACTGAGTTGCTATATAGAGTTGCATATAGAGTCTGGGTCAGCATAAGGACACTAACTGTTCATCATTAAAACTGTCTTGGGGATTAGATCTTGTACAAAGCAAAGTACAGAATCATTGTTAGTCATTTCCTGTTCAAAGATGAAGGTGTGGATTTCTTAGTGCAATAATTTAGTATAGCATAATGGTTTAACAGTTCCACCTTCCTATCACCTGTATCTGGATGCTGATACTGGCTTAGATCACTTCTTTCAAGAGCCTTTACTGTGTCTGCCACAAATAATAAGAAGTAATCTATGTCAGTATCACAATCAGCATAGCAAATGGATCTATTGTTGTTAATCACGTGACCTGAAGATGACATTATCTTGTATTATCCAGATAAATTCAATATGACTATAAGCTCATTAAATATAACTGAAGAGGGAGGCAGAAAATATAGAGACAGAGAAGGAAATGTAGCCCTGGATGAAGAGACTGGAGTGATAAGATTGCTGGATTAAAAGTTTGAAGAATGGGATCATAAGCCAGGTTGTATAGACAATTTCTAGAAGTTGGGAAAGAGAAAAACAATCATTTTTCTAGAGCTTGAAGAAAGAAAGTCAGCTCTTCTAGCTTCTTGATTTTTTTTGCCCAGTGGGCACATTTTGAACTTCTGATGTCCAGAACAGGAAGAATATCAATGAACGTTGTTTTAAGACCTTAAGTTTATGATAGCTTGTTACAGCAGCCATGCGAAAGTCATTCACTAGCTAAATGACCTTGGAGAAATGACCAAACATCAGAGCCTTACCCAGATGACATACTAAATAAAATCAGTGTAAAGATTAGCCTTACTATTATGATTAATATCATATCACATAAATAATAGTACTAGACTAATAATAATTTTAATGAGGCAAAAGATTGCCTTTATCTTGATTCTTTTAAACCCATGTTTTAAAGGAGTGTCTCATTTTCCTGTTTCCATGGTACTATCAACCTTGAGAAGTTCTGGGTAGAGCAAACTGGCTGACTCATTGCAAGCCTACTCAGCCCCCACTGCATGTTGCCACGTTAACCGACTGAGCTTTCTTCCGGAAATATCTGTTGCCTAGTTAGGGGAATGTTCTCTGCTTTGGAAGCCTAGGCAACTGCATATGTGAAAGTTTCTGGTTTCCTGGGATTGCAAATTAAATGTCAGGGAAGATAGAAATGCTGTAAAAAAGCTTCCAAGAAGCAGGGCAATGCATTAGATAAGCAGAAAGATCCCTGTCTGGCTGAAGAAGCCCTTTCATAGAAGCCATTAATGGGTAAGTCTTAGCTGATGGCTTCCACTTCACCCACTGCTCCTTATATATCATAATGAAATTGGAAGTTCTGCTGAATGGAGGCCATACATCTCTTCTCTTCTGTGTAAGATCAGAAGACAGGAAAGGCTAGCTTTGTACTATCACAAATGATAGCCCTGACTTTTTGCTCTATTTCTTTCTCTACAGTATGACACAAATAGAGGAGTAAGAGACAACTTAGAGCTCAAACATGATAATAACTACTGGTTATCATCATCCAACTTATTGGATCACTTACTATATGCAAGGAATTATGTCAAGTGCTTTGCATATGAGACATCACTTGAGTCTTCACAGCAGTACCTCAAGACAGTGGAGTTTTACAGCTGAAAGCTAGGGCAAGGTGAGATGCATTCCCTAATTCTCGTTGTTAGTAAGTGATAAAGACTTTGAACCAATTTGCCCAATGGCTTCCCTCAGATTTGCTTCTTGACATGGTAAGGACTTAATACTGTGAAATGATGTTAAAACACATATGTCTTGTAGTATCGTTATTAGGATTAAACCCATTGCAACAATGAGATGTACAAGACGTTATGATGAAAAACAAACTTCACCTTATACATCACCCGGCACCAGAATCAATTCCAAGTGGATCAAAGACCTTTGAGACAAAGCAGACACTGAAAACATAGGATGGAATAGGAGAAACCCTAGGTCTCCTTGGCACAGACTGAAATTTTCTTAAAAGAGACTCAGAAACACAACAAATCAAAGAAAGTTTGGAAAAATGGGATTGCTTGAAATTGCAGAGCTTCTGCATGGCAAAGGACATAGCTAGCAAGATCAATAGAAAGCCCATGGATGGGGAGAAGATCTTCACTAGCCATACAACAGACAAGGGTCTCATATCTAAAATATACCTGGAACTCAAAAAATTAAATCCTCCAACAACAAATCCTCAAAGAAACAATTGCCCAATAAATAAGTGGGCTAAAGACTTACAGAGAAACTTCACTGAAGAGGAAAGAAGGATGACCAATCAACACATGAAGACATGTTCAACATCCCAAGCCATAAAAGAAATGCAAATAAAAACAACATTGAGATACCACCTCACTCCAGTTAGAATGGCAAAAATCAAGAACTCTAATAACAACAGATGCTGGAGGGGATGTGGACAGAAGGGAACCTTACTGCATTGTTGGTGGGAGTGTAAACTTGTTCAACCACTTTGGAAAGTAGTATGGAAGTTCCTCAAAAGACTCCTCATAGAGCTCCCCTACGACCCAACAATCCCACTTTTGGGCATTTACCCAAATGATCACAAACAAGATCATACTAAAGGTACTAGCAGAACTATGTTTATTGCAGTATTATTTACCATAGCTAAGCTCTGTAACCAACCCAGATGCCCCTCAGTAGATGAATGAATCAAGAAACTGTGGTATATATACACAATGGAATTCTATGCCTCCATCAGAAAGAATGACATTGCCCTATTTGTTAGGAAATGGAAAGACTTGGAAATATTATACTAAGTGAAGTAAGCCAGGCCCTAAGAAACATAGATTCCATGTTTTCCCTTATTTGCAATAACTAGTATATGTCTGAGGCAAGCAGAAAAGGTCAGATAAGTTGATGTTAGGCGAAATGAACCCCAAGATAAGGATTCAAATATTTTTTCTTTCTAACTATTGTTTCTAACATATTTACAAGATGATTTCTTTGTTGCTTTGTATGTCCTGCCCCCACCGTATAACCCCTGTTTTCACTGTGTTTGATGTCGGTATAATTTGTGGAGGGGAAGGGAAAAAACAAATTGTTTAAAGAGGGATACAGGTGGACCCATTGCAACAATGAGATGTACAAGATGTTATGTCGAAAATGAACCTTACAACTTTGGCGTGGGGGGGGGACAGGGAGGAGGTGGGGAGATGGGAAGGGATGGTAAGGGGAAACAAAGGAGGAGGCAACAATGCTTGATAAGAAATGCACTCATACCCATGTTATTGTAACCCCTCTCTATGATATTTTCACAATAAAATATAAAGAAAGAAAGGGAGGAAGGAAGGAAGGAAGGAAGGAAGGAAGGAAGGAAGGAAGGAAGGAAGGAAGGAAGAAAAACTTTACAACTTTGGGGGCGAGGGGAATGGGAGGGCAGGAAGGTTAAGGGGAAACAAATGAGGAAGCAACAATGCTTGATAAGAGATGTACTCATTACCTTGCTCATGTAATTGTAACCCCTCTGTACAGTATTTTCACAATAAAAAACTTACTAATATAAAAACAGTAATTAAATAAAGTGATTACATTCAAGGAGATTCTGAAATAATGTGGCTTCATCCTTCTTAAGGTGCTCCTGGCTTGTGCATACTTTGACAACATCCAAACTTTTCTTTCTCTAGTGTGTTTCCTGACCTCGTAATGCTGAGAATGATAGTAAAATACAAACCAGAGTGCAACATTCAATGAGTGAAAGCAGATGTGGGATACATCCAGGCCTACAATGCATTATAAAGTCTTGTCAACATCGTGTGATTAATGCCTGTCCTTCAAATCCCTTCTAGACCTCTGTGTTCACAAATGTACAATTTATTCAAGTTCTGTCAAAAGATTGGCTAGTCTCTAATGGTAAGTTATTACTGTTTTGGCTGGATACATTTTCACAGTTTTCTTTGTACCTAGAACAACCTTACCTCTCTTTTCATGCCAGATAAATCCGCTCTCACCTTTAAAACTTACTGTCTGGCCTGGTGCAATGTTTGAAATGCACATTGGATGTTTCATCATGCAAAATGACTGAGCTACTAATAACATCTTAGCAAAAGGAAATATTCCATCTGTTGTTGGGTATTCTTAGTTTCCTGTATCATCCAAATTTCCTCTCTCCACCCCTTCCTCCCTTCCTGTATTCAAACAAGCCAGCTTGGCTAATTTCTCCTTCACTACCTCACCGTATCCTTCTGTTTGATACACAGATTGATTCAGCTTTCTTCCTAGAAAAGTCATTATTCATAAGAGACATAAAACCTCTCTAAGCTTGTCTTGGTGTTAGAACCTTTTATTTATGTTTTAACCAACGCTGGAGACCATCCATTTCACATTAAAGGATACCTTCTTTTATACAACCCTTCTGACCTCTCCAAGAATAGTTGTGCTCTTTTCCTTCAACTCCTCTTGAGTGAACTCGCTGCTTTGGTGGGGATTCTATCTAATTGGGATGATTATTCACTGAAACTAACGTAGACTGCCCTCTGAGAGGAATGATCAATGTTCTAATCAGTGGAGGTCTTGCCACTTAGCCTTAGGTGCACTACTTAAATTTATCTTAATTTTACTTCCCTACATTAAAGATGTAATGACTAATACTCCATGAAGTTATGAGGATTGGGTGATGTGTAAAGAGGACCAAGTACACTGCATAGAAGAATTAAGATTTGATAGATAATGCTATTACCTTAAAGAAACACTAGGAAATTTCCTCAAAAGTGAAGACAATGAACAGGCATAAGAGCTCATGCATGTGATCCCAGCTACTTGCTTAGAAATTGCATTCAAACACTAGTATTTTCCCAAATGTAGAGATGAGGAGAAGGAGCAGTGTTAGCCTTTGCCTTCTTCGACATATTCGGAGCCTACAACTGATTCAATATTACCCACAAGCCTCAACCCTAACCCCCAAGGAGAACAGTAAATGTTCCTTGTTATAAATCCATCTTATGGTCATTGCATCGGAGCCTGGTGTGTCTGGATTGCGTCCTGAACACCTATTAATCAGTTGAAATACAGCCTTCTCTAGCCATCTACTTTCAGTGTTATCTGTTTGCTTTCCAGTCTGCTTAGCTCCCCAGGTATTCTATCAACTTCACCTGTGTTTTTGTCTCTAGTCTAGTTGATGTCTCATCTGAACTCTGCCAAATCTTCATTCTGATAGCTGCATTTGGTCTTTTCTAGAGCTTTACTAAGTTCTTCCAGAGCCCTTTGCTAGCTCTGGATTTGGAGCATGACTAGTTACACCACTGTCTTTAAAGAACATAATCTGGTCTACAGTGCAGTCTGATCTTGTAAAGTTGGCTTCCTCTACTTCCTAAACTATTGATATTTCTTAGGTTCTAGGATTTCTTGCCAAAGTTCCCATGAGCTGTGGGAGGGGATAATTTGTAAGGGTAGAAAACTAATGACAAGTATGTAGATACTGATGCTTCAACCCTTCCTTCCAAAGTCAATTCATGGATTCTTATGATGCATTTATTGGAAAAGTTTTTTTTTCTGTCACTTTAATAGGCCCTAGTTGCACATGCTTCGACTATCACTGTTCCTAGCAAAAAGAGAAGCGGTTTCATCAAGGTCCTCAAATTGTTTAGGTCTTTAAAATGCCTTTTAAAAATTCAGTGGAAAATGTACTCTCTCAGAGACCAAGATGTTGAACAGATGACTGGCCTGAAAATAGATTGTGACATGTCTTCTTCATTCATATCATCCTTAATGTCCACCTGCTCCCAAATTCCAATCACTGGCAAGGAAATATTTGGAGGGTTTATTACGTCATGGAAAAGGATGTTAGGTACTAAATGAGAAGCAAAAAGTACTCATGGAGGCCCACCTCTCCTTTGCTTCCTAATGATACCTTTGAATGCAGCAAGAGAAATTCATCTTTTGTGTACACTTTTCAATAAATAGATTTCCTCTTTTTACTGGGTCCATCAAGGACCAACCATGTCTCATCTGAAAACTTAACATTCTCCCTTCATTTGTAAACTAGTGGGAAATTCAAAAGATGTTTTACCTCTAAGTCCTGGGTCCCCCCAAAACCTTAAAAAGTAGGTCCTTGAAATTTTCCCCATGAATTAAATTATGACCACTGACTATGTGACTTATGTTGTTAGAATAGTTCAGCCTGATAAGAAGGAAGGAAACTATGAATCATTTAAAAATAACTACAGAAGGAAGTAACTACATGTAAACACTGCATGAGTAATAATTCAGTCCTTTAACAAGTTTATAAGTCTGCATTAGGAGTCTGTATTACCTATTTATCTACCTAGCTAGCTGTCTATCTATCTATCTGCTTTGATCCTAGTCTTTAGGTACTAGTGACATGTCATGGCCTTTGACTTCATGATGTCAGAGAAACCCCAAATAGCATCAACTCTGTTTCCTTGTACTTTTACTCACTCAACAAATCCTACCAGATTTGCCTTTTAAATGTTTGTTTAGTTTAAATTTATCTCCAATAATGCATGAAATATAGACTCTTCTGATTTCATCACTACTATTGTATTTAGGGGATGGCAAAACAACTGTCTGTGGGCTATGTGCCCACTGTTTTTATTAATAAAATTTAATTGGATCACAGCCATGTCCATTTGTCTGTGGCTTCTTTAGAATTACAGTGGCAAAAATGATTAATTGCAAACCTACAATATTGACTATTTGGTTTTCTACAAAATGTTTCTTATTCTATTCTAGATCATACTTCTATTACATGAATAATTGTAGATTATCTTCCAACTGTGTTCCTTGACACGAGTTACTCTACTACTAGTCAACCTACTATTAATTCAAGAGTTAAAAATTCCTTTCCAAACATTAAGCCTTGATAAATTTCTTCCAAATTCTTCAAGACCCTGGCTACTGATAATCATCCCCTGGCACAAGTTTAGTCCCTGGAGGTAAAATGATGAATAGAATGGGCTAGATTCTTGTCCTCACTCTAGGTCTAGAGGAGCAGGCAGTTCAACTAGCAATAGCATAATAATGTGACCCTGTGCCATAATAGGTATAAAGATCTAGAAAAGTTGTCTATATTTAAACATCAGCTCTACCAAAGTAGTTGCACAACTATGAAAAATGTATTAGCTTCTAGTTTCATTCTTCAAATTCTACTGTGATCTTAGTGATGAAATGAGATCAGGATGTCAAGCATGTGGCTTCATGTTTGGCACATACTTAGTATAATTATACTTAGTACAATTAAAAATAGTTATAGAGAACTAAAAAAATAAAAATAGTTATGGAGACTGTAGAACCCTTTTGGAATGTTTATAGAGAACACTTAACATTAGTTTTTCATGTTGAGTTATGATAGGTATGACTAATATCAAAATCCAAAGCTAGATCAGCACTAGGAAAAAGAACAGAATTCTGAGAACAGGGAATGATACATGTAGGAGGAGAAAATTTTCCCAACTCGTTGAATGCTAAGTAATTACTGTCATGTCTGTATAGCCTACGGTATTTTTATTTATGCTGATAATATAGGTGTCTTGTATTTTTAAGAGTATGGCCATATGCACATTTTCATCTTTTCACCTTCGCATTCCTACAAATTGCTAAAAAGGTGATTTTTTTTCTCTTTCTTTTTCATCTGAGGCAGCATAGCAGAGTCCAACAGCATGAGTTTTTGAATCCAAAAAGCCTGGGCTTAATCTCAGTTCTGCCATTAAATGGCTGGATGACCTTAGACATATTATTCTTCAAGCGTTAGGTGACCTAGCCCTCAAGTATGAAAAGAAATACCTGCCACATAGGTTTACAGCGTGTAAGTAGAGATTATTATGAACTTTTTGCTAATTTGAACCCAGGATATCAGAACAAACCTTTTAGAGGTAAAGGAACTGAACAGCTGAGACAGACTTCACAAACACTTAGTTCAGGCAAACCCAGAAATATATCTAGAATTCATACTTCTTTAGTCATCTTTGGATCATTGGGATGAAAGGCCTCAGATAAACAACTTGGAAAAAAACACAAAAAATTGCTTTTGCTCATGATTTTAGTCCACAATTGTTTGGTTCCATTAGTTAGGAACTTGCTTTGAGGCAGAAAATTGGGTCAGGATATATAGAACAAAGCTATGCTCCTCATGTTAGCAGAGGTAGAGAAGGGAAAAGGAGACAGAGAGAGAGAGAGAGAGAGAGAGAGAGAGAGAGAGAGAGAGAGGAAAAATCCAGAGACAATATAACCTATCTCCCCTTCAAAGGCTTGTCTTTAGTGGCCTATTTCATCTGATCAGGGTCTACCTCCTATAGTTTCCACAAATTCCCAATAGCTCTATCAGCTGGGTGAAGACTAAGCATTCACCAAACAAATTTTTGGGATGACATTTAACATTTAAACCTACACATGTTTATATGGATCCTGGGAATAAAAGCCCAGGAAATTTGTGTTGTATAAGTCATATCCAGCCTTGGTCCTCTTGGAGCAGAGAGTTTAAAACAATCTGATTGTTAAGCATATCACATATTTTGTCATGGATTATTTATTGTGAAGGGGACTATAAATAGCTTATTTAGAAGCCTTTCACAAAAATACAAGAATTCTTTCTTTGTGTCTTCAATTGAGTAAGCATAGGAGAAGATACATTTTATTGCACTGAGGCAACAATAGGAATTATTTGTTTAGTTAAAACAAACCAGTAACCTCATGACCCTATTGAAGGCACTTTCAATTCTTCTAGGTCTATTTCTATTTCTTTTTACCATTTCTGTCTCATTATTTTCTGAATCTGACACTTGGATAATCAACTAATTAATCAGTGTTTATTATTGGCTTTTATACATCTGGGAAGGAAGACAAAACACCAAGCAAATAGTGTATTGTAATTTTGCTAAACATGATTATGGCTATCCATGCATTTTATATTTCTAGTCTTCATGAGAATATTCAAATTTTGGAATTGTTAAATTCATTTGTAAATGCAAAACTCAGACTCAGAAAGCTTATCTGGTCATTCACTTGGTCAGTGGCTATATGAGGATTCTAGAGCAAACCCATCTCAGCCAAGGTATACACACTTTCTATGGTGTGATGCCTACTTTGGGAAGCAAAATACTGGTTGCCCCAAAATATCCACAATGTACTGCTTAGTGTCTGTGGATATGTTATCTTTCTGTGAAGGGAAAGGAAGATTCCAGACAGAATTATCCGGTTCCCTGACATTAACACCACAAGGCTTACACATGAATGAGGAAAGAAATGTAGGTTACACTGACACAATAGGAGAAGGAGACATTCCCTTCTGCTAGCTTTGAATTTTTAGAGTGATGTGAATTTTATGTGTTTCTCTAGTGAACACAAATTAATACACACAGTGATACCCATATAAAGAATCAGGCCTAAAGCTAGGTACTGGTAACTCATGCCTGTAATATAAGCTACTTAGGAGGCTGAGATCTGAGGATTGTTGAAAGTTAGCCCTGGGCAGGAAAAGTCCATGCCCAACTAACCACCAAAAAGCCAACAAGCCAAAAAGCTGTGTTTGAGTGTTAGAGCAAAACTAGCCTTGAACAAATAAGCTTGGAGACTGTGTTCAGGCCTGTAAGACTGGTACAGAAAAGGGAAGAAAAATCTGGTTTAGAGGCAATATCAGTCTATATGTCTTAGATTCATGAAATAGTGTCAGTCTTTATGATAGTAAAGGAAAAATGACATGCATCTCTCTAGACCCAAAATAATAAAAAACAATACATGCGAGGAATTTTTTTTGGGGGGGGTCCGGTTGTGGGGTCTGAACTCTGCCTGGGCACTGTCCCTCCCTCAGCTCTTCAGCTCAAGGCTAGTGCTCTACCACTTGAGCCACATGTCACTTCAGGCTTTTTTTTCTTTTTGCTTATGTGGTGCTGGGGAATTGAACCCAGGGCCTCATGCATGCAAGGCAAGCACTCTACCACTGAGCCACCTGCCCAGCCCGTGAGGAAAATTTTAATGTTTATATTTTATCATCCTGTTGGAAAGGACTTTAGAGTATCAGAAGTCAGCAGAAAATAGCTTCAAGTTTGGTATATGAATAAAACTTTATGTAGAAGTAAATTATAAGGGTGAATTTAAATCAAGATTTATTAAATGCAATGTGATCGAATGTTTTGGATGGGAATTATTTATGACTGAAAGAGAAGAAAGAAGAGGGAAAATTAAAAAGAAAATGCTTTAGATTAAAAAAGAAAGAGCAGATTCAAATAATTTGTTTCTTTAATTATTGAGAAGGAAGAAATTCAAAAACAAAAATAATCAAGCAAGAAATACCTTTTATCACTCTTCAGTTCTGGACCTTTTATTGAATTAATCCAATGGGGAAGTTTTCCTCCCCTTCATGCCTTATCTAAACCATCATTTCAGCTTTTTGAAAAATAAGTAATACAAATAGGCTTTTGGAGATTTTGCATTCATTCATGGAAATAATAGACAGATTTGAATTATTTATGAGGCCAATTATTTTTTTACAAAGACTGTGAATGGCAGATAATGGTGAAGAAGGGCTTTGCTGGTAATTCAATTTAAAAAATAGTGAAGAAATCTGTGCCAGGCTTAAAACTACTTAATGATAAATCTACAGCAGACTAATACAAATTTGAAGGAAAAAAAGGTCAGTCTGATTGTGACTTTGGTAAAAGCGAGCAAATAGTAGGCAAATACAAGAAAGCAACCTGTGTGAGACCACGGATGTTTTCAGATTCCTTTGGAAATTTGATATATTAGAAGCTCATGCAGATATGTTTGCCCTTTACTTTGGAAATGATGAGGTACTTCCAACCCAAAATGTGTGAATAAGGTGGTAAAATTGTGTTGACTTCTTAACAATGGGTCACAACAAATGAAAGGAAAGGAAAAAACATGCTTCCTATGGTCCAGATGAGGCCATATCTTCAGCCACACTCACATTAAAGGATGAGCTAAACATAGACAAGGAATGGAAGAGGGAAGAAAGAAAGGAAGGGGAGGGAAAGAAAGATGCAAAGAGAAAGCTTTAAAAATGTATTTAAAATTGTTTCCCAAATAGGTTGACTTATGTATATGATCACTAATGGTTTAAAGAATTCCACAAGAAAGACGTGAGGTGGTTGAACAAGGAAACATTAATGTGTTTGCCTATAGTCTATTCTTTTGGATTTGCAAGTCAGTGTGAAAATATTATTTTGATGTATATTTTACAAGTGTTGACTTACAAGACCAAGAGCTACAAGGGCACAGATAGTTCACTAAACTCTTAAGATTTATTTATTTTCCAAAATTCTGAAACATTATTTCTTCTCAACTGACATGTTCCTTAGCTGGTCTCTTGTCCATTCTTCTTTAAAGTTAATGCAGAATTCTGAGTTTAACAAAATACCTAGTATTTTAATGTTTGCGATTAAAAAATCCTTTTTTATTATTTTCATATGAATTTAAAACTGAATGCTTGTTTTCATTGGAACAAATAAAATTACAGGTAATAAAAAACTAACTATTTATATAAACAGTGAAAAGTAAATCTTCTACCATTATCCCTATTCCAGCTCCCACTGGCAATTAATGTTGCCTTGTCTTAGAACAGTCTCTTAGAAACAGTGGTTTGTACACAAATCACACCTACATTTCTTCTACACATTTTATGAGGCAACATTCTGCAACCTTGCTTCTTCTCATTCAATGATCTATTTCAGAGATAGTTTAATATCAACACTCACAGATTATTACTAAAACTTATTAAGAGGAGAAGCAGGTAAATTACTTCATTGAGTAGATGAATTTATTTAACTAATCTTTTATTGATAGCCATTTATATTCTTCTAAGATCTCACCATTATCAAAAAATCCCCAGTGAGCATACTTGAGCATGGTTTGTACATATGCAAGTCTGTCTATGGGATATCTTCTTAAAGTAGAGTAGCGAGACTAATGTGAATATGTATTTGAACTTCTAATAGAAGTTTTTAAATTGTTCTCCAAAAATGTTTACCAAGTTATACTTTTAATAAAAGCATCTAACTGTCTTGCATTATGATAGTCTCAGAACATTAGCAAACTTTGCCACTGATTATTGTTTATCTGAGAATAATAAAATAGAAAGTATATTTGTTTAAGCATTCACCCAACAGTTACTTGTTAACAATTATGTTTTTAAGAAAAATACAATCACTAAGTGTAAGGTTTTTCCAGCTAAATAGAAAAAATATGGGGGAGCAGAAGTCAGTTTCCCTACCTGAGTACACACCTTAATATCCAGCTCCTGTAGTTGCAGAGATCTCAAGACTCAACCGTCACAATGACACAGGTATTACTTTGCATCCATGATGCTAATGATTGGACAAAGAGGTTAGCCTTCTCATACATACAGACATGTACTAGAACTTTGGGACGATGGTTTTTTATGCCTCATATCTTCAAATAATTTCATCAAATACACAACTACATATGTAACCCTATTTGCAAGAGAGCTGGGGTTAAGCTGTTTACTTGCTGCAATATTTAAAATGATATGAGAATGGATGCTGAGAGTCAATAGATAATGTCCAGTACTCTAACCAAAGCTCCTTTTCCTGAGAGAGATGTTAAAAAATAAGCCAGGGATGCAAAAAGACAAATGAGCTGTGGCAAACCAAATGATCTCCAGTGATAATTGATGAAGACTAATTTTGAAGTCTAAAACTTCAAATATATTTCCTACTGTGTTGACATGTGTGTGTGTGTGTGTGTGTGTGTGTGTGTGTGTGTGTGTGTGTGTGTGTGTACTTTTTAAATGAGTGTTCGGAATGACAGCACATTGTTTCTCTGGTTTTTTTGTTTGTTTGTTTTTGTTTTTTGTCGGTCGTGGAGCCTGAACACTGGGCCTGGGCACTGTCCCTCAGCTCTTCAGCTTAAGGCGAGCACTTTACCACTTGAGCCACAGCACAACTTCTGGATTTTTCTGCTTATGTGGAGCTGAGGAATTGAACCCAGGGTCTCATGCATGCAAGACAAAACCTGTATCATTGTTCCAATGGGCCAACCTGTATCCCTATTTAAACATTTTGTTTTTTTCCCTTCCCCCTCCCCAAATGATACCGACATCAAATACAGTGAAAACAGGGGTTATACCATGGGGGAGGAACATACATGTACAAGACAAACTTTACAATTTAGGCGGGGAGGAGGATGGGGTGTAGTTGTGGAGGTGGGAGGGAAAGAAGAAGGGATGGTAGGTGAAAAACAAAGGAGGAGGCAACAACGCTTGATAAAAAAATGTACCCACTGTTCCATGTGAATTTTTGGATTGCCTCTTCTATTTCCTTGAAGAATGAGGTTGGGATATTGATAGGTATTGCATTGAATTTGTAGATAGCCTTTGGAAGTATTGCCATTATCACAATGTTGACCCTTCCAATACAGGAACATGGAGGTTTTTCCACTTTCTAAGTTCTGTTCTGATTTCCTTTTTCAGGTTTTAGAAGTTTTCATCATAGAGGTCTTTCAATTCTTTGGTTAAGTTAATTCCTAGGTATTTTATTTTTTGTGGGGCTATTACGAATGGAGTTGCTTTCTTGATTTCACCCATGCTTTTCTCATTGTTGGCATACAGAAAAGCCCAAATTGCAGAAACGGTTCTTAACAGAAAGAACAGTGCTGGAGGAATATCAATACCAAATTTCAAACTCTACTACAAAGCCATAGTAATCAAAACAGCTTGGTACTGGCACAAGAACAGACCTCAGGACCAATGAAATAGAATTGAAAACTCAGAAATGAACCTACAGAACTATAGCTATCTAATCTTCGAAAAGGAACAAAAAAAATAGAATGGAAGAAAGACAGTCTCTTCAGTAAATGGTGCTGGCAAAATTGGTTAATCACCTGTAGAAAACTAAAGCTAGATCCTTACATATCACCCTGAACCAGAATCAACTCCGAATGGATCAAGGACCTCAGAGTCAAAGCAAACACCCTGCAAATATTATAGGGTGGAATAGGAGAAACCCTAGGTCTCCTTGGCACAGGCTGAAATTTTCTTAATAGAGACTCAGAAACACAACAAATCAAAGAAAGATTGGACAAATGGGATTGCATGAAGTTGCAGAGCTTTTGCATGGCAAAGGACATAGCTAGCAAGATCAATAGAAAGCCCACAGATTGGGAGAAGATCTTCACTAGCCTTACAACGGACAAGGGTCTCATATCTAAAATATACTTGGAACTCAAAAAATTAAATCCCCCAACAACAAATTCTCAAAGAAACAACTGCCAAATAAATAAGTGAGCTAAAGACTTACAGAGAAACTTCTCTGAAGAGGAAAGAAGGATGACCAATCGACACATGAAGAAATGTTCAACATCCCAAGCCATAAGAGAAATGCAAATCAAAACAACACTGAGATACCACCTCACCCCAGTTAGAAGGACTATAATCAAGACCTCTAATAACAACAGATGCTGGAGGGGATGTGGACAGAAGGGAACTCTACTGCATTGTTGGTGGGAGTGTAAACTTGTTCAGCCACTTTGGAAAGTAGTATGGAGGTTCCTCAAAAGACTCCACTTTGGGGCATTTACACAAATGAACACAAACAAGACCATACTGAAGCTACCAGCACAGCTACATTTATTGCAGCATTATTTACCATAGCTAAGCTATGGAACCAATCCAGATGCCCCTCTGTAGATGAATGGATCAAGAAAATGTGGCATATATACACAATGGAATTCTGTGCCTCCATCAGAAAGAATGACATTGTCCCATTTGTTAGGAAATGGAAAGACTTGGAAAAATTATATTAAGTGAAGTAAGCCAGGCCCAAAGAAACATAGGTCCCATGGTTTCCCTTATTTGCAGATCAGTTGATGTTAGGCAAAATGAACCCCAAAATAAGGATTCAAATGTTTTTTCTTTCTTGCGATTGTTTCCAACATATTTGTAAGATATTTCTTTGTTGCTTTGTATGTCCTTCCCCCATGGTATAACCCCTGTTGTTCACTCTATTTGATGTTGGTAAAATTTATGGAGGGGAAGGGAAAAATATTGTTTAAATAGGGATAGAGGTGGACCCATTGCAACAATGAGATGTACAAGATGTTATGTCGAAAAATGAACTTTACAACTTTGGCGGGGGGATGGGTGAGAGGGAGGTGAGGGGGAGGGGAGAAGATGGGGGGAAAGGAGGGTAAGGATGGTAAGGGGAAACAGGAGGAGGTTATTAATTTAAAAATGTACCCTCTGTACAGTATTTTCACAATAAAAAACTTATTTAAAAAGAACTCTTCCACTGAACTTCCCAGACCATTTCTCTGTTTATGGAGAAATGGCCAAATAAATAGGGAACTCAAACTATTCAATTCATATTTCCTTAAGTGTTGAACTAGAATGCATGAGATATCTTTATAGGTATGTTGTTAAATGTGGAAGTTCTTTTGATTTTAACCAGAACTTTGATTGTTACCATACTACATTTAACTGTTACACTTAAAGTAACAGATTTAATTGCTGTCTCTGGTTTATAGAAATAATGCAATTACCTGCCACTGAATATGTCACTGTGCAGAAAACATGGTCAATTTGCATTAGGAAATGCATGGTTTAATTCTTACCATTTCCTTAGAAAAGTTACAATCTCTTGATGGCTCAATTTCCTCATATTTAAATTAGAATTTGGGGATTTTTAAGTACCTTCTGCTTAAACATTCTATTTTGTTATAATTTTATAGATGAACCAACCTGAGTTGTATGCAAGAGTAACCTGACCATCTTCCACTTAATCTGAAGTCTGGAACTTGCTTAAAACATTAAACTATCTTTCTCTTGTTGCTTTAAAGCAAACCTTTATGGGGCTTTATTTGTCCTCCACATCTCACTCCACAGATTCTTTTTAATCCCTGAGGTAAAAAAAAAACAATCATTACAATGCACTGTGTTTCAGGAGGAAGCTTTGCAGTCATGGAAATATCCCTTTAAATCACCCTGAATGACCTTTCCCAGGGAGCAGAATGTCCTGCAATTGGGTATCTCCCACATAGTTTGTTGAAAAACTGTCACCAGTAGTTTGTAAATACCATGGGAGCAGTTGAGGTCCAAGTCTTTATTCAAAACAATGTAACCATTTTGACCTACAGGGAACTCTATCCACCTCCATCCATTCAACTTGTTCTAGAGCTTCTTTTGCCACTGCCAGACTGCCAGATGAGAATTTCTTCCAGTCATGTGAGACTTCTTAGTTGAAAAATATATTTCAGAAACAATAAAATCTCACAATGTTTAGTTCTTTTCAATTGCAATTGTTTGAGATAGATGCTAAATTTTCATGGGCTGCTTTTTGAAATACAAAAATCCCCAAAGACTTCACAAGTTTTTCTGGTGCTCACAGCTGTGGTCCTGCCGGGAAGACTCATCTAGTGCCATTTTGTTTCATAAAAGAGAGTAGAAAATTCTGCATTTTTACTTCATATTTTCCCATTCCAGTTGAAGTATTATTCATATTTTTTCCTGTGGCAAAAATATGTTAATTATATCAGCATTAATGTTAATTCTATTTTTATTTGGCTCTTAGCGCAATTTAAAGGGTGCTATCTTTCTAGAAAGATCTGAGTCTCTCCAGAATTGACATACTGAATCAGAAGCTGTCTTATAAATCCACCAAGAAAAATATGGACTCTTAACAGATATAAGACCAAATGTTTACCAATATTCTTACTTCCTTATAGAGAATCTATCTGGATGCTTTATTTTCCTGCTTGATATATTACTATTGACATAAAGAACATACTTTTGCTGGACTATTTTGTTATGGCAGCTCAAGCTGATTTGAACAGTACCTTTAAAAATGTAAGAACAGGAAGGAGCAGCTCCTAGAAATACTCCCTGCAGAACTCATTTATTGAGCTTATGCTTCCTGAGGTACACTGTTGGAAAATCTGGGATTAAAATCTGTGGCCTCAGGAAGTTCTCATTCTCCTGACAAATGGATGTACTACTTCAAGTATATGTGGCTTGCACTGCACTGGGGGAGGATGTGCCAAGTGTTGGAGAAGAAGGAATCTAGTTGTACATAACAAGTGACTTTTGTACTGAATTTTTTAATGTAGTAATTCACAATGAAAGAAATATGTGATGAGGGCTGAAGTAAGAATTCTACTGGGAACAGTATATGAAAAATTATGGGAAACTATCATAAGTATATCATTGTGTACACAACTAAAAAAAGAGTTGAAAAGTTACAGGCTATGTTATAGGATTAAATATAAACTGTGTAAAGATGAACTATCTGTCTCAGCATTAAGGAGCCTGAGTTTGATGCCAGCCTAGTTTATTCAGCAATTTCTCTCTCTTTCTCTCTCTCCTTTTCTCTCTCTCTCTCTCATCATTTTCTCTTTGAAATCCTTCTTTCTTTCTGTAAATTTATCTCTTTCTCTCTCTCTCCATAAACATCAGAACAGTGAAAATTTCCCCATTAATTCAATAGCTATTCTGAATTCTTTTCAAATTGAGAGCTTTGTCTTTCTGAATTATTATCCATCTCAAATCATTGATACAATCATTATGTTCTATCTAAACCTGTTTATGTCTTTGATTTTTCAATATATCTCTGAAACCCTAGCTTATTAAGGTAAATGTAATGTAGACATGACTGGTGATTAAGGAAGAGTGGCTCAGTGGCCTCTAGAAATGCCATTCCAGAGAGAAGGTGGAGATGTCCTGGAGCTCTCTATGGTATCTATAAGGGCTACTAAGAAACAAAAGGAAATCTCCTTATTCTAACAGAAAGGTCATATTTTGCTGCTGGAGCTGCAGAGACAGAAAGAAGTATGTGTAGATTGAAAGTCAATGAATTGAAAGAATAAAGCAGGAGTCCATGCCTTCATGTAATTGAAATAATAGAGAGTGAAGAGGGAGAATTAGGGTTGGAGTAACCAATTGGATGCAAGCAAATGTTAAGGATTTGAAAGAAGCAAAGGTGGAGGTAGAGCTCAAAGTATATCCTAGAATCAGAAATGAAGTGAGATGTAGTAATAATAATCATCAAGGATGGCTTTGTACTCATATCTTAGCCTTTATGTGGCCATTATGACTTCATCACAAACAAAGCATGTGAATGTTCTCCTGTTAATGCTGATCCAAGAACAAGACATTGGAGTCAGAGAGGATTTTTCTGCTCAGAACAAAAATTCAACATGTTGTCTTCTTGTGATAGGGGTACATTAATAACACCTAACAAAGATTTCTCATTCAAGAATCTGGCAGAGGAATGAATTCAACAGTTTTAATGCATCTGTGGGAAACTAAGGGATCAAATTTCTAACCAGGAAAGCAGAAGCATTTGCAGGTTTCAAGATCAGAATCACCAGGGATTTACGGCTTGTCCATGCAGACTATGTACTCAGTATACATAAATGTGCTATTTAGCCTTACTGTTAATTACACTTCCTACCATAAAATTTATATTTAGAGGATTTGTCTAATATTTCATATATTCCCAAGGCTTCTAATGAATAGATTGTCATTTTTGATACATTAACACCTTCATTGCCAGCAATGCTATGTAACTTTTAGAAGGACTGTGAGCAAGTTTATCATGTTGACATGATTGGGAGCAAACAGTCTCTTCATAGAAGCAGAAAATCATTAAAGAAAGTTGCAGAAAATTTATGATTCAATTCTAAGAGGTTTCTCAGGGTAATGGGTTAATAATGGGATTCCCCAAAAAAGGAGTTAGAACAGTACAAGAGTACTGGCTGTCTGGAGGAGCATAGGAGTTAGTACAAGAGTACTCAGAGTGAATCAAGAGGAAATCAGATTTCTGGAAAGAGTTATACATGACTCCACAAGAAAAGACAGCATCTGAAGATAAGGAAGGAAAGCAGTTGACATGATTGGGAAATCATAAAAATTGATGCCAAACCCAAGTCATCACATTGAAAACTAGAATAAAAGAAAGGATCAGTGGTTATGCGTTCCTAAAAACAAGGTGATGTTATTATTTTAGCTTCATTTAAGTGCTTTTCAGGACAACTGCGAAGCAGGACAGAACTGTATTCCCTAAACCATTCTTCAACTCAGTCTTCTCGAAAATATCCCTTCAACTACATCATCACCACAGAGAACCAGCCTCAGGCAGATTCTCCATGGATACTTCTCTAGATATCTCCATGGATAATGTGCAGAAGAGGCAAAACATCATTTTATAGAAGGCTGCAGACAATTTGGCACATGCGCAATGTAGCTTGTGGGATGGGGGAAGATGGGGGCTGGCAGTGGGGGGAGAGCACTTCTTTTGAGCCTTTGCCAACTGTTAAAAGCAGACAAGAACAGATTAACCAACATCTTCCATTTAAATTTTAACAGAGAACATAATGTGCAGCAACTCACATTTTATCTATTTTTGAAATGTTATCCCATCACATATTTATAAGGAAGAAAATATTTTAAATGTAGTAAACAGTACAAATGTGGCAGCTCTTGAAGACATTCACAAGACTCATAACAGCCAAAGCTCCTAAACATTAACACTGAAAACGCCTGGCCAGAAAGTAGTTTATCACCTGGAAGAGGATTTTAAGCTCAACATCTCCACCGACACTTTGCCTTGATTATGGCTCTTGCCAATAGATTTTGATCAATGTTCTGCTTGCCTGGTGGCACCTCCTAAATTCTCATTTGCAGCTGTCACTTTTCAGGCACTTGCAAACTCTCAGATCATTAAATTGGCATGCCACGTGACTCAGATTTGACAGACAATCACTTACTAAATATATCTGTCCTGATCAGAGCTGATGTTCTCAGAGGATATTTTCAGCTTCTTGTTCTCTCTCTCTTTCTCTGTGATGACACTGTACCTGGTGAGTTAAAAGCAGTAGAAAAAAATAGCATTATTACAGGCAGCAGGTTATTGCAGTACACAGCCTGCCCGTGGGGATTTGGGTCAAAAACAGGAATTCATGTGGTTCTCTAAAGGTCTAATCTCTGTTGATCCTTGTAGCCCATGGACTTGTCACTGCAAAGTCCTAACTCCTATGCTCCTCCAGACAGCCATACTCTTCTCTCTGAATAGCCTTTAATTAGCACTGCTGTCGCTGTTCCTGGGTTGGATAGATTTGATCTGACTTTGCTTGTGACTATTATAATCTCTCCCAGTTCATGCTCAATTGCTGTGTCAGAGATGAGGGCTTTGCGTGATTTCTCAAATTGACAAGTAGTTATGGTAAGGGCAGGGAAGGCTGGACACATTTTGAGAAATAGGTTTCAAGTCATCATCACGAGTCAATAATGATCTCCTTGACTCTTCCACTGTATATGTCTTGTTTTTTTCTCTTTTTTTTTAAAATAATAGAGTAAAAAATGAGCAAGGTTAAGAACATTACCTTTTAAACTTCCTTCTTTTGTGAATTCAGCTTAATTGGTCTCCCACGCTGGGCTGTGGGATTTTAACTGCAATTGTGATTGTCCTTTTCCTCTTCATGAATTCTTTGTAAATAGTCCTGCCATTTCTGTTGTAAAGTATTTGTTTCCAAAGCTAAATAGATCCACCATAATGAGTTCCTGTCCCTTCTGTCATATTTTCAAAGATCCTCACTTTATTGAAAATCTAGAAGGCTAAAAGTGGTTTAAATATTTCACCCTCGTTGCATTCATATTATATTTACTGACAATTTTTATTTTTGTCGGTTGTGGGGCCTGAACTCTGTGCCTGGGCACTGTCTCTCAGCTCTTCAGCTCAAGGCTAGTGCTCTACCACTTGAGCCACAGTGCCACTTCTGGCTTTTTCTGTATATGTGGTGTTGAGGAATTGAACCTAGGGCCTAATGCAGGCAAGGCAAGCACTCTACCACTGAGCCACCTTCCCAGCCCCTGACAATGTTTGTAAAACTAAATCCTTCATTGCAATTGATGCAATGAATGTAATTTCCATTTTATCTTTTTGTCTATGACTTCTCAGGACTACAGAATTGAATTGAATGGTGATAGAGCAATATAGTTCAGTGTTCAGTAGCAACTCAGATATGCCAAGTGAGACTGAGAAGGAAAATAAATACTCATAATCAGTGGTACCAGTAATGATGGCTTGGATATGACTTGAGTGTTTCTTCCAAGGGATCTCGTCACCAGTGTGGCAAAGTGTTGGAACCTTTAAGAAGGGTACTTAATGGGTATTTTGAGAGTACTTCTTGTGGAAAAGATTAGGTAGTTGTTTTAGGACAGTGAGCTGTAAAAGATCAAGACTGGCTCCACCCTTCTCTCTGCTTTGCTGTCTCACTATATGATCTCTTCCTCTTGTGTATGTTCCCACCATGGTTATATTACATAAAATAGTAATACTGTTTTACTCAAAGACTTTCTTGCTTACTGGATTAAAAGAATAGGCTGTCTTGTCATCAGCTTTCCTATGGATAGAGTCAGAGAGTAAGAAGCTTAGAGTAGCCTCTGTCTGACAATCAGCAAGAAATGGAAGCCCTACATTGAATTCAGTTAGTTAATACATCTACATTCAGTTCTGGCAGTACTGAATGCTGCCAATGAATCTGTGATTTTGGGAGCAAATTCTTCCCTAGGTAAATCTTCAGGTCGAGCACAGTCGAGATCATCACTTTAACTACAGCCTTTTAGCAGACCTAGTTAGTCATGTCCAGACTCCTGAGTCAAAGAAGATATGAGATACTAAAAATCGCAGTTCTAAGCTCCTAAATTGGCAGTGATGTTATCACACAGAAAAAGAAGATAAATATAGGTTTTGGTACCTGAATAACTAATGTTGTTAAAATACTTCGGAACTATACAGTGGAAAAAACCTGGGAGAATTTCGAGAATTACAAAGAAATTTTGACAGTTTGTTAGGAAAATATTGAATTTGAAGAATTCATCCAGTAAGCCAGGTTCTAGTGGCTCACACTTATAATCCTAACTACTCAGGGGACTGTAATTCAAGAATCTCATTAAAAGCTGATATGAGCAGGAAATTCTGTGAGATTTATCTTCAATTAGCAGAAAAAGGGCAGAAATGGTTAGGTGCTGGTGATTCATGCCCATAATCCTAGATACTCAGGGAATTCAGATCTGAGAATTGTGGTTCAAAACCGGCCCCCAAAAGAAAGTCTGTGAGACTCTTGTGTGTAATTAACCACCATAAAGCTGGGAGCTGGAATTGGCTCAAATGGTAGAGCATCAGCCTTGAGTAAAATAAAATTAAAAAAAAGCTGGGGGAGAGTCTATAGGGCGTTAGTTTATCCAGGAACAGAAAAAAAGAAAAACAAACAAAATAATGAAGACGACCAGGAGTTCAGCTCTGTGGCTCAAGTGGTAGAGTGCTACCTTTGAACAAAAGAGTTAATAGTCAGCATGTAGGCTCTGAGTTCAAGTCCACTACTGACACACACACACACACACACACACACACACACACACTTCTTCCAGCAAGGTCTCAGAGGTATTGAGTAACATGCTATTGGAACTGCATGAAAAGCAATCTTTACCTGTAATGGCAGGAAGATTAGTAAAACTGTCCCTTGAAGTGATGAGGGAGGCTCATATAAGTTATAAACATTGAATAAGAAGACATCAGAGCTAAGTGTTAAGGTTTTGAATCAATTTCTTCTATATACATTGAAGGAAGAGAGCTAAACCAAAAGAGAGTCAGAAATTGATCATTAAAAATATCATTTAAAATTAAGAAAATGTAATTAAAATGAACCCTATAGAGTAAATTTGATCAAAGTACATTATATGCATCTTGTAAATTGACAATTTTTTATTGTCAAGATGATTACAGAGGGGTTACAGTTATGTAAGTAAGGTAATAAGTTCATTTTGTGTCAAACTTGTTACACTTTCCCTCATTTTTCTCCTACTTTCCCTCTCGCCAAACTCCCTCAAGTTGTACAGATCATTTTTTCATATTACCAAAGTTGACTGTTTATCAGTAATTATGACTGTAAAATTTTATCTGTTACAGCTTACATTTTTCCTGATTAATGGTGCTGAAACCATGACTACATCAAGAAGGATTTAATCAACATACAGACCACTTCTTAAAATTAATTTATGCTAATAATAAAAATTTTAGAAACAATTTTGAAAGCTATGTTGTCTTCTAACACATATTACTGCTTTCTAAAAGTCTGTTGCACTAATTAAGCTTTTAGGATCTTTGTTTCATGTCAGATGTTCTAGAAGATGCTCTTAGTGTACATTAATGCAGATCATTTGTGTGACCCCTGCTGATTGGAAAACAGGTGCCCATCAGTTCTTGGAAATTGCTTGAGATCTTTTTGCATTAATTCCATCTTTTTTCTTTTAGTTGTATTTTTCTGGGGCTTCTTTTATCCGTGCTCCTGAATCATTCTTTTTCAATCTTTACTCTTCTATTTTTCTATTGTTGTCACCTTTTTTTGGTTGGTACTAAGGTTTGAATCTCATGCTTGCTAAGCAAGTACTCTATTGCTGATTGATAACTCCAGCCCCAAAAGTCCACTTTTGTGGACTTAACTCTCAACTGTACCTTCTACGTTTTGTTTCTATTGTATTGCTTTAAATTGCCTATTGATTTCCCTTTTTTAAAAAAATTTTCTTTTGCCCAAATCATCAGACAGTGCAACAATGATCAGCCAGTATGGTCTGTGTTTGGTTCTTCTATTCAAAGAGTAAACATTTTGGGTAGAGATCAGGGAGAATTAAAAGATGGCATGAGACAGTTACTCCTGTGCACCACAGAATCCCAAGGTACATTTTCTCATGATTGACCTCATTGAATCATAACACGCTTTCTTCTAGGTCTCAGAGGACAAAGTTCCTGTGGACTTCAGCATAAAGTCTGATGTTAATGAGATTCATTTTGAAATCTAGTTTTGCTATCTTCTGAATGTGATACCTTAAGCAAGCTCTTTACCTCCACAACATTCTACTTTCCCATCTAGGAAATAAGGGCAATCCTTTTTCTAGCTGCTTAGTGTGAAGTTGAGTCCATATAACTAATGTCAGTTCTTAATAGAGTCTTCATTAGGTAATCCATAAATGTATGGATGGTTGGTGATTCAGTAGTCTTCTGCTAGACCACTGAATCAGTGAGGGTAGCATTTCTGTAAATCCTTCTTCCCTATCTTTATTGTATAATTCAGTAGTTAGGCCCTGCATTCTCCTTTACTAGTTTAGCTTTTCAGTAAATGGCAATGTGTGTGTGTGTGTGTGTGTGTGTGTGTGTGTGTTCTGGTTCCATATACAAACTTCCTTGAGGGAACACCTTATTTATAACTTTTCATTTTGGTACATTTCAGTGCCTAATACAGCATCTGTATCACACTAGGGCTCAGTAGAATTTGAGTGAATGAGTATAAGAAGGAGTCCTCCAAGTTTGCACTTGTGTCTGCATCCATGTCTGTATCTGAGGCTGCAGAGGCATTGTTGATATAAATAGCTTTTAGCAGCTTAATATTCTATAAGCCAGAAGGGAAATAACATGGGCAGAATTGCTTACAAGCATAAATGTCAATGAACAATTTGTTCAACTCAAGGATATAATTTCTATTCTATATATGTACAAAGTTGTCCATGAAACAACAAAATAGTCCTGTATATTAAAGAATAAATAACCTCTATATTGATAAACAATCATTCTTGTAGACTTAACCAAACCCTAGCTCTCTCCAAAAGATGTTCTTGGAAAAAACTGACCCTAACAGATTTTCTCTCCTTCAATTTCTTGTTCTGTTCTTCCTTTCAAATATTTGTATTGAACACTTGCCCACAACATGTCAGATATAATGGAAGGTTCTAGATATTATATTGTACATTTATTAGACATGATCTCTGCCCTTAAGATATACACTGTATACTTAAGAGGCTCGTCTGCATGGTCAGATTGGACTCTGATGGCCTCACATGTAATAGATGACCTTTAGTCAAGTATGTTCTAGATAGAACAAAAATAGTTGGAGAATGTTTGTAGGCACTGGAGAAAGATGTTGATCTTGTTCCTACATGAGACCTCAAAGACCTCAGAGGAAGAACAAAACATTTCTGAATATGACTTCTTTCTATTTTTTGTGCTGGTCCTGTGAAGCATGAACTCAGGGCCTAGACATTGTTCCTGAGTGTTTTTGTTCAAGGCTGGAAATCTACCACTTGAGCCACAGCAACCACTTTTTGACATTTAAGTAGCTAATTGGAGATAAGAGTTTCATGAACTTTCCTACCTGGGTTATTACAAACCTTGATCCTCAGATCTTAGACTCCTGAGTAGTTAGAATTACAGGCATGGACCACTACAGCTTGGCTGAACATAATTTCTAACCACAGTTCACTAATTAGTTTATTTTCATATTCAATGAGGCTGATGCATATATATATATATATATATATGGAGAGACAATGTTGGAAAATAGGCACTCCCATCTACTTACATTTACTCCCTTGTATGGCCCTTGGATATCAAGGTCTGGTGCTTGTGAAGTTGCATAGTTTGCACCTATGTGAAATGAATGGGCCTCTGAAATTCTCCACTTAGTGGCCAGGTCTTCTGTAGAAATCAGCGAAATGAGGTAATGTTATCTTTTGGTACAGCAGCAGAGTTGTTGAGACCTAGGGACTTACTATTTGATGGAGATGGAGAAGAGCACTAGAAGCTAGCAGTACTGACAAGATCTGAAAGAGGACTACAGTAGCCATTTGTCTGCAGTGAGCAGAAAGATTACTGAAGCAGCACCAACCAAAGCAGAAACATCACAAATGCCAGATCTGTTTGTGAAAAATACCTCCTTCCCTATGTTCAATGACTCTTAGAACAATTAGAAAGATTCTGGAAAAGCCAGTCCTTAAAATCAATCAAAAGAATGAGGTCTTAACACTATTAAGATGTGGAGCATTTTTGCAATTTTCATATAATTGTATTTATTGGCAAGTAAGACAATAGATAGGTTGGTTATATTAGTAAATACTCAATTGCAACAAAATGTAGATGCAATAATGCCTAATGCCTGAATCATTAATATAATAACAATATAAGGAAAGTGCTTTTCTTAATATGGCTCATAGATTAGCTCATTTAGCATTCATGAGAAACATATAAAGTAGACATGTGCTTTAGGCTGAAATATGTCCTTCCAAAATCATTTGTTGGAACTTTTGCCCAAAATGATAGTATTGAGAACTGATGACACTGCAAGAGGGTAAGGTCATGAAGGTCCCACTCCCATTGGGGGCATCATTGTCCTTAGAAAAGGTTTGAGGCAATATCCATTCCTTTCTTGTATCCCTGCCATGGGAAGTCACATGAGAGAAGTTGCCATCTTGGAAGCAAAGCGCAAACCAGTCATCACGTGTGCTGGTGACTTGACCTGAGATTCGACCAGCCTACTAAATTTTAGAAATAAAATTCTCTCTTTTATAACTCACCTAATCTAAAATATTTTGTTCCTGAAATATTTTCAGGAATAAAACAGCTTCGTTATATACAGAATGGAGACAGAAACCCACGTGTCTAATACCAGAGCCCACCTTCTATCTATCTTCAATCAGTTCACTTCTTTGTTTCTTGTCTCTGTGAAGCTTTGTTCCTTAAGTACATATAACCTTTTTAAGAATTGAGATTGTACCTTAATGCCCAAAGGCAACTACCAGGCACAAAATTTTCTCTTGAATAAGACTTTTTGTTAGTGAGTGGTATCCTTCTCACTTTGATAGGCTTCACTCCTCATCCCTCCTTAATCTCCAAGATGGACTCTTTCCTGCTTCTTGTACACCCATTAGTACTACTCTAAACCACCCCTTCTAGGAAGTTTTGAACTTATCCTGATTCTGATTGATTCCTTCTCCCTCCTCCCAGTAGGAATCTGTGACTTAATAAAATAAACCTTGGTCAAGTGAATGAAGAAAGGTAACCCAATTAAGGTAGCTTTAGGAAACATGAAGTCATTCAACAATCATTTGCTGATTTTGTTGTTGGTATTGTTCCAATCACTATGACAAAGAATGTATAAGACACAGTTTCAACCTTAATAACCTCATAATCTGATCTGGAAGACGTAGCATTTGTATAAGATTAGAATGGATTAAGTATCTAATTTTGTTATGACAGGAGAATTCAGGAGAGAAATCACTATGTGGGTGGGATGCTGGGGCTTCATAAGAGTGGCAATTTGGCTGTTTCTTGGAATATTCAAATAGGTAAAAAAAAAAAGTTCTTCTCTCTGGGTGGAGGTAAGTATGGGCCATTCCAGTTAGGGAACTCTTTTATCCCACTATCAATTTCACATGAATATTTAAAATGGATGTCTTTCAAGTCAAATGGATATCTAATGTATTGGACTCCTGCAAAGGGAGAAATGTGTGAAAAAAATAAGTCAGTTATGGGACTCTACTTCAGGCCCCTGTGGCTGGCCAATCACTTTGCTTGTTTTACCCTGCTTTAAATTCCTGGCTGTATAAAACAGGTGTTGTTATCTGCACTTACAGATGAGACTATTGTGGCTTGGTAGTTAAGTAATTTGTTCAGAGTTCTACATTAATAGATGTCTGAGCTAGGAAGAAAATTCAGTCTGAGTACAAAGCTAGTATTTCTTCTGCCCAACTGTTTTGAAGAACATAGAGGAGCATTCAATAAGAAGATGGGATACAATAAAGACAGAGGAAGAATTCAGTGATAAATATGTCTAGGAAAGTAGATTAAAGTAACATTAACTAATGTTAAGAATCTCAAAGGATGTTGAGGGGCATAGGTGGCAGTATTTCCCTAGCTAGGCCACAGAACTAAATTTTTTGTGGAACATCATTGTGATGAGTATTCATCAAACATGTCTAGAAGAATACTGCCTAGATGGGGAGACTGAGCAGAATCTCAAATGGAAAAGAAGAGGACAACGAGGTGGAAGCTATTTAGGACCCAGCGATGTTTCTTGTTCTATTTGAAGCATAGCATGTAGGCAATCGGCTTCTCTAGCTTCAAGTTGGGTCAACCTTGGCTGAGCACATCTGAGGAGCTCAATCAATACTTAGAGAATTGAATTGAAACAGAGAATACAGCACATCCTCTCACTTCATCAGAGGTGCTCCAAACAGCAGAACTATTAGAGTTAGAAGCTTTGAGGAGAGATGTGCTGGCAATGCTTTGATCTTGCTTCCCTACCAGCGGGCAGGAGGTCATCTACCTGTAGGAGAGGGGCCCTTCCTTGCTGCATGATCCACAGAACATTCAACAGTTTCCTTTCCTATTACCTTCCTTATCCTTGGCCTCTAATTCTGGACTTCAAGCTGTATACTGAGAGTGCTCACCGTTTCAGAGAGAGACTAGTTTGCAGTTCAATTTTTATCAAACATTTATGTGGTGTTTCACTTTGAAGAAAAATATTAATTTCAAGCTCACCCAGAGATAATTGCAACGCCATGGTCTTATCCGAGCTGCAAGACTCATAGAACTATTTGAGGAAAAATGAAACTACAGGAATTCTGAGTGCACATAATTTCTCAAATTATCAGAACAGAAAATAGGATTTCAAAAGGTAAAAAATGGGTGGAAGTTTGAGCTACGTAAGTTTAATTTTTATTTAGTTGCCTTTTGAGATCTAAGGAAATTGTGATGTTTTCTCTCCCTTGAATATGTTAATGACATCATCATTTACTGGGTGCTCTTAGTAGCTGAAGAATTTATTTGTCTGTTTTTTTATTTATTTATTGTCAGTCGTGGGGCTTGAACTCTGGGCCTGGGCACTGTTCCAGAGCTCTTCAGCACAAGGATAGCACTTTACCACTTGAGCCATAGCACCACTTCCAGTTTTCTGGTGGGTTACTGGAGGTAAGGGTCTCATGGACTTTCCTGCCTGGGCTGTTTTTGAACTGTGATCCTCAGATCTCAGCCTACTGAGTAGCTAGGATTACAGCACCCAGCTTATTTATTTATTTACTTACTTATTGTAAAGATGATGTTCAGAGGGGTTACAGTTATATAAGTCAGTTAAAGAGTATATTTCTAGGCCTGGCACTGATGTAATCCTAGCTATTTAGGAGGCTGAGATCTGAGAATCATGGTTCAAAGCCAGCCTAGGCAGGAAAGTCCATGAGACCTTTATCTCCAATAAACCACTAGAAAACCGGAAGTGGCTCTGTGGCTTAAGTGATAGAGTGGTCCACTTGAGTTGAAGAGCTGAGGGACAACACCCAGGCCTAGAGTTCAAGCCCCATGACTGACAAAAAAAAGTACATTTCTTTTTGAACAATGTCACCCCTTTCCTCGCTCTCCTCCAGTTTTCCTCTCCCATCCCTACCTACTAGTTTTATGTTTTTTGTGTTTTATTTTTGGTCATGGGGCTTGAACTCTCGGCTTGGGTGGGGCTTGAACTCTGGGCTTGGGCACTGTCCCTGTGCTCTTCAGCTCAAGGCTAATGCTCTACCGCTTGAGCCACAGTGCCACTTCTGGTTTTCTAGTGGTTATTAAGAGATAATAGTCTCACAGACTTTCCTGCCCAGTCTGGCTTTGAATCCTGATCCTCAGATCTAAGCCTCCTGAGTAGCTAGGATTACAGGCATGAGCCACCAGCGCCCAGCTTGTATGGTTTATTTTTAACACAGAGTCTAGTGAGTATCACTGCTGCATTTGTTCACCCTGTTCTCCACTATTTCTGTGTCCCCCTTTATCTCCCAAAGACAGATAAATGAACAAACAAGACAAAAATGAAAAGAAAACAAACACAGCAACAAAGGAAAAACTTCTTGTTTCCATTTTCTGGAGTTCATTTTGATAAATATTTTACATGTTCAAATGCACATAGCTTTTGTGCCTTTGTGATCCTTTTCTAGGAATATCCTCCTTTGGTCTCATTCTGTCTGAATGCTTAGAGACCTGTTTAATTTATCAGGTCCCAGTGTATTTTTTTAAATTTTACTATCCAGTGTGTTTATTTGCAGATTTATAGGCACATTCTGGTTTTTACAAATGAGGGAAACCATGCAAACTATGTTTCTTTGATTCTGGCTTACTTCACTTAGTATAATTTTTTCCAAGCCTTTCCATTTCTCTATGGATACAACAATATCACTCATTCTGGTAGATGAGTATATATACCATTGTGTATATATACCACATTTTCTTGATCCATTCATACACTGTGGGGCATCTGCATTGATTCTATACCTTGGCTATGGTAAACAATGCTTCAGTGAACATGAATGTGCTGATCACTTTAGGGTGGCCTTGTTTGTGTTCTAATGAATAAATGCCCAGAACTGAGATTTCTGGGTTACAGAGAAGCTCTATGTTTAGTCTTTTGAGGAACCTCCATACTGCTTTCCAGAGTGGTTGAACTTGTTTACATTCCCACTAACAATGTAGTAGAGTTTCATTTAGTCCTCATCCCTGCTAGCATTTGTTATTAATTTTCTTGATATGGGGTGTGGAATTTCAATGTTGTTTTGTTTTGCATTTCTTTTATGGTCAGAGATGTTGCTGAAGAATTTAAATGCACACTTTTATTTAACCATGATTGTTACTACAATCTACAGTCTTCTACATGTAAAGGCCAATTATTGATTGACTTCCTTATGCTAGGAGAGGACATTAAAACCTGAGAGTGAATATTACTGATCAAGTCTATTTTTTAAAGTTTGTTCAAACATATCTGTTCAGCAGTAATGTATGATAGGCATTTTATTAAACCTCTAAATAGCAGGATAAAAATCAAACAGACACTGTCTATCTTTAAAGATCCATCAGTTAAGGAAGGAAGACCACCAATCATCACTATATGGTAAATTCAAGTCTGTATTGCTAAGCACATTGTCAGGTTGGCTCAGTGTCCTGAGGGACAATCTCTTGTACTGTGAGGTATGACACATGTTGAAAGTTCTTCAGGGCATCTAGTACCAAATTGGAACATGTACTAAACTCTCATAGATTTCTGGGCTCCAACTCCAGAACATTTTACTTAACAGAATTTGCTTTTAAACATGAACTGTTGATGCTGGTTTAAAGACTCATTAAAAGAGGGCCTTAAAAGTGTAGCAAAAATCAGATTCATCATTAAAGAGAAGAATATTAATAAGGTTCAGGATCAAGGTTATCAGACTGTCTTAAGGGCATGATGATATGGAAAATTTTAATGAGAATTACATTAAGATTGAAATACTTTCTCCTAAATGTTGCTACTAAGGCTTGAGAACATGGCAAGGAATGTGGAAGGAAATAGGAAGTATAGATGGATCTTGCCAAGGATTGTCTAACAAGTAGAAAACTGATGGAAGAAAGTGACAGTGTTTGTAAATAGGAGGTTTCATGTGAATAGGAGGGAAAGGAATTGATGGACTCATAGGCCCATCATAGTTGTTTGCATACTGGGAAATATTGGGATTAATACAGCTACATAAATATCTTCAAGGGAAGGATGTAGGATTTTGCAGCTACCATCAATTGCACCAATTGCAGTAGCTATGATCTTATTCATGTATTGAAATTCTTTGTGTTAATTCATTTCCAGAAAAGGCTGTATGGTCAAATTCAGTGTTATCACAATGGTAGTAGTATAAAAGTAGCAAGCAAGGATTTGACAGTAGATGTGGGGTGTGCTGGAATAGGAGGAGTTCTTTGTAGTTACAGATATCACTTGTGCTTCTTTTGGTTGCCAAAGTGAAATTTCCTTTGTGTATTAGTGATTCTGAAAAAATGTTTTTTTATGGAGGAAATGCAAGTGAAAGTTAAACACAGCTGTCTTCCGGTGAAAAGGTTACATGCAATTATTCATGAGGGATTCTAGAAGGTAAGAAATGTGCATCCTTTTAGCTAGATACTGTATCAAGGGGATCATTTGTTTATTGGGAACATTGGGTAATTAGTAAATTTTCTGGCACACTGGCATTTGTCTTATTGATCCCCTGATATTTTTAAGTATTTCCATTCATGTAATGCTATTTGCTCTCTTTAGACAATTCTTTCTGAGGGTGGCGGAAGATATGACAATTACAGATATTTATATGTTCATCTGTCTGTAACATGCATAAAGTGGGGGCAAGTAAAAGCAGTGCTATAATTTAGGTCATTATTTTCAAAAACATGTTTGGATAATAAATCTTAGAAAACATTGTTAAAAATAAAAATCTACTTTTAGAATGACTAAATCAACACTTCTAGCAGAACACCTGGAATTTGTATTTTTAACAAGTTCCCAGGTGATTCTTTGCAGCCAATTGATTGTGAAGTATTTATAAATCACAGCTTTTGTGCGTTGAGACACCCATCTGAGGTCTTACTTGATGTCTCCCGCCAGGGCCATTCTATACTGTACAGAGCCAAGGGCCACCTGTGGAGCAGCCTATACTTAGTACTCACTTGCCATTATCAATTTTATTTGCAGCATGAATTTCACTCCCCGCCCCCAACATGTTTGGAATATTCACTAATAAGCCTCTGAGTTGCAGGCAGCAAAAGCTTCAAAGAGTGCATTTTAAAAAGCTACTCTCAGGGGGAAAACGTAAACTAATTCTAGTCCTGACATAGTTGTTTTATTCTGAGATATTTTACAATGGTCTGAATGTTTGTCTTTCCACCAAATTCCCATATTGAAAGATAATATGATGGTACCTGAGAACAGTACTTAACAGGAAAATACTAGGTCTTGTGAGCTGTTAGTCCTTTATTCTTTATTTCTTTTTTCTTTCTATTTCTTTCTATCCTTATTTTCTCTCTCTCTCTAGTTTATTTTTATTATATTTAAGTAGTTGTACAAGAGTTTCAGTTTACTATGTCAGTTTGTGAGCACAATGCGTGTTGATCACTGTCATCTCTTTCTTCATTTCCCCCAGCTGGTATGACAATACCTTTTGCTTGCTCTACTGTTGGAATTCAAACCACTTTAAATAGCATCAAACTGAAGACTAAGCAGTTAACACAAGAGCATTTGGGCCCATTTATTCAAACCACTTCAGGCTCATAGATGAAGAGGAATATAGTTTTTAAAATAATTTTTACTTAACTCTCACAGACCTGATTTAGATGATGCTTAAATAATTCCTTGGACTTAAGACTTTTGCGTAAATGATGGGCCAAGTTAAGACTATGCAAATGGAATGGATGTATTCTTGTATATGTGAATGAAATGAGGTCTGGATGATTAGGAGTAGATGGTTGATATGGAATACATGTATTTCTCTCTAATTGCTGTGTTGAATTCTAATTACCAATGTGATGGTCATAAGAAGTAGGGGTCTTTGGAAAATGATTAATTTATGGAAGCAAAGACTGTATAAGTAGGTCTAGTGACCTTATAAAGTGGTCCCAAGTAGCTCATTTACCTTTTTCCCCTTGTGAAAAAACCAAAGTTGGTAACTGAAGATCTATAGATTCATAGATTTATAAAATTGTATATTTCACATGTACAATCTGTGAAAGGATCTTCACCGAAACTAACCATATGGAACCTTGACCTTGGATAACTCAACTTCTGTAACTGCTGAGTGTAAGCCACCTACCTATTCTATAGTATTATAAATGCTCAACACACAAAGACAGATGGCATTAGACATTTTGATTACTAAGATAATACAGTTTCTATGGCATATACAAGGAGAATATAGAAGAGAAATAAACTTAATCATATTAATTTTAGATCTTTAAACAATTTACATTAAATTTCCCTTGCATATATATGGGAGAACTGAGGCATAACATAAGTAATTACCTTACTGTCATGTTTTGACGTAAGCAGGCTTAAACCAAAATCTATCTGGTTTCAAAACCTATGGTTTTCCCCCATAACGTATGATACCTATGTAAACTCTTCTTGCTTCTTGCTGTCGTGAGCTCTGATGAGTGTCGTGAGGCATTGTGAAGAAATAGCAATCCAGCTAGAATTGCTTGACTGAGGTTTAGGGAAAGAAGGCTGATTGTATGCATGGGACCAGCAGAGCAGAGAGGATAAGTGCATGCAATCTGGATCCAAGCTTGTCTCAATAACCCAGTAGCAATTTGTATGACCTGAGGAAAATTACTTTAGGATTATTAAGCCTTAGTTTTTTCATTAGCAAAATGGGGGTAATTATAATACCTACTCAGAGGGTTGTTGAAATGATTATGTGCTATAATACATGTAAAGTATTCAGCACAGGGCAGGGAGAATAAAACATGTTTCATGCATCAAGCAAATTGGAGTCATTATCATCACCAAGTGTTCTCATAGACCTACTTGACCCCTGTCTAGCACATTGTGAAGAGTCATATTCTATTTCATTTTTACTAAATTATTTTATTTTTCTGTGAAGCAGGAAAAATAATGACAGTGTAGTTTTCCAGTGTAATATGAGGTCCACATAGGTTGATAACTCTTGATTAATATGACTTTTGTTAACTACATAATTAAAAGTGGTTTGACTCTATACTGCCACAAATACAAAAGTCTGTAATGGAAAGGGCTTGGATTCCTTGCAGAATCATCCATGTGTTTCCACCATCATGCTCTAATTGTGTGAACTTAATCTATTTCTCTGAAACACAGTTCCCGTCTATAAAATAAACACAATAACATCAACATCAAATTGGTTTTGTGAGGACTAAGTATTGGGAGGATTCAGTTGTATCTAAAATCCCTAACAATGGGTAAACATATCATTTATGTTTTCAGCAGCAAGTAGAAACACAAATGGCTTCAACAAATAATTTCCTCATCTATTGGAGTCACAATAACAAAATATCACAAATAATGTAGCTTCTAAGCAATTGGAATGAATTCCTCATAGTTTTGAATAATGGGAAGTTCAAGATCAAGACACTCATCGTTTGCTGTGCTGATTTGTTTTTGGTAGAGGCCATCTTCTTGCTATGTCTTCCTATGTTGAGGAGCTTCTCTTGCATCTCTTTTGTGAGGAAAAAGAGATTTTTCTATTTTTTTATTGTGGAAATACTATACAGAGGGGTTACAATTACATGGACAAGGTAATGAGTACATTGCACTGCTCTTTCTGCTAAGGATTGTTTTTGCAATTTGGGGTCTTTTATTGTTCCATATGAATTTTTGGGTTGCTTCTTCTATTTCATTAAAGAATGCGATTGGGTTATTAATGGGTATTGTATTCAATTTGTAGATAGCCTTTGGCAGTATTGCCATTTTTATAATGTTAATCCTCTCAATCCAGAAACTTGTGAGGTTTTTCTACTTCCTTAGTTCTGCTTTAGTTTCCTTTTTTAGGTTTTTAAATTTTCATCATAGAGATCCTTCATTTCTTTAGTTAATTCCTAGGTATTTTATTTTTTTGTCAGCCTATAACAAAAGGAGTTGTCTTCCTCATTTCAGCTGTGCTCTTCCCATTATTGGCACACAGAAAGCCATTGATTTTTGAGGGTTAATTTTAAACCCTTCAACTTTGCCAAGTTTTGGATCGGCTCAAGTAACTTGGGAATGGAGTCCATGAGATTTTTAAATACAAGATCATGTTATCTACAAAGAGGGGAAGTTTAACTTCATCTTTTTTTTTTCTCTGATACGAAAATTTTCTAGGAATCTAGTGTTTGGTGTTGGATCAGTTCCTCTGTACTGATGACAGAAACTCAAACTTCTTTCTATTTCTAATTTTTGAAAATTGTTATTTCATGACCACAAGATGACTGCAACAGCATCAGACTTCTGTTCCAAAAATGATGAAAAAAGAATAATTTAAAAATCTTATATTTAAAATGCGGGCTTTGTATTCCAAAATAGATTCCTCTCCTAGAAGAATACCCTTTTATATATCATTGGCCAGAACTGGGTCTTATGCATCCCTTTGGATCAGTCAGTGGTCATGGGTAAATGATTACGATGCTAAGGATCTGGGGTGGAGCAAAGAAAGATCTGACCTATATGAGATAAAGGGATCCCAACCAGACCCAGAAACAATTAAGAGTTCTATCAGTCAAGAACATGGACATAGCCTAAGTGAAAGAAATGGTTAGATAGGTTATAGCCAGTGCCTGTCATATCAAAACGAAAGACACTGTCACTCTCATTATATAATAACAATTAGTAAATTTACAAATTAAAAAAAGTCATGGCTTTTTGTGAGTTCTACTATTTACTTATGAAAACATGATCTTTGAACCTCCAGAATAATATAATATCTATTAACTTGCCCTTCAAAAGACACAGACTTTTAAGAAATAAACTTAATGATTTAGAGCAATTTTTTTTGGCTTTAATTCCCAAGAATAGCTTTTAGTTTGAATACTGTAGAAAATTAAGAGCAACTGATGGGCTACTTTCAGAGAATTCTGATCTCTGGCTGGATATCTGTAATAGAACTCTCTAGGAGGGTAAGATTTGTATTGGAACTTTTTCCATAGTTGCATTAATCAGGCACTGTAAATGGAGGAAAGAAGAGCATGAGATGTAGCCAAGTAACTGCTTCTTTTGTGTAGGGAAATTTAGTTTAAAACATCTGGAGAGTATTTCATTATAGAACTATCTCAAACCAAGATCTGACTGCTACTTGAACTTTGACCTCAAATCTCACCCTTCTCCATTCTCACCTTATCATTAATCTCTCTGCACCATAGCGTGTAGCCATCTCTGACACCCATAACTAAGTTAGGTCTTCCTGTTACAGACTACATTTGGTATTTCCTTTTGTGGCACTTATACATTTGCAATTAATTGATTGGCTACTTGTGAGATAATGATTTACTGTCTTCCACTTTCCAAAGGGACATAAATTTCACAAAGAATATACTCAGCATCAGAAAATGATTAATTCATGATAGACAATCTATAAATATTTATTTCTGAACATGTATGTTTAGAATGCACCAATTAAGAAATTTATTTGGAAGCCCAAATACACTGACAGATTGAGATGAAAGGAGGGAATTTTCACTTCATGAAATAATTTCCCAGGGGAATCTTTTAAATATGGAGCTTCTCCCAAGCATTTAAAATAGGATTTGATTTACTCGAATTTGATTCACATTACTTTTCAAGAACAAACACACACACACACACACACACACACCAGCACAAACCCATATTTTACAAACATGCTTTCTAAATTTCTCATTTTCAGGCATATTTCAATACCAAGTATAAAAAAGAAAAAGAAAAAGAGAGCAAAACAGAAAACCAGTATGAGAATAAATAGCCCATGATCAACCGAATAAAGTATTGATTAAAATAGGAGTGCTTGGTTCAAAGACAATCATTTTTCAGCACTTGTTTCTAAGAGTGGGTTTAATTTTGAGTCATTTCTGAGCACCAGGCCAGTTAAATGGAAGACTAGTATAGCAGTTATTTTGTGAATGAAACAGGGCATGAAGCTCACCAACTACGACAGTATCAGCATGCATGCATGGGGTGGTTATAGAGTCATTACACTTGGGTACCATTAATAATGGCAGCTATCAGTCCTTGAGAACCCTGGGTATCACACACTATAATATGTGTTGTGCTTGAGTTATCACTTTTAAAGTTTGAATTTCTCTAGACTACTTCATAAGTTTTGAAAAGTCATTTTATTTCTCACTATTTAGGACAACTCCAGAAATGGTTCTTGTCACAAAATAATTTTGAGGCTCAAAGGAAATGATTGATGGGAACATACTTGTCACCAGTGATCCATTATAGGAATATGGCATTTAGTTAGCCTTATATTTTGTTAACTTACATATTTTGCATAGAGCTTTTCATATGTGTTATATATTTCCTTATAAATCTTATATCAGACAAGTGCCAGATACCATAGGGCATTCAATGCTGCCATGTGCGCTACCTCATCAACTCCTATGTTGAAATCCGAACTCCAGAGTAATAGCATTAGGAGACGGGGCCTTGGGACTTAATTAGGTCATGTGGCCTTTTCCTTCTAGGTAATTTACAACCCTTATATTAAGAAAAAAGTCTGTGGGAGACCTATTGGTATCTCTGCCACACGAGGACACAAAGAAAAGACATTGTTTATGAGCTAGGAAGCGGGACATCACTATATACACAATTCTGCCAGCTAGTACTTGACCTTAGATCCGTGTCCTCCAGAACTGTGAGAAAAGAAATTTATGTTGCTTATAAGTTACCTAGATGAGGGTGTTTTTGTTATATCATCCAACTGACTGAGACATATCACATATGTAATAGGTTTAATCTATATGGATAAGTGATGAAAATAGCTTTTAAACAGAGAATGACAAGGCAATATTTGCAATTTGGAAGGATCAGCCTGAAGACAACATGAATGATAAGCTTGAAAACCCTACTGGGGAAGAAGAGATAAACTAGGGGATCACACAGGGCTTGACCACAGGGCTTCATGGAGTAACAGAAGTTGTGGATGAAGAGGAGGAAACGGATTCTCTGAATACATCTCCATGAATGGGGGAGGCTCACATTGTCAGTATTTGATGAGTGATTTTAATATGGCATTACAGAAGAAAATTGTCAACAAGTGCTCTGTTAGGTGGGTAGATGAAGAGTGTGGGTATGTTAATACTCTAATGGGCAAAAGTTGGTTCTAAGCTTAATGATATGCCAGATATTTGGTTTGTTTTAATCCTATGAATCTCATTATTCAGTCATATTACTCAGTTGATCAAACATCAAAATCTCATGAGTCCTGCCATGTGCAAAGCATGATGCTAAGCTGCATTGTGATATAAAAGGGAACAATACTAACAACTCCCCTTGAGTGATTACCTACTACTGTTGATAGAAATCAGGAACTATAGATAATAATGTAAGACAGTCTGGAATAAATGAAAGATACAGAAGTTTAATGGCTTAAATGCCCAGCTGTGAAAGAGATGGGAACCTTCTTGTTTCCTCTGCAAACTTTGTTGGGAAGACGTTGAGTAGAAGAATCAGAGAAAGCATTCAGCAGTAGGGACATTTGGTGAAATGAAGGAAGATTGGATAGGAAGATTTGGGCTTGAGGATTGTAAGTAAGCTATTGTGGCTGAAAATGGCTATCCCTCCTGTCTGTTCCCAACAAGATATGTATGTTAACATGTGGGGAGCCGGGGCGAACGCAATTACAAGATGGCGCCCACTTCCTTGCAGCTTTGAGGTAAACAACTCCATATTAGGCAGTGCTTGGCGGGACTGTGGGTCCCGGGCTTTGTGCATGCGCGAGCCACGTAGAGTCCCCAGCCAATCCCGTGGCACCTGGTGACGGTGAAAGGCAGACGACCAATGATAGAACGACCCGTGTTCCTATTCCATATATAAGCGGCCACGTTCCTGTACACGGGGTCTCTCACTCAAGCTCTCCTATCAACTCAAAAGCTCTCCAATAAAGTGTGATCTGAGAAGACTCCTGGTGTGGTGGTCGTTCTTCCTCGCTGGCCGAGAAGGCGTTTGCCGCATTAACATACATATCTAACCTTCACAGGGACATCTTTGGTAAAGCATATCAAATCTCTGCTTTTGACCTTGTAAATATTCTACATGTGAAAATAATCTCCCCTCTTAACTAAGCAATGAATCCCAGTATCGAAAAACAAACAACAAAAATGTAATGTTACTGAGATGGTGGTAAAGGTCTGGACACTGTATATTTAGTCCCTACAGAGATATCCATGAGGAAACTCAAGTAATCTAAAGACTTCACAACTTGGAAAATACTCGTTTCTCTTTCTCCCTCAATTCTATAGAAAGAAAAATTGAGACCCAGAAAGGTGCGAAATTTGCCCAGATGCACAGACACTAATTGTTCTCAACTCAAATTGTACTTCTGTTTCCCAATATAAAGTTAAAGTGGAACAGTTTTGACATTGTTGGTTGTAAAGAGGCAACCTAGGCCATCATATACTGACTAGTACCTTTCAAGTTGCCATTATCTGGAAGTGATACAGAGTCTATAAGAGCCTCTTCTCTAAATCAAGGCTGTCAGGAAGGAATCCAGCAGACTTCCTTTATGTAAAAAATAGCCAGAAGAAGAGAATATTAGCACTTGACCGTGGGTGGTGCCAGGATGTGCCTTGTATTGTAAGAGAAGAGCTAATTTCCCCCACTCTGTGTTCTGAGAAAAAAAAATCCGATTTTGACAGATATTCTAATTCAGCCATTAGCTGTGACTATGACATGCAAAAATTACCAGTTACTAAAGCCCCATGTAGCCAAATGGAAGACAGAGGGTATTTTTATACAAAGCAGCCTTGGGCTGTGTAGCTTGAAGCACATAGATTTCCCAGCATCTCTCTGGCTGTGTGTTTCCTCACTAACTGTAATTTATTTTTAAACATTCTAAAATTATACCCATCACAACAGCTTCTAGGTGGTGGGAGTACAATAGGAAAGCATGAGATGCTGTATGAAAAGACATCCACTGAAGGACTACTTTCCCATTAGAGTGTGGGAAAGCCAGGCGGCCCATTAGCAAAGGGCATCTTTGTCAAGTTATTTCTGCTTCAGCAAACAGGTCACCCTTCCCTGCCACGTAAATGTTCTGTATAAAATTAAGAGAGGAGATTTAATTGGTTGCAATGTTCCCAATTCCTCTCTTTACTCTTCCTCCTGTTAATAATCATGTTTTTTTTCCATTTGTCCAATGCACATGAAATCATTTCTATACCTTTGAGAGAAACAATGCTTTCTCTCTAAAAAAAAATAAACAATGTTAGGCACTTAGGGTAGGAAAATCATTGATAGCTGTGATCCCGAAAATTTTGGATTATAATTATTTCAATAGAATAACTATATACAAAAATTCATAGTCCTGCCTTCACAGACATGCAACAATGTGGAGGCATGCACAATGTATGTGCAATTATAAAATCTGTGTACAAAGATGAAGGTATTAATAACTAATTAAGGAGGATAAAATAGTTTAAGTAGTTTTCTTAAAATTTTAACCAGTTGGAAATGACACTGTGACTCAAGAGGTAGAGCTCTAGCCTTGAGCTGAAGAGCAAAGGGTCAGTGCCCAGGCCCAGAGTTCAAATCCTATGACCAACAAAAAAAAAACCAGTTTATTAAATCTGAGTTGAATCCAATCTTTTTGTTTATGAAGAGCTTGTGTCACAGGTTGCTGAAATATTAGCTGTACCACTTTCTCATAGTTAGATAGTGTATAGTTACTGACCTTATCTTCACTAGGAAGCTCCTCAGTAGGGATTCTTATTTGCTGCAGGTGAATTTTTTAGCTTGTTTAATATCTGATCAGCTTCTCTGTGCACCTACATTTTCTCATTTGTAAAAATGAAAGCCAGCTTTATTGGTACTTAGGTATCATTACTAACTTTTCTACATAAGAACTCTTGCTCTTCCTTTATGGACTTATTTTGCTGACATACAAATTCCAGGTAAGAGTCTGGTCTCAGTATAGAGACTATAAATAGTAATTTTTTCTTTTAAACTATTTTTACATTACAAATAATTACGAAGCTTCTCATATTCACTTCGTAGTCCTTGGTTGCTCGTCTCAAACATTTCTCTTTGGAAGCTGGGATGGGCTATGATGATAAGACCTATCCTCTTGCCTGTGTTCTATGAAATGAGGATTGTACACTGTCTAAATTAAGTTCTTCCAATACACATTCACAGTTGACTGGGAGAATTGACTGGAAGGTACAGCCAGTCTCACTATGGACAAACCAGCCAGGATGGTGTCTGACCTGGCGACAAATGCGCTAAATTCTAAAGGTCACTGGTCTCTTGTTCTGGCTTAGCTCCTAATCCCTTTCTAAAAGTCTGCTCTCTTTCTAACTGTGCAATTCTCTTCCCATTTACCAGCAATTGAGTTACCTGCTGTGTTCTTCTGCTCATTATTCAAGATACTTGTGGTACTTCCAAAAAAAGCATATCTTAATCCCACTATCCAACACCTTGCCAGTTTCCATGGGTTTGATCCCAGTGTCTTGCATATTTGTTTTCTCTTATGTATTTGGTGGGTTTTTTGTTGTTGTTGTTGTTGATAATGATGATGATGTTGGTTGTGGGCCTTGAACTTAGGGCCTGAGTGCTTTCCCTGAGCCTCTTTGTGCTGAAGGCTAGTGCTTCCACTTCCAGTTTTGGAGTGGTTAATTAGAGATAAGAGTCTCACGGTGACTTCTGTGTATGATGGCTCTGAACCTCCATCCTTAGATCTGAGCTTCCTGAGTAGCTAGGATTACAGGCATGAGCTACCAACACCTAGCAATGTATGCATTTTTATAACCCCATTCAGTCTCATTATCTTCTGTCTGACCTAGTATAATAAGTCTCATCATTTCACCTCACTCTCTTCACTATGCCATTGCCACCTCCAAATATATTTCTTCCTTATTAGGAACTGCCCATTGTCTTCACTGCCTATGCCATTCATTCGTCAGCAACTTGGGTTAGGATTCATGTTTGATACCTTGTGTACCAAGCAAGGCATTTCTGACTTTTTCTATGTGTCTCAAATGAGCCCTACTCTTCCTCTAACTAATTCCACATTGTCATACATTGCATCCTAGTGACTAGGTTCTTCTGCCATGCCTCACCTTTATACTTTAGTCCACTTATTCAAATTACATACTCTAGTTTTGAAAACACAATAGGATTTTCAAAAATGTTCTCATCTGTGTCATTACCACTTGTCCTTTTAGGTCTATATCACACAGAACCTCTTCCCTTGGGCTTCTCTTGTCTAGAAAATTCAGGATTTCTGCAGTATTTTCCATGGGGTTTTTTCCCCACAGTATTCAATGTTTGTCTTAAACATTGGGTAAAACCAGTTAGCATCCACCTAGTCTGTACCAATCACTATGAGAACATAAAGGATTATCTTTGTAACATCATGTTGCATCCATAATCTTATCTTAGACTAAAGATTAGTGAAGTCAAGCTTAGAGAAATTAAGAAATTTGCACAATACCAAACCACTCATAAATTTTAGTCAGAAGTCAAACCAGGTCTATTCTCTTCTTGACCATGTTTTTATGACTATAATCACAACAATATTCTTTCATACTCAGTAATAAACCATAGGTTCCTTGAAAACTTGGTCCCATCTTCTGTACAACAGAGCTTCCCACTTGTGTTTATTAATAATAAATGGGGCTGAACTGAGTTTAATTCCATTGAATTGTAGTGGAGGGGCAATGGGGGCAGCAAGACAAGGGAAGAGTTGCAGGTCTGAACGTGTCTTACACCAACTAGGCCAATACCACAAGCCTGGCTTTTTTCCACTCACAGAGTAAAGGGACAGCAATCATGCAGTCATCCTTCAACACCATACATCTGAATTTGCTAGCTTTCTATAAGTCAGTGCTGCCTAACTCTGGGCTGCTGTACAATCTTCTGTAGCATTAAATATTCTCTATGTTGCTGCTGATTAGTGAATAAAGTGGCAATTAAGTTTTCATAGCATAATTTCTGTGTTTCACTGGAACAGTGCTAATAGTACATTGTGTGTGCCAATCCTTTCACAAAGCCCACCTGTTCTTCAGGGAGTCCGCAGAAGGCCAGTGCTGCTCAGTGAGGTTCCCGTGCTCCTTGGAGGCTGGATCAAGAACCACAGAGTCGTGGATACATGGGACCAGAACACATGCATGTTCCTGGAATATTCTCTGGAGTTTCTTGTCTTTCTACAAAGAACTCCTTCTTGCCATTTTTTATTTCTTGCTATTTATTTATTTCCAAAGCAAATGAAGCTATACTTTTTGGTGATACTGGGATTTGAATTCAGGGCTTATGTACTCTATCAACTGAGTCATGTGTCTATTCCTTTTCTGCTTTAGTTATTTTTTTTGATAGAGTCTTATTTTTTGCTTAGGGTCGATCTGGAACTGTGATACTAAGATTACACCTATCAACTACCATATCTGATTGATCTGGTGACATGTGGGTCTCACTCACTTTTTTCAAAGGTTGGCCCCCAATATCAGTCCTTCCAATCTTCACCTCCTGATTAGCTAAAACTGCAAGCATGAGCCACTCTGCTCAGTCTGGAATGACACAATTTGGAGGCAACAATACAAAGACCACAGTCTTCCAATAAAATTGTTTCCTATACCATTAGAAATTTCTTTGTGTCTCATCAACTTTTCTGTATTTCACTCTCAACCTTCTTTTTCCACAGCAGCTCCTCAACCTGTCACTATAGTCTCATGTTTGTTCTACTTTTCTGGATCAGAACCTTTTTATTTTTATCAGACTGACTTCCCAGGTGATCTCATTAAAGAAGAATTTGATGTCTTTATTTGCCCTGGCTTTGAGTCCCACAGGAGGCCAGCCTCCAAGTAGTATGGAATCCATACCTGTTCAGAGCTCTGAATATACCTTTCCTGAAAGCCTAGTAATGAGGTATACTAACAGCTTTCATGGTAACAGGGTGAGACAAAAACAAAAAAAATGGAAAAGAGAAGAACTAGATCTGTGTGACGTCCCCCCTATGGGCTGGACCAATAGAGAAGGACACTGAGTCAAATTTTTCCTCTGCTGGATCTAAAGAAGAGGCCAGCCTCAAGCCCAAGATGGTCCTGTCTGGTAGGCAGTGAAGACTTGAGAGTTTTGTGACAACATTCAAAGTCAGGCTGGTGGCAGCTCTGTAGGGCTGAGGAGTTTACACAATTTAAAAAAAAATTACCATAGCCAAGGTTAAATGAGACATAATGAGAAGATGTTTGAACTTCAGAGTTAAAAAGATTTGGGTTCTAAATTCTTGTTGATCCTTGAATAGTGCTGTTATGTGGGGGCAATCTGCTTAATCTCAGAGAGCCTTGGGTTCCTCATGTAGATGTAGGGAGAACTGTTACTATCTTACCAAGTGTGGTGATATCTTAGCATGATACTATGTATCAAGCACCTCATACAGGAAGTGACAGTATAAGACAAGAAGTTGTGTTAGACAGGAAGTTTGCTGCACCTGGAAAGATGGAAAACTATTAGCAGACAGTGAACAGTGGTTCACACTCAGTGTGACAGCAACAAGAATGAATGACAGGATGTAAAAGCAAGAATTCAAGTGCGGGGGCTGGGAAGGTGGCTCAGTGGTAGAGCGCTTGCTTTGCATGCCTGAGGCCCTGGATTTGATTCCTCAGCACCACATAAGCAAAAAGAAAAAAACTGGGAGGCTACAATGCTTGATAAGAAATGTACTCATTATCTTGCCCATGTAATTGTAACCCCTCTGTACAGTATGTTCACAATAAAAAAAATTAAAAAAAAGAAAAAAGCTGGAAAGTGGCACTGTGGCTCAAGTGGTAGAGTGCTAGCCTTGAGCTGAAGAGCTAAGGGACAGCACCCAGGCCCAGAGTTCAGGCCCCACAACCGGACCCCCCCCAAAAAAAAGAATTCAAGTGGGGACACCATGAGATGGGCAGGAGAGTATCAGGACCCATTTTAAAAGACAAGTTTCAACCTTACTAGCTGGCCAGCCATTGGCTGCAAACAATCTCTCCATCTCCATCAGGTTTGGTCCAGAAATTGAACAGGGGCTCGCTTGGGCCCATGATGAGCAGCAGCCAGAGGCATTGAAGAGCAGGTTGGCCTTTCAGGGAGTTGATGCATGCAGCTGCCTGAGAGAAATGATAAGGCCATTGACAGTAGTCCCACCTGTCTCCGTCTCTGCCAGGAGCCTGGGCAGCCACCTGGAATCCTATGTAGGATGCCAAGAACACAGGCTGCAATGTCATGCCACTTGGAGCTTGAGTAGAACAGGGATTATTGCTGTTCAGGAAACAACTTGGAACAGAGTGGACTCATCTCCTAAGGGAAGAAATAGATCAAAGAGGTCTCAGGAAATGCCCACTGACAAGCTCAGTATCACCTCCTCTGTTGTTTTGGAGTTTAAGGCTGTCTTCTCTATCTGTCCCTCTTAGCTTCTACAATAGCATGCCATGGGTGTAGATAAGTGTGCATATGCATCATGTGTATGTGCAAAGGCATATTTCTGTAGAAATAATGCAGGAGTCAGTATTGGAATGTTGAGGGGTGTAGTAATCAAGTTGCTTATGTATTTTAAGAACTCCTTGATTTCAACCTATCTACCTATCTTAGTTATAGTTTCAATAAGCATCTTCACCCCAAATTTTAAATTCCATGAAGATAGGAAATATTTCCAGTGTCTGTATAGCAGTAAATGCCTGAAAAATGTTAGTTAGATGAATTGTCTGTATTTCATGTATGGCTAGAGTTGTCTTACTACATTACTTCTATATTTAGTCACAACCTTGTGAAATACCATTAAACTAATTTTACAAATGACAAAATGGACACTGAAAGAAATCCAATACACAATTTGTAAGAAGCACAGTTAGAAATAGCCTATATTCTAGTTCACCTTTCATATGATGTACTCAGATTTGAGATTTGTAAACATGGTTATTCATTATTAGTTGTAAATGTAGGAGATAGACACCCAAGAATTTAAAGATCAAGAGGAGAAAATAAAATATCAAAGGGAAAATTTACCTAGAATTTTCCATTTTCAGAGTGACATAATTTTTATTAGCATTTTGTTCTTGGTGTCTTAGTTTGACCAGAATAGTTTGTTACAGACTACCACAGGGTGAATCATTTATAAAACACAGGAATGTATTTCTTTATAGTTCTGGAGGATAGAAGATCTAAAATCAAAGCATTTGTCTGGTGAAGGAAGGAAGACATCACAAGAGAAAGAGAGTAATAAAGGGCTGAACTCACTTATAAAGAACATGTAAAGAACTCACTTTCCACAATAATATTAATCCATTTAGGAAGGCCAGCCCCTCATAATCTAATGACCTTTTAAAAATTTCACCCTTTAACATCATTTATTATAGATTAAATTCCCAACACATAAATTTAGGGGGAACACCTGGTTTAGTATTGTTAGATTTTGCAAATGAAAAATGCAAATGATCAGGTAAATTTTAATTTCAGCTGAATAACAAACTATTCTTCATATATTGCCAAAGGTAGACATTCTGTGTATTATTAAGAGCCATACTCTGGCTTATTCTATCAGAAATAGTTAGAAAGAGTGACTGACACTGATAGAAATTGACCTCCAATTGAAGAAAAAGGTAGAAAGTATTTGCATGCATCTACCTAGTAACTCAACAAACATTCTGAGGACAAATGTTCCATCTGAAGAATTGTGAAGAAGAGGAAAATGTCTTGGCCCCAGTGTGGAGTCCCACAGAGGAATGTACATAAGCTGCTGTAACTTTTGGATGGGGATGTAAATGACACACTGCTGAGGGAAATTTAACAGAGTCTGGATACTGAGCAGCATTGACTCCAGTTAGAAATGACTCTACCACCATTCCACAATCTAAGCTCTATCCTTCTCCCAAAATAATTTTAGAGACTGCGAATCTATACACATTCTTAGTCTTACTTAGAATCCTTTAATAATAACCACTATTGCCTTTTAAACTAAATGTTCAGTCCTTCTGCACAGGGTAAAAGTTCATGTAAATGAGACTCCATGTCTATTCGGTCTCATTCCTTCTCTTAATGGTTATGAAATGCATCCTGAATATTGGAGACTTCAATGCTGTTCTCCAACACCTTAAACCCTCAGTTAAGCTGGCAGTGTACCTAATATATATATATATATATATATATATATATATATATATATATATACACACATATATATGTACCTAATATATATTATATACATGCATATATACATACACATATATGTATATATGTATATATACATATATATACATATGTAAATACACATATATACCTAATATATTAGGTGTATATATGTATATATATGTATATATATACACACACACATACATATATATATATATATATATATATATTTAGTTCAGGTCTTCCTTACTTGCCTATCTCCTATATGTGTCCTACCCAGCTACTAGGTGTGAGCCTCTCTGTGACCAGTCCTACTGTGCACTGTGTGATGAAATTCTCCAATGCCCAGTTGCAGCATCCCAGCTTCTGGAAACGACTCCTTCCTGTGTGGCCTCCTTCTGTTTGCCTTCTTTATCAGAGCACCTGCAAGCAGCAAAGGCCATTGTCAGTGTGCTTTTTGGTGTGTTTTTTAAAGTGAGTTCTCAAAACAGAAAGAAAGTGTATTTTATTTCTTTCTGTATCTTCAGGATCTAACACCATGACAAACATTAGAATGGACTCAGACATTTATTACATGAATAAATACATAAATGAGTATATATTAAAAATTAGAAAGTCCTTAAACTAATAATGCCATCATTAGTAATAGTAGTTATTATGTACTGTAGAAGTAGGGAAATTTATAACTATTTCAGTAAATTGTGGTGATATCTGAATATTTAGTATGTATCAAGCACCTCATATAAGAAGTGACAGGTGGAAGTTAAGGTGCCCAAACTAGTAATGGCATTAACTTTCAAACCCAAGAATATGTAACCCACAGTCTTAACCATGAGGCAGCCCCGTCTATTAAATAGCTGTGTTCTGTGAGTTACATCTCCTGCTCTTTCCCTAGAGGGTTAAAGAAACTCTTCATATTTGACTGCTCAGGAAAATCCAGCTGGACCAAAGAAAATATCTCTGCCAGGAGATTCAGGGTTTATGCGAATACGCTGAGTGTGAGGAGGGTTTGTGGTTTCGTCTGTGCCCTGTTTGTAATAAATAAGCCATGGCAGCATGCATAGGTTGTTAACAGAGATAGATGGTGCCAACCAAGCCATTGCTCAGCACTTGGCAATGGAATCACTACTCTGTTTGTGCTGTTTCTCTATCAGGGATCAGGGTGGTAAAAAAAGATTCCATGGCCCTTGTGGGTAAGAACACTATGGTTAAATATGATGGGATTTTGTATTAGATATTATATTGAAAAGGGTTTCTGGGAAAGGCTTTTCCAGAGAAGGCAAATAAGCTTCTGGCTAGTGCAGTACCATAGTGGTAGAGTCAAGCTTGGAATCGGTCTACAATTCCCTGAACCCTGAGATCTTAGTGTACTTCTCTAAAAAATGGGATGTATGGAGGGAGAGGGGTCTTTCTCTAGTCTTTTCATGGTACTTCCTGAAAAATACTAGCTTTGGAAAATAGTACCAAGTATTTATTATATGGTAGAAACTTCACATTTGAAGCTAAAAGAAAAATGTCTGTTCAGACAAAGTTGGTAATTGTTTTTCAGTGTGGTGAAGAGATCATTATGGCAAGACTTCTGAAGGCTACCATTTGCTCTTGTTACCATATTATTGACTTCATTTTATCAGCATTGTGATTAAGTATGTGTAGGGAGAATGAGTAATAATGTGCTAAAACGCCCTTTACCTGAGCTATGAAGCTCCTCACCCTTTACTTCTCATTATTCATCCCTGGAATCTGATGTACAAGTTTTAAAGTTTTTATTTCATTCAGTTGTTTTGTTTGGCTGATACTAGAATTTATAAAGGCTTTGCACTAACTAGGCAGGCACTCTACCACTTGATCACATTCTAGCTCTTCCCCCAACAAAAAACCCAAACTAATGAAAACACTAGTCATTTTTCAAATAGGGTCTTGCATTTGCTAGGCTCTTCCTACTTAGGCTTTCTACTTAGCTGGGATAACAATTACACCTTACTAAATCTAGATTTTTTTTAGTTGGTTGGGATCAGGGTCTTGTAAACTTTTGTCTAGGCTAGCCTGAAAGCAGTTCTATCAATCTCAGCCTTCCAACTATATAGATTACAGGCATGAGTTTCTGTGCTCATGCTTCAGGTGTTTGTTTCTCTGTATGTTTCTGTTTGTTTGCTTATATCAGGTTGACCTCAGTTAGTGGTCAACTTACCAATGTAATTCTTGGCACCAATTCAAAATTAAAGACTTAGCCAATTGAAGAACAAAGAAATTTGCTAAACATTATGGAAAATCATATTAGTTATCTATTTCTATATAACAAATCATTCTGAAACTTAAGGGCTTAAAACATAAACTAATGTGCATTTGGTAGTCTCACTTAAAGTCACTAATTTGACAGTAGTTACTGATGTCCAGTTTTGGCCAGGGAATCAACCCAGCACTGTACTCCTATCTAGGATGGTTACTAGCTTGGCCCATAGCAGATTCTTCTGCATCAACCAAGTAAACTGATTCTTTACCTGATGCTCAGGCCTCTTGGACTTGAGCCTGTACATTCTTGATCCCTCTCTTCCACCATGTTTGCTATTCAAAGTACATCATAAATGCAGCCCAGAGTGAAGGGACCTGCAGGACTTGCAGAAATGTCCTGGTCACACTACAGAGGGTGCTAATGGGTAAGAATCTTAAAGGTTATTTTTATTAACCCTCATCCACTAATTTAGCAGAACACATGCCTGGGCAATGGCCCTTTTCTGTGAGTCCTGTTTCCCTGTTAGTGGAATAGGGCTACATAATATATCTCATCCACTAAGAGATCAATAGACAAAGGTAGACCTCTACCACAGGAGTCAGTCTATTGCTTATGTTGAACCAATCTTGCCCAAAGAATGATAATGAAGCAAAGATACAATTAGTGAGCCAGCAGTTATTTCTTTCCCATGTACATGGAAAAGTGGAGCTAACCCATTCGCTTGTTCATTCCAGAATATTCACCAGGCCCACTCCACTGAGTGCAGGGGGACCAGAACAGAAATGTTTCATGATTCTCAAGAGTCAGCCTCTGGTTCCATAGGCTGGTTATGTCTGGGTATATGTTTCTGGAGCTATGTAATAAAATCCCTTATATTTCTTAAGCTAGTAACAATAATCTCCATTACTTGCATCTAAATGAGCTCTGATATAGTACTACATGAAAAGAAGCTTCCAGTTACTTTCTGTGTTGCCAGAGATAATACTGGAACAGATTTTCTACTATTCTGAGTCTTTTAAGAATTAGTACCTGGGTGACAAGGTCATCTGGTGACAGCAGGATCCCAGGTTGTCAAGTAGAGTCTTCTTTATTTTATACAGCAAGACACTTCCAAATATAGTAAGCCATGCAGTTACTTATTGGGCATAAAATGTCTCAGGAAAAAGTAAGCTTATATTTTTAGCAAGAATTGTTTATGAAACTATCTACTGATAACATTTTGAGTGACTACTATGTGCTGGGCACTTAAGAAACATCAGTAGGTGATGTGGTATATGCTTGTAGTCTCAGCTACATGAGCAGTGTCAGAATGAGGATCAAAATTCAGGTTTGCCCAGGAAAAACATATGAATAGCTGTGTAAAAATAACTGTAGCAAACAGGGCTGGGGATATGACTCAAGTGATGGAGTGCCTACCTACCAGGTGCAAAAGCCTGAATATGAACCCTAATATCACTAAAAAATAAGAAACAACAACAAAAATAATAATAAATCAAACTGACAAAAGTCTCTGCTCTTAGAGAGTTTACCATGTTTTAAGTCTATTGAAAATAAGAAACATATAGAAGTCATTTAAGCTCTTTTGCTCTTTTAAGAAATAAGTATTTTCCCAAATAAGAATTTTCTAATAATAGTTACTTTCTTATTGGAAGAGAAACATTATAAGTCTTTAAACATTTTAGGATATACAAATGAAGTAGATATTCAAAATTAACAACAAAAGATATTTAAAATAATTCAATAATACTGGAATAATTATTTCTGTGAAATAACTCAGTGACTAACGTCTTTGCTGGATGTAGTCTACACACCTCTGTCTGGAGCAATGATGAGTGCTCAACTGTATTGGGATAGAGCTACAATAATCCATCAAAATTTAGTGCATTGTAGTTCGTCTATTATACCATTGCTAGCAGTTGTATTTCATCACCATTCTTGGATAACATCTGTTTTTCTTCTAGAACTTATCATACTCAATACAGATACCAATCTATATTTGTTGTCCAACTGACAAGGAAAAATAACTATAGTTAAATCTGGTTCTTTGTTTTTAATTCAAAATATTAAGTATTTCCTGAGGGTTTTTTTTTAACATGGATGAAACATTCAGCTAAATAGGTAGCTTTTGAACTCCAAGATATGAAAACAGGAGGTTTTTTTATGTTGTTGTTGTTGATGTTATTGTTGTTAATGTAAGCAAGTTTTCTCCCCACCCCTCACCTTTGGCTTATCCCTGGTAGTCACTGTTTTTGATTCCGGTACCCTGTGTCTTGTATGTACATTTACCTGATTTGTGGAAGGAAAGGAGAATAACAAAATGGTGAGACAAAGGACAAAGGGTGAAACAAATGCAACAGCAATACTCCCATGATACAAGGTTGGAAATGAACTTTAGAAATTGGGTGAGGGAAGTCGGAGGGGGAGGGATAGTGGGAGGAAAACAAAGGAGTGGGTAACAATGTTCAACAAGAAATTTACTCATTACCTTACTTACGTAACTGTAACCCTTCTGTACAACACCTTTAAAACAAAATCAAATATGAATTCAAAAAAGGTAGCTTTTTAATATAAACCTTAAACTATTTGTCTTTTAAATGCTTGGAATCAAGTTTATTCTGCAAATTCAAAGAATTTATTTTCTTAGTAATTTATCTGCATGGCAAATATACTCACAAAAGATTATTTACTAAATCAATCATCATAAGTAACTCATTCTTACACAAACACCTCTCTAACAGGGCATGAAAATTGTTGGAAGGAAGGAAGGAAGGATAGAAAGAAAGGTATAGACAGCTAACAGAGAGTATTAGATATTCTCACCATATTTTCAGTGTGGGGAATCTTTATCCTCCAGGTATATCCATAACAGGTTAAGTGGTGATTAGTATTACTTTCATTTTTTTGCATAGCCCACAGAAGTATGTATGAACAATTGACCTGGTCCATTATTGACATTAGCCCAAAAATGACATCATGCATTATTAAAAAAGATCATTGACATAGAATTGGAATTAAAAATAAAGATCTTTGAGATAATGTTCAGATTCAGATCCAAACTTATTTGTGTACTGGTCATATGACCTAGAACAGAGTGCTTAGTATGCCTAAACTTTGACTTTTTTTTAATTGTGAAAATACCATACAGAGGGGATACAATTACATGGGCAAGGTAATGAGTGTATTTCTTATCAAGCATTGTTGCCTCCTTCTTTGTTTCCCCTTCCCATCCCTTCCCATCTCCCCTGCCCCCCTACCCCCGCACCTCTTGTTTTCTTGCACTAATTACATATAGTTATGTCATGTTGTAATAAATAAATAAATTCACAATGACGGAGCTTAGCATACAGAAAGTAAAGGAATACAACTAAATATAAGCAGTCTTGTGGAAATTTAAATCATGAAAAATCTCACCAATCAATAGTCTTAGGTTCTTCATTTTATAAAATAAAAATCAGAGACCCAGAAAGGTATAGGTCTTACCCCAAGTCAACAAGTGGGCTAATCTCACCAAGATTTGTATACAGGTCTCAGCTCAGAAGTAAGAGGGTTTTCAACTAATATATGCCTTTCCTCCCTTCCTTCCTTCCTTCCTTCCTTCCTTCCTTCCTTTCTTTCTTTCTTTCTTTCTCTTTCTTTCTTTCTTTTTTTCTTTCTTTCCTTTCTTTCTTTCGTCGGTCGTGGGGCTTGAACTCTGGACCTGGACACTGTCCCTGAGTTCTTCAGCTCAAGGCTAGCACTCTTCCACTTGACCCACAGTGCTACTTCCAGTTTTCTGAGTGGTTTATTTCCTGCCCTGGCTGGCTTTGAACCAAGATCCTCAGATCTCATTTTCCTGAGTAGCTAGGATTACAGGCATGAGACACTGGGGCCCGGCATTAACATATTTCTTAATGATATTAAAATGTGTGAGCTCAAGAATTATAAAGATTTCAAAAAAACATTATCTAGAAATTTTATTTACTGGCATGATGAGGGACATATTTGTATAGCTAATCAATTATACATTTATCAGCTAACAATAGTGGATTGACAGTAATGAATTGTGAAAATCCTTAGATCTCAGCCTCCTGAGTACCTAGAATTACAAGCATGAGCCACCAGCGCACAGTTTTTTTTTTTTAATATCAAGAAGTAAATTTCTGTGATCATTATAGTCAGATTACCTAAGTGGCTTTAACAATAACTTAGATCCAAGGAGTTACCTGAAACTCAATCACTTAAATATAGCTTTTCCAAAAAGAGGACACTTTTGTATTCTTAGGATAAAAGGAAATGGAATTTTTGATGCTCGGACTCTACCCTTGACTCCATTAACTCTATTTGTATGCTTTCAAAAGGCAACCGTCTTGGGTGGATAAGAAGTCACATGCTGACAGGTAATACATAAACCTTCATGCTCAACAAGATGGTGTGTGATGCAGCCCACACTATGCAGAGCTTCCCCCGCAGTGTCGCAGCTCCCATGCCTTACTCATGGCTCTGAACAACAGAGTAGGGAAATGCTCATTGTTAGGGTACAGATGCATCATTAGAGGAGGCTGGCTGTTCTGAGTGGAAATCTCCACTCTTCCATCCCGCCATTGTGTCTTGCCTTCAAGATGCCTTGTGGGATGTGAGCAGTCTGGGAGATGAGGAGGAGGGAACAGCTAAGCATTGCATTGTAGAGGGAAACAGAGGACTAGAATGCCATGTTGTTTTTTTAAATAGGTTTTTATTGTAAAAATACTGTACAGAGGGCTTACAGTCACCTGAGTAAGGTAATAAGTACATTTCCTATCAAGTATTGTAGCCTCCTCCTTTGTTTTTCCCCTACCATCCCTTCCTTCCCCATGTCCCCAATACCACTCCCTCCCCCCTCCCACCGAAGTTGTAAAGTTCTTTTTCAACATAGTGTCTTGTACATCTCATTGTTACAATGGGTCAACCTGTATCCCTATTTAAGCATTTTGTTTTTTCCCTTCCCCTCGCCAAATTAGAAAAATGTATATACAAGGTGCAGGGCACTGGAATCAAATACAGAGACAACAGGGATTATATTGTGGGGGAGGAACATATCAAAGAAACAAAAACAATTCACATAGTACATTATAAATACATTAAAAATAATAGAGAGAAAGAAAAAACCATTTGTGTCCTTATCATGGGATTCATTTCAATTAACATCATCTAATCTGGTCATATGTACATAGCTTTTGACCCTTTCAGCTTGTCCTAGAATTATACTAGTTATTGCAAATAGAAACCCAGAAACACAACAAATTGAAGAAAGGCTGGACAAATGGGATTGCATGAAACTGCAGAGTTTCTGCATGGCAAAGGACATAGCTAGCAAGATCGATAGAAAGCCCACAGATTGGGAGAAGATCTTCACTAGCCATATAACGGACAAGGGTCTCATATCTAAAATATACTTAGAACTCAAAAAATTAAATCCCCAACAATAAACCCTCAAAGAAACAACCACCCGATAAATAAGTGGGCTAAAGACTTAAAGAGAAACTTCACTGAAGAGGAAATAAGAATGGACAATAAACACATGGAGAAATGCTCAACTTCTCTAGCCATAAAAGAAATGCAAATTAAAACAACATTGATATTCTACTTCACCCCAGTTAGAATGGCTATAATCAAGAACTCTAATAACAACAGATGCTGGAGGGGATATGGACAGCAAGGAACCCTACTGCATTATTGGTGGGCGTGTAAACTTGTTCAACCACTCTGCAAAGCAGTATGGAGGTTCCTCAAAAGACTCCACGTAGAGCTCCCCTATGACCCAGCAATCCCACTTTTGGTCATTTACCCAAATGTTTACAAACAAGACCATACTAAAGCTACCAGCACAACTATGTTTATTGCAGCATTATTTACTATAGCTGAGATATGGAACCAACCCAGATGCCCTTCAGTAGATGAATGGATCAAGAAAATGTGGTATATATACACAATAGAATTCTATGCCTCCATCAGAAAGAATGACATCGCCCTATTTGTTAGGAAATGGAAAGACTTGGAAAAATTATATTAAGTGAAGTAAGCCAGGCTCAAAGAAACAATGTCACGTTTTTTAGAATGCATGCCACATCTAAATAGATCCCTTAAAAAATAAAGCCATCAGTAACTTTTTTAGATGCTAGTCACTTGAAACCCTGGGAAGAGACATTAAATGAAAAATCCATCTCTGCCTGGAGGAGCAGCTCAAACATGCCACAATGATCAACTTTTCAGTTCCATGGCATATCCATCCCTAGCTGGTGGTAGAAAATGTTTGTTTAATCTCATCTTGATTTCTAGGCCAGGTTGTTTTCAGAGAGACTCCAGAGAAAGAAAACACTTTTGATAAGGTAAAGCTAATTGCTTATAATTAAGTTCTAAAAAGACATCATCCATAATTTATTTGAATTTGTTATTTTTTTAGTTCGAAGTTTTTAATGTTTTATATGTGCTTTTTGAATGAACGTCAGAAGGCTATTTTGCTCAGAATGATTCAAATAGCTGGGGAATGACTTTGTCCTTCTGAGCCATGCATTTTTAGCCTGGGTTATTGAAAAGGGAAAAGAAGCAATACAGATAATTTGCTTCTGCTGTAGGAGAAGCTATATGCATTTTATCTGTCTTTATTTTTACCTTGAGGAATATTAATATATTTAAGTTACAGAGGCCAAATATTGCTACTTAAATATTAGTCATAATATTTTAAGTGAATAGAAATAGAAAGAGGCAGAAAATATTTGACTGTGAGCCCTGATATTTCTACCCCATCTCCTTAAAAAGAATTGCTATGAATGGACTTAGATGGATTTATTTTCCCCACTCACCCCACTATTCTTTGTTCTTCAGTTCACCTTTAACACTTACAGTATCTATGATAAAGCATCTTTGCCAATGCTAGTTCTATCCCTTTTTGAAAAAAATGGTAGTATTGTAAAAGGTGTATTTTCTTCCCAATGTATAAAAGTAAGGTACTTTGGCTTCTTTAAATCTCAAGCCTGAATATTCTTGGTTTAATGGAGCCTGGAGTAGCTAAGGAGATATACTCCCACCTTCTGGATAAGCATGGGCAACCTCTTCTCCAATCTGTTTTGTTATATATGTTGCCATGGTGTTGAAAGGCAGTGGCCTAGATAAAGAATTGCTGTATTGAGGCTCTTGGAAAAGCTTTGTGAAATACATCATCTCTTAGTCAGGCTTAGACTACACAGGGGCATCATCCAATTTCTACGATGTGCTTGTTGTAAGGTTATCAGCAGCATCCTCTACATTTTAATTCTTTAATCTCTTCTGTCTTTTATGTTTCTGAAGGTGCTCAAAGTGCTTTTGCTAATGTTATTCTATCTCTATATCTCTCCTCTCTGTCTCTTCCCCTTTTTCTTTCTCTTCTGTGCCTGTGTAATGACTACTATATATTGCAATGTGCCATAGAGGAATGGTTTCTATCAACACACTCTGAAGTACATGTATTTCTTTTCTTACTTAATTGCATCTGAAGGTTAAGGAGGTTGAGTGCTGCTATGATTTGGATAAGATCCTAAAGGTCCTTGGTTCCAATCACATAGCACTATTGTAGGACAACTGGGGATGGTATATATGAAATATTTAAAAGTAGAATCTTAAACAAAGGAGGAGGCTACAATGCTTGATAAAAAATGCACTCATTACCTTGCCCATGTAATTGTAACCCCTCTGTACAGTATTTTCACAATAAAAAAAAGTAGAATCTTGTGGGCTGGGAATGTGGCTTAGTGGTAAAAGTGCTTGCCTAGCATGCATGAAGCCCTGGGTTTGATTCCTCAGTACCACATAAAGAGAAAAAGCCAGAAATGGCTCTGTGTCTCAAGTGGTAGAGGGCTAACATTGAGCAAAAGAAGCTCAAAGGCAGTGCCCAGGCCCTGAGTTCAAACTCCAGGACTGGAAAAACAAACAAAAACAAAAAGTAGAATCTTGTTTTCTGTTCATTGTTATCACAGCATTATTCACCATAGCTAAGATATGGAACCAACCTAGATGCCCCTCAGTAGATGAATGGATCAAAAAAAATGTGATATATATATATATATATATATATATATATATATGAATTCTATGTGTCCATCAGAAAGAAAGATACTGCCCCATTTGTTAGGAAATGGAAAGACTTGGACAAAATCATATTAAGTGAAGTAACCCAGTCCCAAAGAAATTTAGGTCCCATAATTTCCCTTATTTGCAATAATTAGTATACATATAGAATAATCTTATCAGATGAGCTGAAAAGCTCAAAAGCCATGTATATATGACCACATAAGATGATGCTAAGTGAAATGAACCCCATGATATGGGCACAGTAGATCTGTCTTTATTGTTATTGCTTTAAATGTACCATGTAATTTTATTTTGTTGTTGTTTCCTTTGTATGTTCTTTCCCCTATGGTATATCCCTTGTGGTCACTGTACTTGATTTTGATACCCCACATCTTGTATATACACATGTCTATCTGTGGAGGGGAAGGGGAATAACAAAATGCTGAAACAAGGACACAGGATGATCCATTGCAACAAGGATACCCACAGGACAGTATATTATAAACAAACTTTACAACTTCGGGCTGGTAGGGGGGAATGGGGTGGGGTGGGGAGGAGTGTGGGAGGTGGGACAACAAAAGGGATAGTGGGACAACAAAAAGGAAGGGAAGGGGTAACAATGGTTGACAAATTGTGCTCATTGCCTTACTCATGTAACTGTAATCGCTCTGTATAGCATCTTTACAATAAAAAAGATAACAGAGATAGCAAAAAATTACAATAAATCTTTATTAATGTTACCTCTGATCATATTCCTCCATCCCCCCCAACCCCATTTCTTCCCTCAATTTTCTTAATTCTGTAGAACATGAATTTCCTAACTGCATTGTCCTTCTCTGTTCATTTGTCAACACCCCCCCCTTAGTTCTATCCTCCTCCTCATTTTCAAGAACCTGATTCCTGGGGGTTATTTAGTTGGAATGTGAGCTATCCTTTCTGAGGATTCATGTCGTTTGAGTCCTGCCCTGAATCTACCATATTTTGGTTAATATATTTAAATGTACATTGGTGTCTACTTGGGATATCTCCCCAAAATATATATTCAGAGATGAATTCTAGCTTCTCCATAAATCCATTGTCGCTCTGAGGTTGAATTACTTCATTTAACATGATTTTTCCCCATGGAATTTCTAAGTACACATTTCTCACAATGTATCACTATCATGGACATATGACTGTGACATATGAGTGCATCTATTTCCCATACACATTTTTCAGCATTGTAGTATTTTGGTCCTAGCTTAGAATTAAGTTTGAGCCTTGAAGGAATTATTTAATAAGCCCAGTTTAAATTTTGAAGTAATTAATTTAGAAAGCCTGGACACATAGTTACATTATAAAAATATGAAAATGTAATAAAATAGTGTGCTCAGAACTTTTCAAGAAGATTTTGTAAAAGTGATGCTGATAACTCCTGGAATATGGGGTAAAAAAGTCATAATTTCAAATCATTTATGCTTGTGGAACAGATATGCTGAAGTGGATAATCAACCAAATTTTACAGTTTCTTTTCATGATCTCCAGAGCTCTATAACACTTAGCTTCTTTACACGCTACATGCAGGAGATGGCAACCTCATTTTTCAATTTATCCCCAAAGTGAGCTGTATTTTTTCTTCTGCAAGGAAGACTTCAAAAACCAGTCCAGTTCACGCTGACCTATAGTTCTCTTTAATAAGCCCAGAGGACAGCTGTCTTACTCTACTTTTTGTGTAACAGAATACTGTAAACTGGTTGGCTTATTAACAACACACATTTGTTTATCAGAGCTCTGGAGGCTTGGAAGTCCATGGTGAAATGGAGTTGATTTCTGGTAAGGGTCCACTTCATGGTACACAGGAAGGATACCATACTGCTGTCACACTGGGAGGGCAGATAGAGACCCACTTTTTCAGAGAAAGGTACTGAACCAAGATCCCTGAAGGCAGAAATTTTATTACTCCCAGGGCAATAGAAACCTTTTCAGTTTGTAGTTTGCAAGCAGGAAGTGATCTGAGGCTGGAAAGAAGGAGTGGCCCAGATGTCTGTGTTTATAGACCCACACTGATCATCTCCCCAGTTGCTTTTGGGACGACAGAGCAGGTGGGCATCATCCCATGCAGCACCCCTCTGGTCTTCAATGTGGAGCTTCTAAAACTACAGGAACAGAAGTGGCCTCTTCCCTTAGCTTCCTGTTAGTAGATCTGCCATGGAAGGACCTGACGTTTTCAGATGCTGCACCTGAATTACATGGAGATGCTTCTGACCCCCATTATACTCTGGATAAACATCTGCCTCAACTGATTGCATTCTGTCACTTGGATCTGCTTTACTTTTCTGTATATATTTTTATAGTAAAAAATACTGTACAGAGGGGTTACAGTTACATGAGTAAGGTAATGAGTACATATCCTACTGATCATTGTTACCTTCGCCTTTGTTTTTCCCCTACCATCCCTTCCCTCTCCACCTCCCCAACTCCTCCCCCCAAAGCTGTAAAGTTCGTTTTCAACATAGTGTCTTGTGCATCTCATGGTTACAATGGATCAACCTGTATCCGTGTTTCAGCATTTTGTTATTTCCCCTCACCTTCCCAGATTAGAAAATGTGCATATAAGATGCAGGGCATCAGAATCAAATATAGGGAAAATAGGGGTTATATCATATGGGAAGAACATACAAAAGAAATCAGAAATCACGCAGTACAGATAGAGCTCTGACCAGCAATCCCACTTTTGGGCATTAACCCAAACAGTCACAAACAAGTCCATACTAAAGCTACCAACACACTATGTTTATTGCAGCCTTATTTACCATAGCTAAGATATGGAACCAACCCAGATACCTCTCAGTAGATGATCAAGAAAATGTCGTATGTATATATAATGGAATTCTATGTCTCCATCAGAAAGAATGACACCACCCCATTTGTTAGGAAATATAAAGACTTGGAGAAAATTATATTAAGTGAAGTAAGCCATCCCCAAAGAAACATAGGTCACAAGGTTTCCCTTATTTGCAATAACTAGTATATGTCTAGGACAAACAGAAAAGGTCAAACACTATGTACATATGACCATATAAGATGATGCTAAGTGAAATGAACCCCAAGACAGAGACACAAGCAGTTTTATCCTTCTTGCTGTTGGTTTTAATGTACTTATAATGTACCGTGTGATTTTTTTTGTTTCTTTTGTATATTCTTCCCCCATGGTATAGCCCCTGTTTTCACTGTATTTGATTCTGTGCCCTGCATCTTGAATATAAAATTTTCTAATTTGAGGAGGGGAAGGAAAATAACAAAATGCTGAAATAAGGATATGGGTTGACCTATTGTAACAATGAGATGAACAAGACACTATGTTGGATCTGTTTGTTTTGAAGGGGAAACAAGGGAGGAGGCTACAATGCTTGATAAGAAATGTACTCATTACCTTGCCTATTCAATTGTAACCCCTCTGTACAGTATTTTCACAATAAAAATAAATTTTTACTGTATTTAAGTAGTTTTACAGAGGAGATGTCATATAACAAAACAGTTTCTAAAAACAATGCATTTTGATCAGTGTCATCCCCTTCAACATTCTCACCCCCTTTTGACTCACCCTTTCCCTTACTTTTCTTAATTTTCTCATATACACAATGAATTCTTGACTGCGTTCTTCCCCACTCTAGCTCCTTCATTCCTCTACCACTCTCCATTTAGTTGCACCCCCTTCTTGGACATACCCATTTCCTGCTGTTGGCTTTTGTTAGGCTTTGGTGAGTCTTCCTAAAAGATTTACTTTTGACACTTCCATTTCCTGTTCTCTTTCTCTTTTTTAAAAAAGATTATTTTACTGTAAGGATGCTGTACAGTGGGGTTACAGTTACATGAGTAAGCAATGAGTACATTTCTTGCTGAGAATTGTTACTCCTTCCTTTGTTGTGCTTCCACTATTCCTTCCCTCCCCTCCCTCTCTCATTCCTCCCCACTCCCACAAAATTGTAAAGTTCATTTCTAGTATACTGTCTTGTGGGTATCATTGTTGTCATGGATCAACTTGTGTCCTTGTTTCAGCACTTTGTTATTCCCTTTTCCCTCCAAATTGGACAAATGTATATACAAGATGCTGGGTACCACTATTAAGTACAATGACAACAGGAGGTATACCATAGAGGGAAGAACATACAAAGAAAACAAAACCATCTCATAGTACATTAAAGACAACAACAAAGAAGAACTGCTTTTGTCCATGTCTTGGGATTTGTTTCACTTAGCATCATGTTATATAGTCATATGTGCATAGATTTTGGGCTTTTCTGCTCATCTGATAAAATTATCCTAGACATATGCTAATTATTGCAAATGAGGGAAATCATGGGGGGGGACAACAATAGAGAAAAAGAATGAACTTTATAGCAGTTCTAATGACTGCCTCTTTTTCCAAAAGTTGGAGTTCATGTTAATATGCTTCATTCTATATAGTCCTTTGCACTAAGTGTGGTCATTACCAAGAAATCTAACAACAAATGCTGGTAGGGATATGACCAAAGGGCAACACTACTATACTGTTGGTAGGAGGACAAACTTGTTCAGCCACTCTGGAAAGCAGTGTGGAGGTTCCTCAAAAAAACTTTACATACAGCAATCCCACTTCTGGGAATCTACCCAAATGTCTACAAAGAAGGCCACACTAAACCCATCAGTAGAATGATGTTCATCACAGCATTATTTACCATAGCCAAGATATGGAACCAATCCAAATACCCCATGGTAGATGAATGGATCAAGAAAATGTGATACATATACACAATAGAATTCTATGCTTCCATCAGAAAGAATAACATTGTTCCATTCATAAGGACATGGAAAGACTTGGAAAAAATTATATTAAGTGAAGTAAGCCAGACCCAAAGAAATGCAGATCACATGATCTCCCTCATCTGTAAGAACTAGAATATGTAGAAGATATTCTCTTTCTCTTTGTATATGTGTTTACCTGAAGTATATGCCTTTAACCTCATTTTATTTTGTTTTCATTTGATAATGAAAGGTTCAGCTTCAGTTGGGTGCCAGTGGCTCAGACCTGTAATCCTAGCTTATCTTGAGGCTGAGATTTGAGGATTGTAGTTTGAAGCCAGGCCAGGCAGGAAAGTCTCTGAGACTCTTATCTCCAAATAACCACAATAAAATCTGGAAGTGGAGATGTGGCTCATAGTGGTAGAGTTCTAGACTTGAGCAAAAAGAGCTCAAGAATAGTGCTCAGGCTCTGAGTTCAAGCCCCATGACTGACAAAAATAAAAATAAAAAAGGATTCAGTTTCAGTCTTTGGGACTCAGGTTTCTAATTAAGTATACATATGACCATATAAGATGATGCTAAGTGAAATGAACCCCATGGTATGGACACAATAGGTCTGTCTTTATTGTTATTGTTTTAAATCACCATGTGATTTTATTTGTTGTTGTTTCCTTTGTATGTTCTTTCCCCTATGGTATATCCCCTGTTGTCATTGTACTTGATTTTAGTACCCCACATCTTGTATATACATTTGTCTAATCTGGGGAGGAGAAGGGGAATAGCAAAATGCTGAAAGAAGGACAAAGGATGACCCATTTAAACAAGGATACCCACAGGACAGTATATTAGAAAGGAATTTTATAACTTCAGCGGGGGTGGGGTGGGGAGGAGTGGCAGAAGTGGGGGAGGGAAGGGATAGTGGGAAACAATAAAGAAAGGGGTAACAATGATCCAAAAGTAATGTGCTCATTGCCTTACTCATGTGTGCAGCATCTTTACAATAAAATAATTGAAAAAGTGTATTAAGAATACAAGTAAAGGTTAACATGGGAATAAAAATTAGTATTTAAGGGTGAGAGTTACAAAGATCTTTATGTTATTATTTTGTTTTCAGATGGAATTTTTAATCTATTATATTTGAAAACATTCTTCTGAGCTGCAAAATCTTAACAGATTTGAGAAACTATTGAAGGCTGAATTGGTCTCGAATATCCGAGCTGTTCTTGTTTTAAATTAAGAACCTTACCCTAAACTGAAGGGGGCAGAGGAGAGCCTTTGATATCACCCCTTGTCCTCTCTCCTGAAACCTCTGGCTTCCAAAGCAGGTCAGTTTCACTGTCATATTAAACACTACAGGTGTCTATGCTTGGACCAGCAGGGTCTTATGCAGCCTTCGTGACCTGACTTGTTTTGTTTGTCCTGTGATTTTTCTCATAAACTTTCAGGGCTTTTAACTTTTAGAACTATCTAGGCTCTACTTCTTAAATTTTAAATATTTAACTGAAATTTCCAAGGGAAGATGCTATTTGTAGATTTTCCACCCAATGAAACCCTAGCAATCCTGAAAATTCCTTAACGTGTTCTCTGGGAAAATGATGCCGGCCATGTCAGATTCAGCATCTCCTGGGTTTTGGTGCTTGCCTCTCTGTTGGTATAAGTTTCATGGTTTTTATTCCTTTGGCCCCCTTCCCAGACTTTGCTGTCTATGTAGTATTTTGGTGAAAGAAAGCATTGCTTCTCTCCCTTACTCTCTATCACAGTACTGCACATGAATGTGAACTAATATTATTGCAATAAACATGCTCTCTGTTGTATTTCTCAGAAAAAAAAATCAGATCATGACAAGTACTTTTCAGAAAGTAGTTGATCTCAGACTTCCTTAAATTATGTCTGTGTCACTGTATTGGGTTTGTTTTTGTCTTGGTTCTTTTAAGCTTTTATTTTCTCAATGTCTTGTTAAGAAAACCTACATCTAGTTCCTTGTTTCTTCACTAATATATCTATAGATACAGGTAGTCACATACGTGCTCACCAGATGTTTTTGATCATGGATGATTCACCTTCCCAGAGTACTCATATATTGTGAGACTCTTATGTCCAATTAACTGCCAAAAAAGCTGGAAGTGGAGCTGTGCGTCAAGTGGTTAAGTACTAGCCATGAGCAGCAAAGTCCAGGGACAGTGCTCAGGCCCTGAGTTCAGGCCTCAGGACTTATACACACACACCTGCACCCCCTACACACACCTCAGATTCCAGATGCTATGGCCCCTTTTTGTGATTCACTAGGAGAGAAATGAGTACTAAATATATGCATTTTTAGCAATTATCTTGGTTGATCTTATGCAAATGGTTCAACTTACACCAATGGTTTGGTAACCATGTGACTGCCAGAAGGCAGTGTTATCAAAGTGGAGAACATTGGAATAACCTGGGAAGCTTTACAGTAATACAGATCATGAAGCTTTACCTCCGACCAGTGGAATCAGAGTCATTGCAATGGACCGGAGATTAGACCTCAGAATCTCTACATTTTCCAGGCTCCCTAGGTAATGTGGAAATAACCCATCTTATTACCATCATTTGGTAAATACGTTCAGCTATTTTCACATCCATATTTCATTAACATTTAATTTAGTCCTAGACCTACAAATTTGACAGTTTCTGCCAGGCCTCTGGCTGTCTCCCGTCACTTTTCCCTGAGCAGTAAGACTTTGCCGGAAGCTAGACTGCCATTTTGAAAAGAATTCCTCTAGGAGTCAAGTGCATTTCAAGTATTATCCTGAATTAAACTCTTGATTTCAGCAATAAATCTGTTTAAAACTTATGAAGAAACACAGTTTAGTGAAACTATTGAAAGTTCTGCAAAATTTATCCTACATGACCACAACATTGAAGCTTTTGCTGTTTGTTTAGTCCACTTGGGAAAATGTTAAATCGCCATATTACCAACACATCTACTAGTTAAATAAACATGGTGGTTACCATGGAAATGTGCCAAATAGTGGGTTGGCAGCGTGTGTGGGGGGATAGAGGGGGAGGGCGGTGAGGTATTGTGGGTTAAATGAGAACTGCTGTGTCCCATTTTCATATTTAACTTATTTGTACTCAACAGCTTTTTTAAAAGATGTGGTTAGGCCTTTAAAATACTGTCTTCTATCCTCTCCACTTTGTCAAATTGTTGAAATGAATTATTTAATTACTGTAAGTGCCATCTCATATGGCTATTTCTTCCTGCAGCAAAACTCCTTGATTTCTCATACATCATTTTCTGGATATTGCAGTAATGAAAAGGATCAAAAAGTGTAAAATCTAAATGTATTTGTACAATATAAGGCCTTGCATGTACAGAAGCTTGCTAATCTTCCTGAGGTCACTTTGTGCTGCTATTCATTTGATTTTTTTTGACAACTTCATGAGATACATTCTATTTCTATTCCCACTTCATGGGTAAGTAGGAATTAGTAGATTTAGGAGGAAAATAGAATCTCCATTTCTTCTTCACCAAACCCATAACATTGTAATGACTCATTACCAAAAGTCTTCCAGATTAAAGCAACCAAACGAAAACTGGTAAACAATGCCAGAGAAGGTTTGTCACCAAGACATTAGTATCTATTACTCCATCTAGATTGATTCATTCCTGTTGGCATATTTAAGTCAGCACCATAAACATGTGGAGATTATTAGGAACAATGCCTGAATTGGACTTGGTGGCTTACACCTATAAGCCTAGCTTATAGAATGGAAGACAAGTGGTATGAGGCCAACATGGGGAAACAGTTCTCAAGATTCCATCCCAACCTCTAAACAGTTGAGTATGGTGTTGGATGCCTTCATCCTAGCTGTTTAGGAAGGGTAAAGACTGGAGGATCATGGTCTATGTTGGCCTAGGCATAATTGCAAGACCCTACTCAAAGAATTACTAATGCAAATAAAACTTGGGTCACTATACCAGTGGCACAGCACTTACCTAGCAAGTGCAAGGCCCTGAGCTTAAACCCCAGTTATACACACAGACACACACACACACACACACACACACTCACACACACAAACATACACACACACAGACACACACACACACACACACACACACTCACACACACAAACATACACACACACACACACACACACTTAGAGCAATGCCAAGATCCACACCAGTACCCTATAGGATTGAATCACTGTTAAATTATACAGTAGTTTATTTTTTCCAGTGAGACCTTCATGCTTTCTGAGAATTGTAAGGAAGGGACTGAAAAAAATATATTCATGAAATCATTGAAGTATACCACTGCCTCCTCCAGTGACAGCTCAAAAAAGAGCAATAATACTGCTATTATTTATATTCAAAATAATGATGACAAAATTAACCTGGACTATTCTCTCTGTGTTAAAAACTTCAATGTTATGCTTATTTTCATATTTAACCCTCCAAACGCTCTATGAAGGAGGTACAAACATACACTCTCCATTTTTCAGATAAGGAACTTAAGGGTTAGTCAGTCTAACATTTGCCCTGGGCTGGACTCTATATTAAATATATGACCTACTCTATTATTCTTTATACATTATTCTTTCTGAGAGATATTCAATCTTGAGTTTAGAAGAGATCTGGCAATTTACAAAAGAAGAAAGAGAAGCTAGAAAGAATCAATGAAGGAAGAAAGGAAGTGAGAAAGGGAAGAGAAAGAAAAAGGTGAGAGAAGCAAAGGAAAATGGAAGAAAAGAAAGCACAGACACTATGAAAATAAAATTGCAAGACAACTATAAGGTCAGTTCAGACCTTGTTCTCTAAAAGTAAAGCTCTGTCTTTCACTTGTCCAGGGCATGTCTTGTAATCTTTGACAGATAGCACCTAGCTATGAGCAATGGGAAATGTAAAGGGAAACAAAAAATAGAGATTCACTCATTAGGTCTATAAGGGAAATTATTATAATTAAACTTCCTGACTCACAGGGAAACTCATCCCCTAGAATAGACCTAGGGATAAGAATTCCTTATAGGAAATCTCAATAATACTCAAATCCCAAAGGCTATATTGTTCTCACTGTACAGACAACCAAACTTCAGTGTCTTTGTAACAGGTACTGAAATTGTTTTGCTCTATGAACTAAATAAAAGCAGGAGAAAAGCCTGGTAATCTTTGTCTCCCTTTTATGTTCGTCATTGTTATAAGTGTTCTTTCCACAGTCACTTTGCAATCACCTTGGGTCAGGACAGACAGAAATGATTGATGATGTCCTTATGACAAGGACTAAAACTACCCCTAAAGAAGAGTAGCCTTGCAGGGCAGATCATCCCCCAATGAGGATAAGTACCTATAATGATCACGCTGTGTCCTGGAGTTAGAGAAATCATCGCATGGAAACCAAATTGTTCCCCTCAAGTGATGACAGTGAAAACAACTTCTACTGAATCTGGAGGGTCAGAAGTGAGATATTGATCAGCCAAGCCACATCTGAAACAGACTATTCAACTGTGCATACTTTGGTCCCTGCCTCTAATTCATATACCTTGGTCCCTGCCTCTAATTCTTTTTTTTTTATTGTGAAAATACTGTACAGGGAGTTACAATTACATGGGCAAGATAATGAGTACATTTCTTATCAAGCATTGTAGCCTCCTCCTTTGTTTCCCTTTCCCATCTCTTCCCATCCTCTACCTGTCCCTCCACCCAATCCTCCCTGTCCCCCCCACCCCGCACCAAAGTTGTAAAGTTCGTTTTCGACATAATGACTTGTATATCTCATTGTTGCAATGGGTCCACCTTTTTCCCTATTTAAACGATTTGTTTTTACCCTTCCCCCTCCACAAATTATACCGACATTAAATACAGTGAAAGCAGGGGTTATACTGTGAGGGAGGGACATACAATGCAACAAATAAATAATCTTATAAATGTGTTAGAAACAATCACATGAAAGAAAAAAAACATTTGAATACGTATCTTAGGGTTCATTTCCCTAACTTCACCTTATCTGACCATTTCTGCTTGACTCAGACATATACTAGATATTGCAAATAAGGGAAACCATGGGACCTATGTTTCTTTGGGCTTGGCTTACTTCACTTAATATAATTTTTTCCAAGTTTTTCCATTTCCTAACAAATGGGGCAATGTCTTCTTTCTGATGGAGGCATAGAATTCCATTGTGTATATATACCACATTTTCTTGATCCATTCATCTACTGAGGGGCATCTGGGTTGGTTCCATATCTTAACTATAGTAAATAATGCTGCAATAAACATAGTTGTGCTGGGAGCTTTAGTGTGGTCTTGTTTGTGATCATTTGGGTAAATGCCCAAAAGTGGGATTGCTGGGTCATAGGGGAGCTCTATGTGGAGTCTTTTGAGGAACCTCCATACTGGTTTCCAAAGTGGTTGAACAAGTTTACGCTCCCACCAACAATGCAGTAAGGTTCCCTTCTGTCCACATCCTCTCCAGCATCTGTTGTTATTAGAGTTCATGATTTTAGCCATTCTAACTGGAGTGAGGTGGTATCTCAATGTTGTTTTGATTTGCATTTCTTTTATTAATGGCTAGGGAAGTTGAGCATTTCTTCATGTGTCTATTGGCCATCCTTCTTTCCTCTTCAGTGAAGTTTCTCCTTAAGTAGCCCACTTATTTATTGGGCAGTTGTTTCTTTGAAGATTTGTTGTTGGGGGGTTTATTTTTTTGAGTTCCAGGTATATTTTAGATATGAGACCCTTGTCCGTTGTATGGCTAGTGAAGATCTTCTCCCAATCCGTGGGCTTTCTATTGGTCTTTCTAGCTATGTCCTTTGTCATGCAGAAGCTCTGCAATTTCATGCAATCCCATTTGTCCAACCTTTCTTTGATTTGTTGTGTTTCTGGGTCTCTATTAAGAAAATTTCGGTCTGTGCCAAGGAGACCTAGGGTTTCTTCTATTCCATCCTGTAATGGTTTCAGTGTCTGCTTTGACTCCTAGGTCTTTGATCCATTTGGAGTTGATTCTGGTGCAGGGTGATATATAAGGATCTAGCCTTAGTTTTCTATAAGTAGTTAACCAATTTTCCTGCCTCTAATTCTTATACCTTGGTCCCTGCCTCTAATTCTTCTTCTACTTAAACCTAATGTCTGAATCCTGAAGACAGCTGAAGATGAACCAATGTGTAGTTTGCTGATGGCACTCTGTCATGGAATCTCCTTCTTCTGCCACATTTCTTCCCTAATAGCCTCTCCTCACACTTTCACTACTTTTGAATTTTGCCTGAATTCTGTTGCTGGATGCAAAGATCAAAGCTAATTATTTTTACTGACTTTACAGTAACACTCCTATTACTTGTAGTGTTGCTGTCTTCTAGCTCTTCTTGGAAAACTATTATTGCTTTTTCACAAAGAGGTGTAGCAAAATGAAAGACTCAAGTCAGGAGCCATATTAGGTTCTGATGCATAAGCTTTTTAGATTTTTTTGATATATTGAACAATAGGGTTAAAATGTTCAGTTTTCTCTGAGGAAACTCTTTTTGGGGGAATTTTATCTCCATGAATAATTTCTTTCTATTTCCTTCCTTGATGTTTTTATAGAAATATGATGAAATACAGTCTCACTACTATAAAAATGAAACAAACAGATTATACCATTGTGGTTGGGTATGGGTAAAAGCAAGGTGGACACATTCAACTAGCCTATGTTCCTGGTAGTTCTCTGGTTTTATCTTTCATTGTCTTTTCTCAACCCTGAAGTAATGGTTATTAGGGAGCCAAAATTGGGTAATAGGCCTGGGGTAAGATACAAAGGTAAACCGCAATCTTGGATTAGACTTGAGTCATTCAGATCTGCCCACAGAAATCAAAACTTGTCCTCATCTCTCCCTGGCACAGTTCTATTACTCTAGAGCTTCCATATGGCATCCTAAACCAGTGTTTCACTGGGTAATAAGGTGTGTGTGTGTGTGTGTGTGTGTGTGTTTGCCTTTGTGCACCTTTGACATATCTTATTTTGGAATCTCAATGAGCAGAATTTAGCTTGTCAAAAAATTCTCAGATCTTGGATGCTTGTCAAATATCACTTCTTCGTGACTAACAGAGCCCTCCTTCCCAGATCCTGCAGGGAAGCCAGTTCTGCTTAATCTCTGGAGTTCCTAGCACCAGTGATTACCAAAGTCCCCTGTGGCTAAACAATTTCTTTTGTAAGGATGATGGCAGGCTTTCAGGCAAGGCTTTACTTACTTACATCACGAAAGCTTTTCTAAGCCCTAAGTGAAACAAAACTGCTTCTAGTTCTCCTTGCTGAAAACCAGAACAGAAAATAGTGTTGTGTGAAAGCTCAACCTCCAAAGACAGAGACATTTGGAATTAATTCATCTTATTTAATGAGAAGTTGGATAAAAAAGAATCACATTTGTTACAAATGATTTGCCTTACTAAAACAGATAACAATAACATTATGGGTATTTTGTGATGACTATGTGCAACCCTTCCTAATGTGTACTCAGAAGCAATAAGTAGTTCTATTCCGAATTAGAAAAGTTTGTAAAGTCAAATCCAAGAACTTTGTATTAAGAGTTTTGTTTTCTTGTGCTCCTCTCCTTGAATCATGCACTTTTGACCTTGAGGGCTTGAAATGGAACAGATTAGGTTCTCTAGGAATCAGACTCTGAGTTGTAGCTTAATAGATTCAGGTGGGAAGGTTCTTGGAACCAAATTCCATGAGAATAAGAGAAGAAAAGAATAAAAAAGCCAAGTAATCTCTGGTCTCCTTACAAGGCTCTAGACTGGAATGATGTCAGAGTTGTCCTGCACTGAGCTCAAGTATACCTCAATATTCTTTAGAAGCAACTACTGTAGGAGGTGATCACCCTAGGGAGATACTTCAGTTAAGGTAGATCTCTGCAGAGGAAACAATCTACAAAGGGACCCACAGCTGGAAGTTGTATACCTATATTTTTCTCAAGGTTGAGCAATCAGAATACCTTAAGGAGGGTTTCAGTGGGTAGTATCTAAGTATACCATACCTCAAACCTGCCACATGGTGTTTAAGTACTACTGTCTGTCTATCCTATGTATGTATGCATTTATGTATGTACGTATGTATGTAGCTAGCTATCAATCCATCTATCCATTTATGTAACTAGCTATTCTTGTCACACATATGTTAGATTGCCTAACACCAAATATCTGGTATATATAAGATTGACCTAACAACATTCTGGCCACAACACTTGCCTTCTTAAACTTGCTCTTCTCTGTCTAGCAGAGAGCCAGGTCTCCAATAAGATCACAGTTCTTATCATATACAGCTATATGGATGTAGTAAACGATTCTCCAAATTTTGTCCCCAGACACACAATATCAGCATCAATGAAAACTAGTTAGAAATGCATACCTGTCTTCACTTAGACCCAGAATAAGAAACTTTGTGTATAAGGCTTACAGTCTGTGTCCTTAGAGCTCCTTTATGGAGATTCTGCCACTTCCTCAATCTTGAGAACAATTGCAATGGTATATAAGGACAACAACAGAAAATGTAGCATGTCCTAGAACTTCTCAGTTCAAGCTTCCTTTCAGTCTCCTCTATTGATCCTCTTCTCTCTCATGGAACTCTAACTCCTCCTTGCCATTAATATGGGATAATTTCCAGTACTTGCCCTGTTAGATTTCACCTTGAGAAAGAAAGACTTCTTGTAGTAGGGTGTCAGCACCGTCCTCTCAGCTGAACGGTAGTGCTTAAGTGGTTTGATTATTTACAGTATGATGTTATCTTAAAGCAAGGCTTTTGCAACCCAGACCAACTATTCAGAGAGCCTTGAATTGAAATCTCAGACCTATTACTATATAATAACATAAAACTTGAGTAAGTTTACATTTGTCTTTGCTTCAGTATTTTCATCTGCAAAACTGAGGTAATAGTATGTGTTTCACATGATGGTTCTGCACACTTTATTAGACACTTTATTCAGATAGCTGCAGATTCTGAAATACATAGACAGCTAATTTAAACTTTATGTAAATATCTCTTTGCCCTCTTCTTCTCAGATAATTGCTTTTGCATGAGTCTTGAACTCATGTCCTGGGTGTGTCCTGGGTGCTGTCCCTCAACTTCTCACTTGAGTCATAGTGCCACTTCTGGCCTTTTCTGATTATTTTATTGGAATTCAGAGTCTCAGGGACCTTTGTGCCTGTGCTGGCATTGAACAACCATCTTCAGATCTCAGACTCCTGTTTAGCTAGGGTTACAAGCATGAGCCACCAACACCTAATTTTTAAAAGACCAACTGGATCTAAGAATCAATAACAAATACATGAGTAATATATTCATGCTAGGTAAAACATCTTACTTATCCACCCTTCTTGACCTTACCATGAAAACTATTTGTTGAAATACTTTTCATTATGTTTTTCTAAAAAAAATTTCCAGAAGTGTTCAGAACATATTGTGTATTCAAATACATTAATTTAAACTGAATGTATCTATGTATTTGCATACACATACACACACACACACACACTTACATGATTGGGCCTTCATTTCTGCAGTTTCTGTATGTAAAAATGCAATCAACTATAAATCATTGCCAAGTGAGTCTGTATTGGGTATATTCAGACTTTTTTCTTGTCAGTGTACTACTATAACATGACATGTATTTACTTAACATTTACATTGTATCGGGTATCATAATTAATTTAGAGGTTATCGTAAGCATGATGGGGTAATTGTGGGTTAAAAGTAAAGATATATTATCTTGTATAAAGGATTTGAACATCCTTAGATTTAGGTACCCATAGGGTTCAGGAATCATCCCTTGCCACTACTCAGGGATGATTGTATATCAGACAGTTTCTACAAACCTTTCTACCATCATAATGTGAGTCTAACATTAGTTCCACAAGATAAATAAAAACCCTTCCAGTTTAATGATGAAAAACTTATCATCAATAGTGGTTGGCTAAATAATTTTATAAGTACCACACAAATACTAATGGACAGAATCAGAAATGGCATTTTGAATCCCACTATAGTCTTGTTTTTATTGTGAAAATACTGTACAGAGGGGTTACAATTACATGGGCAAGATAATGAGTACATTTCTTATCAAGCATTGTAGCCTCCTCCTTT
>NW_012267267.1:8364073-8406313 GCF_000151885.1 Dipodomys ordii
TTGATAAGAAATGTACTCATTACCTTGCTCATGTAATTGTAACCCCTCTGTATGGTATTTTCACAATAAAAAAAAAAGAAATGTACTCATTACCTGACTTATATAGCTGTAATCCCTCTGTACATCCTTTATAATAACAATAAAAAATCTACATAAATTTAAAAAATACTCTGTTTCCCAAGCCACATTTAAAATATGTAAATGGGAATTATTAGAGTTGAAATCTAGAGATATTTTTAAGTTTTCCCTGATAGTTTACAACTATATCCAAGAATCAATGATCTGGAAATTAAATGCATTCTTCTCTTTAGTTCTTCATCTTTCTTAACTTCATTTCTTTTCTTCTGACCTTCTCAGGCTTCTTTCCATCCTTTCTACTGAAGTAGTCTTGAGTGCTTAGTAAATGATAAATCATTTTTTTGTAAAGACAAATAGACAATTTCTATTTCTGTATTATGTTTATGAGAGCTGTGTAACAAGTTAATGCAAATTTGGAGGTTGAAAACACAACTGTTTATCAGCTCACCTTTTTGTAGTTCAGAATAAATCTTGCACATCATGAATGGGCTCCCTCCTTGTTCCAAAATGGAAGTGGCACCGTGGCTGAGTTCTGTCTGGATGCTCTGGGAGAAAATAAATCTACTCGAATCATCATTCAGATATTTGGCTGAATTCAGTTCCTGAGGATGGTAGCACTGAAGTCTTCATTGCTTGCCAGGTTCCCATAGCCTCTAGAAGCTGCCCATAAGCCTTGCCATTTGCTGTCCCTGTTGTTCAAGTGAACAATTATATACTGAATCCTTTCATGCTTGAATCTATGGTTTTGGTTTCTGTGACCAGGTTGAGAAAACTCAATTTAAAGAGTTCAGGATTAAATCAGAATCATTTGGATGATCATTCTATATTAAGGTCAACTGAATTGGGACCTAATTACATGAGTACAACTCCCTTTATAGCAACAATATCTTGGAAATAGTTGTTGACACACAGGAAAGGGATTTGGGAACCATCTTGAATTCTGCCCCATATCATCACCAAGAAATCAGAACTAAGGAAAAAAGATGGGTACCCAATGTGAAACAATAGAGGATGGTATTCAAGTATAAGCAAGAGAGTTGGTATAAACGAGTAATAGAGTGATTGACACCAGAGGATATATGTACAGGGCTAGAGTAAGCTCCATGCAGAGGAGGGACATCTGAGCCAATTCATAAATTACTTATTAAATAAATCATTAATCTACTACTGTATGCAGTTATTGAGTTGATTTTTCTACTACTTCAAAAGTTTCCTCATGTCTTTTGCTAATCCATTTCTCTTGTCACCTTGCTCCATGCAACTAGTGATCTGTTTTCTATCCATTTTTAAGAATTCCTATCAGTAGATTCCTAATATAAGAACTCATTTCTTCTTGGCATAATGATCTTGTGATTTATATGTGCTGTTGTAAGTATTGATAAATCTTTTATTTTATATTGATGAGTAATATTCCATTGTATAGGTAGGTTGGATAAGGACTCTCCTGTTGATGGGGCAAATATTGTTTGAAATTGGTGCTCTTTAACCAATAAATAATTTAATAAAACTGCTATAAATATTCATGTACTAGTGTGGACAGATGTTTTTATTTCTTGGGTAACAGGAACACAATGTCTATGTCTTTTTTTCATCTTTGTTTGTTAGTTTATAAAATTTTAAGAAACTTTTCAAGAGTGCTTGTACCATTTTGCTGCAAAAAAGGAAGGTGCTAGGTACTCTAAAATTTCACTATGTTATGCATAGTCTGTCTAATTTAATCAAATCTAATAATAAATATGTAGTGTTATCACATTGCTTATAATTTGCATTTTCTTGAAAATTGTTAATGTTAATTGTATTTTATATCATTATTGGCAATTTGTATAGTTTATTTTGTAAGTTTTCTGATTCAAATATTTTGCTTTTTTGGTGAAGTCTTATTGATATGAAAATAGTCTATTGTATATCTTGAATGCAACTCCTTTGTTGAATACATATATTGCAAATATATCATTAGTCTCCATCCCCAATTTCATTCTCTTTATGGTGCCTTGAAGTGCCAAAGTCCTGCTCATTTTAAATTTTTATGTTTTATATGTTTATTTAATAGTTAAGATGCACTAAGTGGTATTGTTTTAGGCTTCACATTTCAGTTTAGGAATCATATCAAAGTTGTATTATTTTTTAGACTGAATGGTATAGAAATTAATGTCAGTTTTTTCTAAGTTGAATTATGAGTTAGTCCAAGATGATTTTCCAAAATGATTTTCCTTTTTAACTAAATTGTTTTGATAATTGTCAAGAATCAATAGACCACATAACTGTGGGACATAAGGGACCCAAATTCTTTTAAGAAAAAGAAGTGATAATATAAGGTTTTAAAAATAAATTAAAAATTTATTCTGAAAAAATTATTTTTGAAAATCTTACAATATGAGAAACTCTGTTTACTTGTGTTTCTGCCATCAAAAGTAATGGAGAGTCCTGGTACACAATAGGCTTTTAGAAATATTTGTTTAGCCAAGTGCAAGTGCCTTACTCCATAATCCTAGCTACTCAGGAGAGTGAGATCTGGGGATTTCAGTTCAAAGCCAGCCTACATAGAAATGTTTGGGAGATTCTTATCTCCAATTAACTACTAAAAAAGCTGGAAGTGAAGGCATGGCCCAAGTGGTAGTGCACTAGCCTTGAGAGAGAAAAAAAAAGGAAAGACATGTCCAGGAACAGTGCCCAGTTCCTGAGTTCAAGCCTGGTAACCCACACCAAAAAAAAAAAAAGAAAGAGAGAGAGAGAGAGAAAGGGAAAATAAAACTAGGATTCTTAGGAGCTTGAAGGAAAGGAACTATCCTTGGTGAGAATGGATGAAACTATAGGCAAGGAAAGAATCAGAGGAGGTGTAATCATCTAAGTGAAAACTAAAGATACAAAGGTCTTAGGTCTTAGTCTAGGGGATAGTAGTGAACAGAGATAGTGTTCAAGAAGTACAGGGAATGATAACTTGAGTGCTTTATGTTGCTTCTTAGCTTTGTAGCACAGAGACTACAAAAAGTACAATAGATTCAGTGGGGACAGAAGCAACAAGTTGTATCCTGGCCCACATGATTTTAGGGAAGAGAAGGGAAAAACGACTTGAATTCTGCCTTTGAACAATTCACAAGATTGCAAAGCATGGGGTCCAGTGCAGAACAAGTACCATGGGGTATAGGAGTCAATAAAAGGTGGTCTGAGAGCAGAGGAAGCAGTATGTTAAAAGATTTCAGAGGTAGATGAAGAGTCTTGTAATTTGCAATGGTGTGAAAACATTTCAGTTATATGGAACAATGTAAGTGAAAACAGCCCAAGGCATGTTTACAGGTCAGAGAATCTTATGCTGTAGATAAAGCAAAGAAGTCGCAGTGAAGGAGTCTCAGTTTTGTAAAAGATTGGGTCCAGGTGTGCTTTTTGGTACTTGGATACAAAAGCAAACAAACAGTTATTTGTCCAGTGTTAGACTTACCATCCAGATTAGCAAAATGTGATCCCTGCCTTCAATAAAACCCATCTCATAATGGCTAACATTGCTCAACAATAAAGAAGCTGAAGTGTACAATAAAGCTCTGTTGAAGGCAGAAGCACAAAGCAAAGACTAACTTCCTCTCCCTGTGGAAGTCAAGACTAACTTGCAAACTTGAAGGTTTGTGGAGGCTATAGAAAGGAGTATTGTTTACAGAAGGCTTTCCAAAAGAGACTGGGGGATTCTCAGACCCTGTCAGATCTCTATTTTGTCTTTGCTTCTCAATTAGAAGAAATACAACCCTAAAATCTGGATTTGTTATTAAAATAAAATGGAGATCTTAGCTCAGATTCCAGTTTTAACTGGGCAGTTTAATCTAAAATGCTCAGAGTCTTCATTGTCGTATCAAAGGCCAGTCTTGTTTAAGTGAAAAATAAGCTTCTCTTTACATGATATTAGTCTTTTGTGTAAATCAACTTCAAAAATCTCATGTGAGGAAATGTAGGTTGGAAGACAGCATTGAGATTTTCCTGTGTTTCCATAAACACTTACCCATCCCCAAACAATTTGGAATGAAGGACTTCTTTCTACTCAGTGCAGACAAGGCTCTGATTAGAAATGCTACATTTCCAGAGGCTTCTTCAAAATTGTTTGCTGTTCTTTTTAGCTCTGTGGACTCTTCTTATCGCCTGCCTCGCAGCTCTATGACCAGTATGTCACATCCTGATGGTAAGAAGCCTTGGGGGAGACATGGCAGGTGTTTGGAATTTCAAGTGACAGCACCACCCCTGGGGACATAATGTACCAGAAATGGCAATCTCTCCATTTCCACCTGCTAGAAACTTGGGGACTAGCAGCACCATCTCCCCAAATTATGAATATGATGAATAGCTTTGGGCTTACCAGGCAGTTATTTCCTCAGAGTCGGAGCTGAGGAGATCTTTTCTGAGTAGAAAGCTCTAGTTTCAACTCAGATAGGACTCTCATATATCAGACTCTTTATGGATATAACTTGTTCATCTTCAATAGGTTCTGTCTTTTTCACTTGAGTTCTAGGACTCATCTTGATGAATCAGTGGTGATGCAGAAAGCTCACGGTGGCACATTGTGTTTCCTAGGAAGTGCATACAGATGTAGAATGAAGTCAGCCTGGGCTGCTATAACTAAGTGTCACAGACAAAATGGCTTGAACAATGAAACTTATTTACTCACAGTTCTGGGGTCAGAAAAGCAACAGAGTACAGATCTGATGAATGCCTCTTAGAACATGGATTTTCTTGCTAGAGATTTATCAAGGGGAACCGGGGCTTGCCACCTCTAGAAGGAAGGAAAAAAAAGCAGGATTGCAGAAATATTGTCTCACTGAAGACTTCAGTGGACTCAAAAGGGAACACTCAAGCTGAGGAAGAAGGCCTTTTAAGACTTGTCCCAACTTGAGGCGTTTTATTGCCATGTCAACTGGTCACTGGATTTAGACTGTCCCTGGTAAGTCTTGTTGATACTCTTTTTGGTCATCTGTACATATTCTGAGAATGCACAGATGCATTTCTAGGCAGATACCATTAGTCCATGGGCATATGATAAGCCTTTTCCAGATTTTTGCTGTAGGTGAGGGCTTTGTGACTCATTCCTGAGGTGATGGAACAGATAGAACCCAGGTAAAAAGCATTGTGCTTCTGAAGTCTATCCAGGGATAAGGCATGCAAAAATCTCTTAGTTTTAGTTTTAAAAAAATCAGAATAAAGCAGTACTAAAAATGCACAGTTTAAAGTCATGTTTCCAAAAACCTCTCCTCTCCTCTGGTTTGTGTTGTTTGTTTTTGAGGCGGGGGTGGGGGGAGGGTCCTTTCTTATTTGTTGGTCTCTATGTAGCTCAAGCTGGTTTCAAGCTCAAGTGTCTCCTGCCTTGGAATACAGGCATGCAAGACCACACCCAGACTCACGTATTTGTTTTCTTAACATTTAGGTGGCTGTCTCAGATGTTTGTGTTGGCCCTTTCAATTCTTAGCATCTCATCTAGAAAATATTTTCATTTAAAAATATTTCCTGTGTCTTCACCCTCATCTGTTTAGGATGCACAAACCCTTTGGCCATTCACTTTCCTTAATTTCACGGAGTTAAGGCTTTTTATTTTGATCTACTTAGCACACTGCTCTACGTCTTGAAGCAGTCTCCACAAATGCAATTACCTAGTGGATGATAGTTTCCCTGTAAGAATATAAATCCCAGGAAGCTAGGGAATCAAGCTTGCTTAATTCACCATTGCATTACCATCATTTATCATACTAATTGGCATAGTCAGTGTTCAAATATTATTTGCTGAATGAATAAATAGATGGGTGAATGAATGTTAACAAGGTGAATGCATTAACCAGATATTTGGAGGTCATTTAATGTTTGTGATCTAGAGTTCACAGTGTCTTTGTCTACATTCTAACATGGGCCATTCATTTTAAGAGCTAATTTCTTAGAGTCTAAAGTGTCATGTTTTTCCCCTCAGACCCTTCCTTGGGGAAAAAATAATATTTCATGATCTCTGTTCCTGGTATTTTGTCACTGCATTTGATTTTGATATCCTGGTATTGTAAATACATTTATCTGAATTAGGGAAGGGAGACAAGAGAATGGTGAAACAAAGGACAAGGGAGGAACCAATGCAACTGCGATATTCACAAGACAATATGTTGGGAATGATCTGTCCATCTGGTTGGGGAAACTGGGGAAAGGGAAAGTAGGAGAAGAATGAGGGAAGCGATAACAAGTTTTCAAAAAATGTACTTATTACCTTACTTATGTTACTGTAATCCCTCCGTACATTGCCTTGACAATAGAAAAGTAATCATGAAAATGACGGTACTTTTAATTTCTTCTTCGTAGTTCTTGAAAACCTGTGAGAAGGTTCTTATAGAGAGATGCACAAATCTGTTCATATCCCTTTAGTGAAGAAAACTCCTTTATTGTGAAGATCTTCCTTCTTTGAGTGAGGCAAAGTAAAGCATATTAACCGCACTGGCAAAACAACCTGAATTTATCTTGCTTTCTATGCATTCAGAGCTAGGTCACTCCAGCACCTAACAGTATTTTTCAATTTCAAAATTAAAAGGAAAAATTATAACCATAACTTCTTAGGGTCATACAGTGAGGTTGTGTTATTAGCATAGAGAAGACCATGTGTACTTTATACAAATAACTGTCATGTGCTCCCTGAAAAAAATTATCAAAATGTGGGCCATAGCTTTTATATTCCTGTACTATTCCACATGGAAGTACAAAAGAATTCAGCATAATTACAATTCTAATACCTAAAACATCTTTAGAATCTTTCTCCATAGTATTTTAGGCAGTCCTTGTCACTTACCATGTTGCTATGTGATATAAACCCCCTTTTCTGCTTATTCAAAGAGTATAGTTTGACTTCATAAAACTCTAATCTAGGATCATATAAGGAAAATGAATGGTAGACTCAAGAATAGATTAAACACAGTGTTGGATGAATCAAACATGTTGTATGGATCTAGGTACTAAAACTTATGTGCAAATCCTTTTATTTGATATTTGCAATAATTCAGCAAATAGGCAAATAAGACACTTTCTTAGTACTGAGAATAGTTAAGGGAGTTATGTGTGATTAAGAAGCTAATAAATAAAAATCCACCAATCCTCTCATTCCAAGGCATTTTTATTTTCTATAGATTCACAGTGCTTTTTTATAAACTTATATATTGACCCAAATTAATCATACACAAGGACTATGAGTACAAAGTTCCTAAGTTTAAAAAAATTTAGTGTTTGTTAAGTGTTCTTTTTCTTGATAGAAACCAATTATAGGTATATAGGAAAAACATGATTCTCGTATGAATTTTATTCAAGACAACTGAAAAGGTCTCTGACTCAGGGAACCTAGTTGTTTTCCAAAGCTATTGTCAAAATATTGGCTGATTATTATTGTTCTGGGAAACAAACTGCTCCGAAGCCCCTTCACAAAGTCAGAAAACACTATTACGTTTAAGATGCAGTCATTCAGAAGAGGGCTCTACTGCTGAGTTTCCTACAGGTAATCTCTTCTTCTCTTAAGCTCTTCCAAACAGATTTAATACTAAAGGATTTCTCTGCTTGCTTTGTTTTTTATATTACTTGGGCAGATGAGTTATTTTACCAGTGTAAAAACAATCATAAATGAGGCTAGGGGCTGAAAAATATGTGTCAGAATATGAGGGTTTCTAAAATCAATGTGTGTATGTGTGTGTGTGTGCATGTGATTAGAAATAAGTGACCTCAAAACACACTATAATGTTTAATAATTTAGAATTTCTTCTTTTTTGTTTTCTTTTTAAAATATTAGTTTTATAATCAAGGTGATGGACAGAGAGGTTACAGTTACATAGATAAGGTGATGAGTACATTTTTTGTTGAACATCGTTACCCCTTCCTCTCTGAACTGATGATACTAGGTACCTCATAGGCAACCACTCTGCCTCTCAGCTACACCCAAGTTAAAGCTTTCCAAATTCAGATGGAATAAATTCAAGTTATTACTTTGGAAATAAATTTAAAATAAATTTCAAAAACAGAGACAGGTTTGGTTGGTCGCACCTGGAATACAAGCACTAAGAAGGCCTGGGCCTTCAAGGGGCCCCATCTCAAAAATAAAAAGTTGAAATACTTTTAATGTCAGAATATATATATATATATATATATATATAATGTAAATATATATTATATCACTATATGTGGGTGTTTTGCATATATATGGACATATCTCTGAAATTGAAACTGGCTATTCAGGGTAATTAAAGATAAGGGATTTTTTTTTGGTTTTTGTTTGTATTTTTTTTTTTTTTTGGTCAGTTGTGGGACTTGAACTCTGGGCCTAGACGCTGTCCCTGAGCTCTTCAGCTCAAGGTAAGTACTCTACCACTTAAGCTACAGGGCCACTTGGGTTTTCTGGTGGTTAATTGGAGATAAGAATCTCACAGCCTTTCTTCCCAGGCTGGCTTTGAACCTTGATCCTCAGATCTCAGCTTACTGAGTAGCTAGGATTACAGGCTTGAGCCACCATGCCTGGCAAAGATAAATTATTTTTGAAGTACATTGCACAATTAAAAATATTCAAACTAATGATTATGAAAGGCAAATAGTACTATTGAAAGTACAAACAGGAAGTGGAACTGTGGCTCAAAGTAGTAGAGCTGTGGCCTCGAGCAAAAGACCTCAGGGACAGCACCCAGGTCCTGAGTTCAAGCCCCATGATTGACAAAAACAAAACAAAATAAACAAAAGCCTTTAAAAATGCAAATATAAGAAAGATTTTAATTTTAGTTGCTCTTTAATCAGTCAAGTGTTTCATTAGCTTTGGCTTTGTGACCAAGATCTGCTATGAATAGTCACTCCTCAGCTTTATAAAATTCTTTTTTTTTATTTTTTGGGTCCAGTTGTGGGGCCTGAACTCTGGGCCTAGGCGCTGTCCCTCAGCTCTTCAGCTCAAGGCTAGCGCTCTACCACTTGAGCCACATCACCACTTCCGGCTTTTTTCTTTTTGCTTATGTGGTGCTGAGGAATTGAACCCAGGGCCTCAGGCATGCAAGGCAAGTGCTCTACCACTGAGCCACCTTCCCAGCCCTAAATTTCTTTTTTAATCCATAGGTTCAATCCTGGTTCTGACAAAGGCCTATATAAACAATTCTGGTCTTGGCGTGGAGAGAAAGTAGGAGAAAACAAGGGAGAGGTAACAATGTTAGACAAGAAATGTACTCATTACCTTACTTATGTAACTGTAATCCCTCTGTACATCACCTTTACAATAAAATTAAATTAAAAAAAGAATTTCTCTATTTATGGAAAGTAGCAGCTCACTTCCACTAATGCACTCTAAAACTATGTAAAAATTAAGCAATAGAATTACATTCATTATTGTCACTGACATTTGTTTCTAACCTAGGATAAAGTGTTTTTAAGATCCGAACTGTACAGCATCTTTACAATAAAATAAAATTCAAAAAATATTCAAAAGAGTATTTCACTTTTGGATGTAAAAAGTAAAGAGAGAGAGAGAAAGAGAGAGAGAAAGAGAGAGAGAGAAAATTGCTTCAGTGCTAAAAGCAAGCAAAAAGCAAAATAATCAATAAAATTATGACTTTCTAGAGCTCATTGTAGAGCTGAAGTTGTAAGATAACCAAGTAGCCTTAAACAAGGTTAGATGGGTTTCTCCAAGGAGAGCTGGACCCTACTAAATCAGTAGTGGTAGACACTAAGTGAATGCTGCGGCAGCCATAAAAGTAAGTGAAGAAGAATCAGATAAAAGTTTAATGTACTGTTAAAAATAAAGAGTATCTAGTGCTGGTGGCTCATGCCTGTAATTTTAGCTACTCAGAAAGCTGAAATCTGAGGATTGTGGTTCAAAGCCAGCCCAGGCAGCAAAGTCCACAGACTCTTATATCCAATTAACCACCAGGAAACCAGAAATGGGGCTGTGGCTCAAAGTGGTAGAGTGCTAGCCTTTGGGCAAAAGCTCTGGGACAGTGTACCCAGGCCCTGAGTTCAAGCTCCATGACCGACAACAAAATTAATAATAATAATAATAAAAAAAAGGAGGCTAACATTATGGCATAGATTACTGTGAAGCATAGAATGCAAGCAGGTGAAGAGCCCAGAGAGAATTTCTTATCAGTTTTATTTTTGGTAACAAAAATATATGAAAAGATATCCTATAGCCTCATCTCTCGCTTAGTTTATTTTTCAAAGTGGGCAAAAGCCCACTTGAGAAGAACAACAACCTTGTCGCCCCTAGACTTGGCTAAACACACCTTGTTGCTGCAGAAATGTGGGGAAGTACTTTACATTAATAAGGAAAAAATAGACAAGGGTCATCTGCCAAAATCTGGTCAAAGGGTTAGAGATTTCCCATCACTAGAGGAGGCATAATTTTTTTCACCTGCAGATGACACATACCAGGGAGAGTTTAGATGCTATGTGAAGGGCAAGGAGAAGGACGTCTCAGTCCCCAAATCCAGGCACACAGTGCTGACCTAAATTTAACCAAACGATACCTACCAGCAGCTTAATAAGGACCAGATACTAGGCAGCAGCAATCTGAGACAGAAGGATAAAATGATAAAGAAAGGTTATCTGTTAGTATAGGCACATCCAGATGGCACAAAATTGAGAGTGGAGCACAAATATTAGGGGAAAACCTAAGAGGCATTTAAATTTTGTTACTTGAAAAGGAGACTTAGCCAGAAGTGAAAAGCTTTCAAAAGAAGTAGAGATTACCAATAAATACATGAAGTGATGTTCAACATTCATAGACATAAACGGAAAGGCAAATCAAAACAACATTAACATTACATCTCACCCCAGTCAGAATGGTTGTCATCAAGAAAACAAGCAAAGACAAATGCTGGTGATGATGTGGGAGAAAATGGAAGCTTGTTCACTGTTGTAGGGATGCAGATTAGTACAGCCACTATGGGATACAAAACTTATGTTTCTTTGGGTCTGGTATACGTCTAGGATAGTCCTTACAGAGGATCACAATAGCTCAATATGACCATATAAAGTGATGCTAATAGAAATGAACTCCAAGATACGGAAACAATACTTTTTGTCTGTTTGTTTGTTTGTGTAATGTAATGTGTGAAGTTAGTTCTTTTTTCTTTCTTTTTTCTTTTGGTTTATCCCCTGTTGTCACTATTTTGTATTCTGGTACTCTGTGTGTGTGTGTGTGTGTGTGTGTGTGTGTGTGTGTGTGTATGTGTGTGTGTGTATCTGATTTGGGGAAGGGAAGGGCAATAACAGAATGGTGAGACAAACAAGATACTACATTGGAAATGAACTTTACAATTTGGGAAGGGCAGTCAGTAGGGAGAGATAATGGGAGAAAATGAGGGAAGGGATAACAATGTTTGACAAGAAATTTACTCATTACCTTACTTATGTAACTGTAACCCCTCTTTACATCACCTTTATATTAAAATAAAATAAAATTTAAAAAAGAAAATTAAAAAAAGCTAAAGCCAATATGATAGTGCTATATCAATCAGGGAACTATATCTGAGGAACAAAAATCAGCATCTGTTCATCTATGAATACTATCACAATAGCCAAGCAATGGAATCAGCTTACATGCTCATCTACTGACAAAGAAAATGTAGTATATATGGACAATTTTGTTGTTTTCAGGAAAAGGGATGGAGTAAAGATAATGTTATCAAATAATCCAGACTCAGTAAAACAAATACTACATGTTTTCTCTCATATGAAGAATCTAGAGCCACAAATGTAAGCAATTAAAACCACTTGAATCTAACTGGAAAACTATTTGAAATGAAGGGACAGGGTAAGAGTAAGACAAAAGAAGATGATGGACATCTATAGTATTAATGTACATGAATACATTTATGCAAATGTCATATAAAGTAACTCATTATTTATGAAACAAAATGTCTAAATAATCCATCTTCATTCTTGACAGAATGAATTTCAAGTTCTCAATAATAGTGACCTGACCTGAAGAGGCATACACATTTTCAAGTATAATTACTATTTTCATTATTCTCTACTGTTTTGTACAAGACATCTGACAACAACAATGAAAATATTACAATTGGAAGATATAAGATGTAGTATATATCCATATACACACACATACACACGGACATGTTATCAGGTAGAAAGCAACCAAAGGACAAGAGAGGTTAGACTTTTCAGACAATAACTTTCACACAGGGAAAGGATCAACAACATGCATGAAGTGATGGGAAACTTTATGAAAGAAATAGAATCCATAACAGAATCAAATAGAAATGCTAGACATTAAGACCATTGCCTATCAATAGAGTTTCAATGAAGCTCAGAATCCATGAAATTGCATGTAGATCAAGAGAATCTACTGTAACTAAATCATCAAGGAAAATTAGGTGGTTGTTGAGAAAGTAACAAGTCTCCAACAGTTGTAAAAAGTAGTAATAGTAATTCTAAAATAGGAATTCTAGAATAACAAAAACAAATAAAAATAACAGAAGGACTCTTTGAAAAGATAATGGTCAGAGATTTTTCCAAAATATTAAGAGCTATAAAGATCTAAAAAGGTCTAAAAAACTCAAAAAAAAGAAAGGTAAGGAAAATGAATAAAACTACTAAAACATGTTATAGAAATGTCTGGTAACTAAGGAAGAAAACAGTGAATGTGAAAGCAGAAGGAAATCCTATAGTCTATTGACAAAAGAAGTATTGACTGTAGAAGATTTCTCACTAAAACCATAGAAGAGACACAAAGAAGTGACATCTGTAAAATTTTGGAGAGATGATTGAGAAACAAAGTAAAAACAGCAATTATTTTTCTACAGTCCTGCCTAGCAAGCAAACCTTTATTTGATAGAAGGGGTGAGGAGAGTTAGAAGATTGTGAATTGTTCAGTTTATGTTCATAAAATCAAACCTAGAATTAAACATACTCAAACAAATATATACATATCCTTCACTTGAAATATCCAGTCTTAATATTGTGTCACATATTTTTCTTCATGGGTCTTGATTCCTTATTTCTATTTATTGTTTCCTCTTTAGCCTTACCTATTGTATAAAAATATACATAAACACATGTATCTCTAAATGCATAATATAAACAATTTGAGTAAGTAATTGGGAATCAGTTATAAATATTGTGACTTTTCATTACTAAACACTGTAACATAGGTAATATACCCCTAATAACAAGGGTATTTTTATATAACTATAACTAAATCATTGAAGCCTGGAAATTCAGCACTCAATTACTGGTGGCTCATGCCTAAAATCCTAGCTGAGGCTGGGATCTGAGAATAGTGGTTTGAAGCCAGACCAAACAAGAAAATCTGGGAGACTCTTAACTCCTATTAATCAACAAAACAGCCAGAAGTGGTAGAGTGCTAGCCTTGAGGGGAAAAAATAAAAATCTTAGTGACTGCACTATAACACCCAGCTCTAAGTTCAAGCTCCAGGACTGGCACAAAAAAACAAAAGAACAAAAAGACTGTTACTGCATTACTAATACACTATCCTAATTAATATATAGGTTCTATTCAAATGCTTTTTCTAAGTTATACCAATAACTTTCATGGAATGGAAGACTCAATTTAGTGTTGAATTAGCTGTCATTTCCCTTCAATCTTTTTAATCTGGTAAACATACTCAAGCTCTTTTTCTCTTTTATAACATTAATTTAATTGTTCTTTGTTCATTGCAGTGTTGGGAATCAAAGACAAAACTCTGCTAATGTTAAGCAAATAGTTGTTGAACAACACCCCAGTCCTGTAATACTAACATTCTTGATGATTAGAAACCCAACGCCCTTTAGAAAAGTTTTAATTTTGTTCAGTGTTTCTTCATTATTTATACGATTTTTCTTGTAGTTTTATCTGCAAAACCAGTCAAAGTCATGCTGCATAGCTCGAGTTCAGCTCTATTGGACTATTTCATTAAGGTCCCCACAGTTGGTTGCTAATGTTAGCATGCGAATCCTGCTCTGTATAAAAACAATCCTTCAGGCTAGGAAGGTGGCTCAGTGATAGAGTGCTTGCCTTGCAGCAATGAAGCCCTGGGTTCGATTCCTCAACACCACATAAGCAGAAAAATCTGGAAGTGGTGCCATGGTTCAAGTGGTAGAGCACTAGCCTTGAGCTGAATTGCTGAGGGACAGTGCCTAGACCCAGAGTTCAGGCCCCACCACCAGCTCCCCCCACTCAAAAAAAAATCCGTGTATGAACCAGGTACCAAATGTTAGTTATCTTCCAAAGATGAAAGCTTGAATATTGGGTAGAGTTTGAAGCTTAGATACTTGTAGTAATACCATATGAGTTAAAGTCATCTGTATAATTATAAAAAATCATTTACCTAGTACAACTGAAGCTGCTATCAATTCTTTTTTTTTTCTTCTTTTGTTGGTAGTGGGCCTTGAACTCTGGGCCTGGGCACTGTCCCTCAGCTCTTCAGCTCAAGGCTAGCCTTCTACCACTGAGCCATAACACCACTTCCTATTATCATTTCTTATGATTTAAAAAAAATCTATGTTTGCTAATATGCTACAGAAACCAAAAGTCACTTGCTCTAGCCATTTCAGGTCAGACAATCCAATCTTTCTGTATTGGAATTGATCAGGAAAACCAATTCATCAATGTTAGCTGTGTTTCTTTCTTTCTTTCTTTTTGGGGGGGGTCCGTTCATGGGGCCTGCACTCTGGGCCTGGGCGCTGTCCCTCAGCTCTTCAGCTTAAGGCTAGCGCTCTACCACCTGAGCCACAGTGCCACTTCCGGTTTTTTTTTCTTTTTTGCTTATGTGGGGCTGAGGAATTGAACCCAGGGCCCTGAGCATGCAAGGCAAGCGCTCTACCACTGAGCCACCTCCCCAGCCCTGTTAGCTGTGTTTCTAAGTGTATTCTTTTACTTATTTCCCTAAGCTACCAATGCAATGCATACACAGTGCTCCTACCTGGGTGAAGTACCAATCCATTGTGTGATATCAGATTGGATTGTAGGATTACACTGATGTTCGAGTGTTTGTGACTAAAACAAGATACCCTTTTCCTGGGTAAGAGCATAATTTTCTCTGAATGGTGGATAAAACCTCACCTTCTTTTGTCTGCTGGATTATTCATCCTTCTAGACAAAGGCAAATTTTATACTTCAACAAAGCTTTACCAAATTTTCAAGCAGCAACAAAAATATGAACATGCAGAGTCACCCCTTAAGTGATGAGCTAAGTCTCAAGGATATGCATAACATTCTGACATCCATGAAGAACAGAAGACTCAGAGAGCGCAAATGTGTTTCTGTCACTATTGTGACTGTTGACAGAAAAGCTCTGGCAGTCCTGGAAAACAGACCTGGAAACAAGGAACAAATCAACCCAGAGAACAAGTGTTGACGCATGGCTTTGTGTCAGATGGAACACTTCCTTCCCTTACGTGACCAGGACATTGAGGACAGAACACTCAGCAACATTGCACAGTAACACAGTCTCAGAAAAGGAACACCGAGAGGCATAAAAGTGATAGATGAAGGGGCCATCGAGGAAGGAGGCCTGATCAAACGATTCGGAAAGTGATGATTGAAGGCTCTGGGGGGTGCTTTACTTCTGGCCTCTGTGGTTGGCCCCCGGTGACTTCGCCTCCACTGACTCTTACATTGAGGGAAGGTTGTAATGCAGATCTCTTTTTGGTAGACTAAAAAGGATCTTTCTGTTTAAATGTGGATTTGAAAAGTCCTGAATTTCTACCCATGAGAAAAAAATAAAAAACTAGGACTAGGAAAGTTATTTTAGCACATCATAATGCAACATTTTTCTAGCCCACAGAATTTTCCAGAAATGGTATTAGTCAAGCGTCCTCAAAGTTTGGTCTACAAACTTCTAGGTGTCCCTGAAACACTTTGAGGAGATCTCTTGACTCAAACAGACTCCCTCATAATGACACTGTCCATGACATAACATAATGTTATTTTCCTTTTACACATTACTTCTTCTATATATATGGTAGAATTTTCCAGAGGCAACATGAAGTGTGGTGGCTAATGGTATGTATATGTATGTATTCTAGAATATTCTGTTAGCAGGTTTAAATTATAATCATTCACTATTATATAAGTATAATAATAACTTTATGTTACTCTCAATGTAAAATAAATATCATATATGCATACATTAATAATGACTTCTAACTATGAGGCAGAGGCACTGTAGAAAGTACAATTGTGATTACAGCAGTGTCAGCAAGCTTTTTCCTAGTGTCCTATCAACATTACACTTTTAGAAGTTGTAAAAATGTCTGACTTCATTAAATACTGATGCAGGAGTACTTTTCAACTGATATTTTGTTTCACAAATTGTAAAGTAAGCATAAAGCAACTTTGTATTATAAAGTATAGGAGGCTACAATGCTTGATAAGAAATGTACTCATTATCTTGCCCATGTAATTGTAACCCCTCTGTACAGTATTTTCACAATAAAAAAAAGAATCTTAAAAAAAAGTATGCTTGTTTAAAGGAAAAGATGTGTGTTCATTGCCTTCTTACATTGAACAACAGGAAAACCACTGGCTTATGCAGACTTATGTACTTGGCAAGTATCAAAATAAATCTGTTCTTTTAGGGGAAACAATGGACAGTATTTGTTGTCAATTGCAAAATTTGACCTTTCAACAAAATATTAGAATTTTGATGAACTTTTATCTCCCAATATGAACTTGTCAATTTCCTAACACTTAAAAAGTCACTGAGTCCAGTAATGATAAAGAAATGTGCTCATATTTGAAAATCCACAGAAATAAGTGTATGGTGAATATCAATCAATATTTTCTGAATGATTCCAGTATGATACTACATCATATCAAGATGACAGATACCGTGATGATATTTTATGGGAAAAATAATTTATAATGTCAGATAATACATAGAAAATAAGTTAGAAGAAGCTGTACTCATGAGACACTATATCGTAAATGAACTTTACAGCTTGGGGAGTCAGGGAGTCGCGGGGGAGGGAAAGTAGGACGAACTGAGGGAGGAGGTAACACTGTTTGAAAAGAAATGTAGTTATTTCCTTACTTATGTAACTGTAACCCCTTTGTAATCACCTTTACAATAAAAAGAAGCTGACACTTGTGTAACATTTTGATATGGTATCAAATAAAGTATTTATATTTATACTAATCTGAAACATATGAAGAGGAAGTTGATATCTACAAAAGGAAAGTAATGTGCCCATAAGTGTCATTGTCACTTGGCCACCATTATCATTAATCAAACACAGGACTGTCTCTTTCCAAAATTCAGAATGTTCCCATTTCATTCCATGTAAGAGATAAAAATTTGATCACCAGTAGGGGATAGTCTACATTCAATTTCCATACATAAGAGATGGTTGGGATCAAATTTTATTTTGAGATTACCTAAATCAAAGACATCATGAAAAATTCAAATTTAGTTAGTTAATGTAAAATACTATATTGATTTTATTTTATTTGAGTTTACTAGTGTTCAAAGGCATTTCACTATAATATTTCTATACACACATGTGAAGTACTTCAATCACACTTATATCCTTATCACATTTTCCAATTTTCCTTTTGCACCTCCACCCACAGAGTCCCTCCATAGTCACTCATCAACTTCTTTTTGTGTGGGTGTGGGCCAATCTAAGAGCTTAAAACCAAGTGCCTAGGTGTTGTCCCTGAGGTTCTTTTTTTTTCTGGCTCAATGCTAGCACTCTACCACAAAGCCACAGTGTTACTTCTGGCTTTTGGGGGGTTAATTGGTGATAAGAATCTCATGAACTTTCCTGACCAGGCTAGCTTTGATCTGTGATGTTCAAATTTCAACTTCCTGAGTAGCTAGGATAACAGGCATGAGCTACTGTGCCTGATTTACAATCCTCTGTTTATATTCAGGTCATTTTGTATTTTTAGGTGTACATTCTGAATATGAGAAAAAAATAAACATGCTATTGGTTTTCTGAGTGAGTTGTTTTACTTAATATCTTAATATACAGTCCTATTCAGTTTTTTGGAAATTGCAAAATTTCATTCTTCTGAATCACTGAGTATATATATATATATTGTGTGTATATATATTATGTAATATATTATATATAATTTATTATATAATATATTATATTACATATTACATTCTTTATGATCCATAAATGATGTAATGGCCACTTAGGCTGATCCTATAGATTGGTTATTGTGACTAGTGCTTCTGTAAATCTGGATGAGCTGCTATCTCTTTTGTATGTTGACTTACATTCCTTTGGATATATGACATGAAGCATTATAGCAGGACATAGGGTAGTTTTATGCTTAGTTTCTGAGGAATCTCCATACTGATTTCCTTAGTGGTTACACTAGGTTACATTTCCCCTTATAGTGTATAACCTGGAGAATCAGAAAGTATTGTAATTCAAGTCTGAATTAAATAGTTCAATGTCAAACAAGTATCTTAAGATACCATGTACATAGCATAGCAAGATAAATCTTTATATACAAAATAAAGCAGAACACATCCTTGATGGATCAAAGGATAAGATATACTGAAAGAGAAAAAAATGCTATTGGTAGTTGGAAATCTGTGAAACCACTCTGAAAGATTAAAACTAATGATTTCTTTCCTCTAGAAACTATACTTGTATTTAAAAAGTTTCCATTGGATGAATGCAATACACTCTGGTCCTAATCCTTTGACATAGCAAGAATACAAATCCTGCTTAGCCTTCTTAAAACCTGGCACAAAAAAAATATTTCTTCATCATCCCATGCCTACCTTCTGTCTTTACTTGCTTCTTGAGCTGTTATTATCTTGTAGGCTTCCCTAACTCTAGCAGAGATACAGGATACTTCTTTACCTCAGGCTGGTCATAAATTTGGAATAGCAAGCTAAACACTTCAAGCACAATTTAAAGAATTCACAGGATAATTGTAATTGTAAAGGACATTTGTAAAGCTTCACAGGATATTAGCATTTATAAAAAGTTTGCAATTAGTATATACAATTGATTACTTATGTCACGATTCACAGTGCATACTGATTTGAGATAAAAGCAGCTCTCACACCATATGAGTGAGACCTGGTGTGTCTAGATAGAACTGACTCATCAGTCTAGGTAATATGTCCATTCAACTACAAAGTTTTATTTTATTTATTGAGCTCATAATGAGGCTTGAACTCAGGGCCTTGCATTCTCATCTAATTCTTTGCTCAGGGCAAAGAATTGAGCCACAGCTCCACTTCTGGCTTTTTACTAGTTAATTATAGAGAAGAGTCTTTCAAACTTTTCTACCTGGGCCAAAAAATAATCCTAGCTATTCAGCCTCTTTAGTAGTTAGAATTACCAAGCTGGTACCAATACCATATAACTAACAGTGTTTTTGTAATGTTTTATTTTTTGTATGTTTTTTTATTGTAAAAATGCTGTACAGAGGGGTTACTGACTCTTCAGTAGATAAAATGTATCTGAAATAACAAAGACAGGAGAGTATAATAGGATAGATAGGTTTGTCTCAAGATAAACATGGATGCTCCTCTATGTTGTGTGGGCACTGAGAGCCGCTTCAGGAGAATGTAGCTCCTGAGTTTTACTTACAAAGAAAATTTCCAGGCAATAGTTGCTATGTCTTCCCACACCTCCTGCCTGGTAATGAATCAACATTTGCTCTAGAACAATTCATTGGCATTGAAGAAACCAAAGAAAGAACATTTGTTTTTTACAGATAGCTAGGGTATGTTATGAAGTTCAGTATTAAACTCTACCCTGAAAAAATACTACTGAATACCTATGATGTGGCAATCAGTTTACTTGTGTATTACATTTGCTTTAATACAAAGATCACAGAATGTTTGTAATTATTAGATGTATTACCTTTGTATCACCTTTATATTGCCTTTCTTCCTGTAAATCAAGTATGGAAAAATATGTTCAAGGCTGTTAAGTGATTTTCCCATGAATTTTCAGTTGCTGAGAGGAAGAAGAATCATTTAGACCCTAATCTTTGACTCGCAATCATTTTTTTTCCAATTCACTTTCTTAAAATCTTCTTTCTGATATAGATGAAGATAAAAGATAATAGGCTATGCTTTTAATAAATCTACATTTTGATTTATTATAAAAATAGAATGTGATTCAAGTACTTGTAAAATGTTATGCACATATATGCATATGTAAATACATAGGTATCTGTAAAACAGAAAGAAAATAAGGGAAAAAATCAAATGAACTACTCTTGACAATGTACAATGAACAGAGAATTAGAATGAACTTAATCTCTACTGTATAAATAGAGAATAAATGAATGAAAGTAAGCTATCCTATAAGAGAAAGTTGCAATTTTAAAAAGAACTTAAAAATACAAATAAAGGAGTTGGGAGCCTGTGGCTTATTCCTGTAATCCTAGCTATTCAGGAGATTGACCTCTGACTATCAAGGTTAGAAGCCAGCTACTCAAAAAGCCAGAAGTAGAGTTGTGGCTCATGTGGTAGAGTGCTAGCCTTGAGCAAAGTAGCTCAGGGACAGCACCCAGGGCCTGAGTTCAAGCCCAGAACTAGCATCAAAAATGAAAAATACACACCCACAAATAAAGCTTACACTGAATGTGTAAAGACGTAGTGATAAAGATGTACTTTTTTATCATAATTATTTATATAGTTAATATAATCATTTGTAATCAGTTTTAATTAACTGATGGTTTTTCAGAAAAATTAATTTCTATTAACTTTTAAAGTTAATGAACTTTTAGTTGCTAATGATATTAAGAAATCTTTTGAGAACACAATTCATTTTTTGTTGTTGGTTTGTTTAGACAGGGTTTCACTATGTAGCACAGGGTTCCCTGATTATCTTCATAGTCCAAATTGGCCTCAAACCCATAATTCTCCTATTTTAGCCTCTTAAGTGCTGGAATTACAGATGTGTGTCATCACACTAGGCTGAGAATATATAATTCTGGTTGTAATCTATGTAATTGTTTTATAGCAGTGTTGTAAATTAGGTTTATTCCTATCTTAACAATATAGGTACAATGCATATATTTTTGTCAGATTTTCTAATTACTTCTACAATGTATATTCTGAGAATTAAACTAAATGGGGTGAATCACTTTTAAGACTTTTTGGGAAATTATTTTCTTGAAAAGCTTTGTCCCTTCATATTAGTGTCAATAACACAGAGGAGTGTCTATCTTAACATCTTTAACATCTAAAAACCTCATTTTAAATGTTGATAATTTTTATCATGCTTTGGTTTGGAGGTTTCAATTACTGATAAACCTGAAATATGTTATATGACCATTGAATATCTATAGAGGAAAAAGGTTAATTGGATAATTTCACTCAAATAATAGAAATACCTCTCAGTTGAGACTAATAAATTATCTGATGAATTCATCCACACCATTTTACAGATTGAACACAAGGGTTAAGAGTAGCTATGTGGTAAAGCATGCATGCTGAACAATGCTCGTGGGTGGAGTTGACCTATTTTAACAATTGTGTCATAGAAACATACAATTTGTGTATGTTTCTATCTGTTTGTTTGCTTGCTTGCTTGTTTTGAAACAGCATCTTACTATGTTGCCAAAGATATCCCCAGAACCTATTGTCTTCCTTCCTCAGGCTTCTGAGTAACCAGGATTACAGGTATATGCCACCACACCTGCCAATATCTGTTCTTCATTCATTCTTTAAAGATATTCACTCGGGTTCATTTGAATGTGTACCTGAGTTATTTCATTATTATATTTGACTATCAAAAATTTTACTCTCAAGATGAAATGCTGTTCTCACAAGGGCAGGAAATATATTTGACCAGCAATGATGTCTATGCATTGAATGAGACCTTTTATGTGATTCACATTCGTCCAAACAGCATAAAAATAAGACCATGTAGATTAAATATAGAATGTACAGGTCAAAAGTGCATTCATTTTCTATCTGAGTCATTTTATAATGGAGCTCTTTTATCTGAGAGACATTTAATTTTGTTTCCTACCTTTAGAACAAGCAGAACTTTGTTAGTTGAGAAAATAGTCTGAAAGGTAATTAAAGGTAATAAAAGCTAGTGTGGAAAGAAACAGGAATAAATTACTTAGGGAAAAAGAAAATATTAGAGTCCCTTAATAGTTGTCTAGAAATACATATAAAACATTTACCTGCCAGGTGCTGGTGGCTCACATATATAATCCTAGCTACTCAGAAACCTGAGATCTAAGGATCATGGTTCAAAGCCAGCCTGGTCAGAAAAGTTCCTGTGAGACTCTTATCTCCAATCAACTACCAGAAAATTAGAAGTGGCACTGTGGCTCAAAGTGGTAGCGTAACCTTAAGCAAAAAGAGCTCAGGGCTGATGACCTGCAAAAACAAAAACAAAAAAGAAAACCTTACCTCATTTACCTATTATTCTGTGACTTTTATTGTAAATGTGTCTTGCATGTTTTCTTTAAATTTTTCTATATTAAAATGATTAAAATATCTATGCTAAATTTATTCATTGTAATTTCTCTCAGTGCTTTTTTCTAGGGAACTCATTTCATAACTAAAATCCAGATATTCCCTTTAAGCTGTTAATTCTTAAAACTTTATAGTTTACCTTTTCATCTTTAAGGTGTCCAGAGTTCACTGTGGCCTATAGCAAAAATTAGTAATCTGTGTTAATTAATAGCACCTTGGCATTTTTTTCGTAGACTATTACATTTGTTATAATGAGTTTATCTTTAAAGTTTCATTACACCGTGGTTAAAGAATAATGACCTTATAAATTTTACTTCAGAAAATTGATTGAGGTTATTTTTATTCTGTTTTAAAACATCCCATGAGAGCTTAGTAAGGTACCAATACCTGTATTCACTATTAAATATATATCTATAAATTAAACCTTTTATTCAGAATAGTCAAATACTCTACATTCTCGAGGGCATGGCTTTTCATTTCTGCAGTCCCAGCTTTCAGAGGAAGGAAGATTTTGGCCAGCTGGGTTACATACTGAGACTCTAAATAAACAGAAAAAGAAGAAAGAAATATTCCATATTCTTTGTGAATCCTGTAACAACTGTAGTAATAAGGAATTATGTCACAGACTTCTTATATTTAAACTTGAATTTTATTTGTTTTTGGTGCCAGAGATCAAATACATGCACTCTACCAGTGAAGTTATACCCCAAGCCTAAACCTAATTTTCTAAAATGTTTGCTATAATGATTACTTGGGACATTTTCTTTGAAAGAAACAGAAACAGTTTGAAGTTATGTAAAGATTTAAACATCGGTTGAAGTTAAGTATTTAGTTTCATTCTTTTAAATTCAGATACCCTGTTTTCCCAATACCACTTATTGATGGGACTATCTTTTTTCATTGTGTGTTCTTGGTTTCTAAGTAAAAAAAAAAAAAATCAATCAGTACGCTGGCTAGGCCCCAGTGGTGCCAGTGGCTGAGTACCCAGTGATTCTAGCTACTTGGAAGGCTCAGATTGGAGAACTGCAGTTTGAGGGAGCCTGGGCAGGATTGTCTGTGACATTCTTATCTCCAATTAACCACCAAAAGCTAGAAGGAGAGTTGTAGTTCAAGTGGTAAATCACTAGGCTTTGAACATCGAAGCCAGTGTCAGTGCCTCACACCTGAGTTCAAGTCCCAGGACCAGCACTTGCACATGTGTGTGTGGTGTGCACGCACACACACACGCACATGCACACACACACATGCGCTTATACACACACACAATAAGCTGTAAATGTGTCATGTTATGTCTGTTCCATTGGTTTCATTTTATGCCAATGCCATGTGTTTTAATACTATAGCTTTGAATATATTTATTTAAAAATTTAAGGCATGGCCATGTAAAGTCTCTAGCATTATTATTATTATTATTATCATTTTGCTCAAGATTGCTGAGTTACATTTTGCAGAGTTACAGCCAACAATCTCAAGAGATCATTTGAGAAGGGAAGCTTTATTTTGGCTATAGTTTCTGAGAGCTCTGATCCATGACTTCTTGTCCCTACAGGCTAAGGCCAAACATCATAGTGGCAGGAGTATGTAGTGGAGGAGGAGGTTCACTTGTGTTGGACAGGAAGCAGACAGAGAGTGAAGAGAGTAAGGACCAGCATCATGTTCAATATCAGACATATGTCTCCCATCTAGGCACCTGAACGTCTCAGTTTCTTGAATCTCCTAAGATAACCCCACCATCTGAGGAGCACGCTTCCCAATACATGAACTTGTGGAAAACAGGTGATACTCAAATCATAACAATTTCACTGCGTATTTTGGACTGTGTCCTTGAGGGCTATATCTTGTGCTGGGCCCTTTCTGTCTCTTTCTGGCTCTTGGCACTATGTGGTGAGGAACTCCTGTTCGTCACACCCTTCTACTAAGACACCCGGTTCAACACAGACCTAGAAACAATAGATCAGCATTTATGGACTGAACCTCTAAAGCTTACCCTTCAGCTGTTTCATCAAACATTTGATCAAGCAATATGATATGTCCAGTGTAATTAGTAAGAATGTCAGAATGCAGTATACTTCTAGGAAAGTCTTACCTCAAGTAAGGGAGAGTTACAAAGTAGAAATTTCTTGTTGAAGAAGTCCTGTGCCATCAGAGGTAGATCAGCTATAATATCCTTATCATTGGCTTTGTACAACTCAGAAGAGCATCACATTGGAGGGAATGTGGTAGATCCAAAGATATAGTGGCTGGAAGAATTTTGCTGACTCCTTTCAGCATAGTAGGTAACCCTAAAGGCATTTTGTAAGTTATAGCATTAATTTACTGTGTAAATGTTACCAGTAATTTATCCCTAATGTCTTACTTCTTGTTAATATATATAATATGTATATATGTATACATGTATATATGATGTATATATATATATTTGTATGAATGCATATGGATGCTTCAGAAGGGTATTGGAATAAAGCAAGTTATAATGTTTTGTTTACAAGTGGATCAAACTAAATTATCTAAAAAATAACTGTTGAGATTCACAGGAAGAATGGTAAATATCATTTTGCTTTATTGGATACTTGGTTAATGTCTCCAAATATCTGATTATATTTATCTTTCCTCATGTCTGATGCTTAAATAGACAACCTATTACTTGTAGACATTATTCATGGACTGTAAGAATTGAAGAAGGACCATCCACTGCCAGATGTTTTAAATGATACGACCAGATTTCTGATATTTTCTCTGGTACTTCAGACTATCTTGTATTTCCCTATAATCCTTGCTCCTGTTATTATTTTTCATGTACCTTTCAAATATCAGCTGAAGTATCATCATCTCTGTGAAGAATTTTCTTTGTCTGCTTTTTTAATCAATGTATATTCCTTATCTTTCTTATCATATACCATAATGATACTTTGAGCTCCTTGTTCAGAGACCTTGTGTTTTGTTTTTCATAATATTTCTTATGACTCTCACTTTGTAAAGAATGTAGTAGATGCTCAGTAAATGTCTGTTACATTAAAATCTCAAGTTTTTCTAAGTTATATGCAATTACAGGTACATTTAACACATCCATCTGCTTGTTTCCACTTGAATGTGACTGAGACAGAGGAAGAAAATAGTTTTTAAATAAGGCTGGCGGTGGTCTTTAGACTGGAGTGCTGACTGTATATTGACTCTATTTTAAAGGTTTTTTGAAAACTTCACTGTAGGATTATATGATTACAAATCTGAGAGTTAGCTACTTGCTCAAAAGCAGCTCATAAAAATCTCCCTGAGATTTTTTGAGTCATTTTTATTTTATTTTCCATATTTGTTGCCTAAGTCTAAGTGACTTGGTTTGGTAAACTTTAAGTTTCTTGAACTATTAGTAAAAGCAAATGGCATCCATAAATCTGCTTGAGAAATAAATGGTGTTTTGTTGGTTTTCAACAGATGTTCCCTAATGAATGACATGTTAGTTAAATCCAGGAACAAAGAAATCAATATGAAATGTGAAGAGGCATTTAAAGGTTTATCTTGTTGCCAGTTTTTCTTTTGGGCCCTGCTTGATTGCTTTCAGCAGCAGCAGCACCTTTGGGACACTGCTGATTTGCATGGTTGTCTTGGTTTTCCGTCTCTGGAACACTCACTGACCTTTTGAGAATATTTTCAGCTTTGCTTGTTTCTGCTTTCCTCCTCTCTGGCCCACTGTTCAGGTTGAATGAGAACTAAGCTTGAGGAATGCTGTCTCTGCCTATACATTGACAGATCCAAACAGCCATTGGCTTATTTCTCATAATTTAAAAATTAATGATAGAAATTATGACATGCTATAGATCTTACAAATAAGGTCATTCTGAGTGATGTGTGAATATAGCAATTTTTAAACTTACAGTGAGCTGAAAATATGGAACTATGGAAAACCTATCATACGAGCAAAAAAGCAGGAAGCTTTAAGCTTTAGAGATATCACCCTTCTGCTTCTTAACACCTTCTGTGGCTTGTACAGCAAATAGGATAAACTTCAAATGTCTAGGTCTACAGGAATTTATATAATAAAGTTACAGCTTGCCTCTGTAACTTCTATTCTTAATATCTTGTCTGGTTCCTGAGCTGAAGCAGACTTTATTTTATTACACAGTCATATCTATCCCCTTCTCTCTTTAGAAACTTTGCATGTAATCTTCATGTATCTGTTTCCTATTTCATTCAGATCTCAGCTCAAATGTCATCTAACCCAGGTCTACTGTGATAATCTTAGAGGATGTAGAAGTCTGTATTTTCCTTCTTTTCCTTCTCTTCCTCCTCCTTGCCCAGGAAGCATCTAGACAAGATTTCATACAACATAAAGTTGTTTGCTCAATGGGGAGCCCTGATTGAGGGCATCTGCCAACCTACTAATAACTAGCAGTGACTTTTCTGATGTGTTAACATCACTTTCAAATAAACTTGACCTCTTTTCACACTTTTCCTGACTCATAATTCTTTATTTGATGGAGAAAAGAAAGGGCCAAAGACCCTTACATAGAGTCATTTATTTTGCCTCTATTCACTTAATCTATTCAATTTATTGTTAAGCATTCTGAAGTTAACTTATTCTGATGACCAATGAGTCATTGAGAAGTTGACAATCTGACTACAACGTTCAACAAGCTTAAATGTAAATCTTCTCATCTTTAGGTTCAGTTATTTAAACATCCCAGCATTAGTTCTGATAGGACTACTTAAAACTGGTCAGATTATTAATTTATTAACCACAAATTAGCTAATAAAGCTGCACCATGGATGCCCGTGACTCATGCTTAACCCTAACTATTGAGGAGTTTGAGATCAAAGCTGGCCCAGATTCTACCTGCAATTAATTAGCAAAACTAGGACTGGAGGTTTGGCTCAAGTAATAGAGAATGTACAAATCAGGATTGAGCACAGCTCAGTGGTTCAGCACTCATCCAGCATACAAGGTGATGGGATTGATCCCCAGCTCTGAAAAACAAATAATCAACAAACAAAAATGAAACCTCATTTAAAATTAGCTCATCTTGGATAGGATAAATCCAGAGAATAAAGATCAGGAATGTGAACAAGACTAATTTTCTAAATAGAATATTATTTCTGAAAAAAAAACCTGTCCTTTTTCTGAACAACAACAACAAACAGTAAAATATAAAGTGAGCTGAAAAGTAAAATCTCTCCTTTGGAAGAAAAATAGAATTCCTTTGATTGAATATGTATTAATTTATCCAGTCTTTTTTTTTTGGCTTGGATACTTGGGCAAAGTGGTATCCATACATTGTTATAATCAGATAATTCCCCAATTAGGACTACTGGATCCAAGTGTACACTAGATGTTTATTGCATATGCTTGGATCCAGTAATTCTACCTTTAATAGATTTAGAAAAAATATAAATATTGTGAATCACATATATGCAGTTGTAAATTTTCTGATGGTCACATAAATAAGGGAAAAAGAAACATGCGGCATTGGTTTGTTTGTTATTGTGTGTTTTGTGGTGAGAGAGTCTCATTCTCTAGACAAGGCTGGTCTACAACTTCAGGTTCTCTTACCTCAGACTCCTGAGCACTAAGGCATGCAAAAAGCTCACATAGTTAATTTTAAAACATATTTTGTTACTCAAAATATCAACAATAGTCTTAATATTCATTAATACAAAAATTAATTTATGACTTTTTTCTCATATTAAAGATATAGAAATCTGGTATATGTTTTACACTTATACTACATCTTAATTATGATGCATTCAGTGGGTGAGGTAATGTAAAAATCTAGGAAAATTTACCTGAAATTGTCCAAGAAAGAGTAAAAAACTTAGTACACTATGGTTATCTAGCATCAGAAATGGTACACTTTATTTATCAGACTTTGGGGGACCTACATAAAACATGCTTTTATACCATGCAACCTTTCTATTTTGAACTCTGAAAATATGTATTATTGTGAAAATAATATATACTGTGTGCTTACTGAGTGCTGTGTTCTGTATTCATTTCTCATAGCACATGAATGAATTACATTCTAATTTATTTTTTATTTTTTTTCTTTTTTCCCCCTACCATCCTTTCACTCAAGGTTGAACTCAGAGCCCTACATTCTCCATAGGCTTTGTCAGCTCATGTCTAGCAGTCTATGATTTGAGTCACAACACTTCCTGCTTTTTGCTGCTTAGTTGAAAATAAGGTTTTTTGATTTATTGAATTTATCTTCTCCGTCTGGTTTTGAATGTCAGTCCTTAGATCTCAGACTCCTGAGTAGTTAGGATTATGACCCACTAGCACTTTGTACTAGATCCTATTCTTCAAATAAACTTGGAGGTAAATAAATTATGGCACAAAATAATCCGTTACACAGTTAGCAGCTAGAGAAGCTGAGATTTGAATCTTTGTCTTTTAGCTCCCAAATTCACATGCATTAGCTCTTTTTATATCTTATTCTTGTTACATTTTGTGCCTTTTTTAAAGTATATGACTAATCATTTAATTTCCTGGACACGCTGCCACTAGTAAGTAGAGCTCTTAAAATTATAAACATAAGTATCCTAGTTAGCAATGCTTCCTTTGAAAATTAACACTTAGAAATTCAATTAATGTTGGTGTTTTGTAAAATATCTAGCAAGAGTCAGTCCCAAGATTCCCCTCAACTCAGGGACAAGAAAGGTATGGTAGGAGAAAAACAAAAGAGAGGGGAAGAATGCTCCATAGGAAATGGACCCATTACCTTGCTCATGTAACTGTAACCCCTCTTTACAGTATCTTTACAATACAAAATATTTTATTAAAAAATAAAAATGTTATTTAAAGTTGAAAATTGAAGATTGTATCCAACACCACAAGAAATAATGTTAAAGACTATAGAGGTAAAATTATCACAAAAATGATCACAAAATTATCACAAAGTTCATGGCTACACCATAACCAAAACTAAAACCAAACGAAACCAAACAAACAAAAATGTACATTACTTAATATAACTTTTACATAATAAAAAAAGTCTTCAGAAATAAAGATCCAAAGGCCTATAGAAACTGTATTTTTAATAAGTCATTCTTCTGATGATGGGAAGATAAGTCTATTTATGACCTAAAAGGTAATAAATTGATAGGGACTTAGCTGGGCTTTGGTTCAAATTCTTCTTGGCACTGAGTAAAGGACAAGATCACTCTTGACTAAGGGTCCTATAATCTAACTAGTTTATGGCCTATTCGAAGGTAAAAAGGCAGGAGAAGGTGAGAAACTATACTTTTTGCTTCTGTTGTTATCAACCCCCTTAGTTTAAAATACTTAGTTTGCCCAACTAGACTAAATCCTGAATCCTGGTCTCCATTAGTCCCCACATGATTGGTGGGGCTCTTCCTTTGTCTTAATAGTCTCTCCATCTTACCTTTCTGACAATTCTATATAGTTATTTAGAAAGAAACTGCTCTGGGATAAATACAAAAAGCACCCATCATTTTAATGTGACAGGTAGAAAAGAAGCTCAGGAGCAGAACAATAATCATTTAATTGTTCTTGATGAGTCTCAGAGCAATGTCTTGGTGATAAAAAGTGTTGGTGTGGGGTTATGTACTATCTGATTCCAATTCCCAAATCTAGTTTGAGACACAATATTCTGACACATAAAAAGAAGAAAATCAATAGCTTAAGAATATAAGTGTTTATGTTTCTTTGTTATTGTTAGGTCTACCTTGGAGAACAGACCCCTCTCTCTTACTTTGCACCTGCCTGAAACCAGTAATCACTTGTCTGTGAGTCTGCAAAGGACCCCAGACTTTGAAGTCACTTTCTCATCCATTCAGATCACTTTCTGCACTGCCTCAGTCTTGCCTCCTTTGGACAGTGAGAGGTTCCCCAGGATCTTAGGTCACTTGTGCATCAGAGGTGGTCACACCTCCCACCTTTCCCTATATAATCCCACTCACCACCCAGAGTCCCCTCCCTCTTTGCTCTTCTGTTTTCTCTTTGCATGCCTCCAGATCATGAGGGCCAGCAGATCGCTCTTCTCCCAATAAGCTCTTTTTTGCTTGAACCATGTGGATATCTCCTCTCATTGAACTTATAGCTTTTAGTGACGTTAAGGCTTTAATTAGATGTTTGCCATCTTATTTAATTTTCTCATTGGTCAAACCCATATCTAACAATGTATCATGGTATTTAATATTTATTGTTCATTTGTAAAATTTTAGAATTTATCTTTGAACAGACGCATGGCATGATCTCATGAAGATCATACATAGGGGCATCTAGATCTTCAGAAAATGTATTTTATGTGTCTGCCTATGATACCCTGCTAGAGACAGGAATAAGTTTAATGTTTGGGGTGTTGCAGACATTCCTGTCTTTGAGTACAATAAGTAAGATTAGGTTGCTGTCTTATGTGTAGCAAAAGAACTACACAGAATGGGGAAGATAGAAGAGTACTACTAACTAGCAAAGCAGAAGCATATCTTTAGGGGTGAAATGGACCTTTCAGATAAAAAGTGAATAGGTAGAAGCTGTAGGTGTTTAAGGTTTTATCCAATAGAGCTGGGCTACTAGGTGACATGAAATCAGAGATCTCCCCTGATAGACTTCTCTAAAGAGATTTGTCACTCCTCAGATGCTGCCCAACCAGGGGGAGGAATTCGCATATGCATTTGACCATCTTTGCCCTTCCCCTTTGATGGTTGTTGCATTCCTCAGTTTAAACTAGGGAGTAGATCTGCAGGGATGTGATGCTGTCTAGGCATATCAGTTCTCTCCAAGTAAATAATTAAGAAGCTGAGCAATAGTGAAATGTAGGAAAGCAGCAAGTTTATAAAAAGGAAAAGCAGAGTTCAGACTCTGTGTTCCAGAGTCTATATAGTCTTCTTGAAAGGCAATCGTTATAGTTTGGGGGAAAGTCCCCTGGGTAACCTTCCTTTTCTAGGCTTTGTACTGGGTGCCTAATGGCTTAGTCATGTGTCACCTGGATTCATTTTGTAGGTTCTGCTGTCTCAGGGAACAAATACGGAAGCAAATCCAATAGGGCATGTCTGATTGTTTACAAGGCAATACTTTACTTCTGACATAGAATTTTGAGTGAGAACCCAGGACAAAATGGGAAGAGGAAGCACCATTTTTAGCCAGATCCTGTGACAATATAAGAACAAGAATCACCAAGATGGGCCACATGATATATGCTATTTATTATGCCATTTTAAACCCTGTCTATGTAACAATTTCTCTTGCTTTCACTCAAATATAGGGATATTTTGTTAATACCCAGCTCTATGTGTGGTCCATCTAGGGTTTTAGAATGAAATCTGGTAGCCTGAGCCTTACCTTCATTCCTAATTTTGTAAGGTAACTTGATTGTGAGGGACAGAGAAGCCACATTTTGAGAGGTCAAATTGGGAGTCTTTGTTGGAATGTAGTTAATGCAGGTGGACTCATCACAAAGACTTGCATTCCCTTAAATATGCTTAACACTGTTAGAAAACTGAGCCATGAGAGCAGGAGAAGAAAGAAAGAACATCGAAACACTATCAACAAACCAGATCAACCCCAATGGAGAGCTGAAGTGGGATGCTAGGGAGACTGGAGGAGAGATAAAAGACAGGAGACACAGGAGACAGGAGACCTGGCATAATAGCACATGAGCTGGTCTGGGCCTAAATAGTGTCAGGGGCGGGGGACAGCATCTTAACTCGAGTCTCCCATGTTCAAGGCACAGGACTGACAGGTCCAGAAGCCTATCATCCAAGTCCCCTACACTGCCTCAAGAAATTCAGGGACACCAATCACCTAGGGGATGAGACTTGACCTTCCTCCATTATGAAGATAGGATGGCACCAGTTAAATCCAATTCCCTATCCACCACATGGCCAAGAATGTGCCAGCTAGATTCAGCCTCCACATGTCACTGCTCCAGACTACCTAGCTGTGTTTTTCTTATTCATTAGCCAGTAGAGAAGCATTGTTTTTACATAGTAGTTAGAAACAACCTAGGGAATGATTATCAAATTAAAAGACAATTTACAGCAGGTAAACACAAGACAGAGCATAGAATCAAGATTTAAAAGTTTAAAAGGAGAAGGTAACAATGCTCTATAAGAAATGTACTCATTACCTTACTCATGTAACCATAACCCCTCTGTAATTTTTATAATAAAAACATATAAAGAAAGAAAAGAAAAGAAACACACAGAAAAATGCAACAATAAACACAAGTAGGAGTCTGTGACCACAAAAAAGAAAAGATTTAAAGTTAAGGTTGAATGGATAACTTCTCTTTGAAGGAAATGTTTTGTTGATAAGTCTGTAAAATGTTTATGAGACGTTAGACGATCTATCAGAATTTTACAGCATCTAAGAAGTAGTATTTTAAAAAAGTCAATATTTTCTAACAAATGGGGCAATGCCATTCTTTCTGATGGAGGCATAGAATTCCATTGTGTATATATACCACATTTTCTTGATCCACTCATCTACTGAGGGGCATCTGGGTTGGTTCCATGTCTTAGCTATGGTAAATAATGCCACAATAAACATAGCTGTGTTAGGTGAAATAAACCTCAAGATAAGTATTCAAATGTTTTTTTCTTTTTTGCGATTGTTTCTAACATATTTATAAGATGATTTCTTTGTTGCTTTGTATGTCCCTCCCCCACAGTATATCCCTGCTTCTATTGTATTTGATGTTGGTCTAATTTGTGGAGGGGAAAAGAAAAACAAATTGTTTAATTAGGAATACAGGTGGACCCATTGTAACAATGAGATGTACAAGTCGTTATGTCGAAAAACAAACTTTACAACTTTGGTGGGGGGGAGGGGGAGGGGAGGTTGTGAGGGTGGGAGATGGGAAGGGATGGGAAGGGGAAACAAAGGAGGAGGCAACAATGCTTGATAAGAAATGTACTCATTATCTTGCCCATGTAATTGTAACTCCTCTGTTCTGTATTTTCACAATAAAAATAAATAAATTTTTTAAAAGTCAATATTGTCCTTCTTCAACCAGCTTTTTTTTTGTCGGTTATGGGGCCCGAAATCTGGGCCTGGGCTTTCTTCCTCTCACTATCACATATACTCAGGGATGGCATTAACAAGATAGGTACACCACATCATACATATTGAGTGAATAATGATGAAGAAAATGAGAAACTCCTCACCATTTTCTAGAAGTTTCTTAGTAATTATTTTGCTCCATATCTGGCATTCATTTTAAGCTAGTTGACCTATTGGTATACTACCATTGGAGAAGTCCAGGAAGAATGGCCTTGATGTCCTCTTTAATCTTGAGAGTCTACCACTCTAAAATCTTCCAAAAAACTGAAAATCTAAAGGGTATACTTTAGCATAGTGCTTAATTTATTATAGTCTATGAAGCAATAACCCTTTGAAAAGTGCAAATTTATTAATGAAGTTGAGCCTTTACTTGAAAGGACTGTTCTAGTCTATCACATACAGGCTGGAACATAGTCTTTGTTGGAGACAGATGTAAAATTAGGAGATTCAAACAATTTTGAAAGACTTGTTCAAAATATTAGGCTCAGGAATTACCTCATCAAAGTAGTGATGGAATTTTCTCAATGCCTCAAAGCTCCATAGGAACTATATGAGTCTCTAGAAGTGCATAGGAGACCGGAACTTAATTGGCTCCTCTTTTGGCTCCTCTGGGACCTTGGCTGCCTCACCATATCCTTGGAGGTAATTACACTTGCTGCCTCACATTCATTAGTATAATAGCTTTAATGATTTGATTTGCTCCTATAAAAGGTGCTATATAAATGCAAATGATCACCAAGAATGATAACAGTCGTCAGCTGCAAATCTCTCACTTCTCATGTCCATATGCTACAGAATGAGAAATGTACAAGGATTACTTAAGAAAATAATCCTTCTTTGTGCTAAATACAGTGACAGATATTTGTAAAAGTTCTGCCTTTCTCTGATTCCATACCCAAGAACACCTGAGTGTTTTGGCTGATGGACGGGGATACTGATGAAATTCATCTTTCAGAAGTATTAAGTGCTAGGGTGGGATGAAGGGCAAGGGGACAAAGGAGTCTATTTCCAGGTTAAAAAAGTCAAAGTCCCCAAGTCCTAAGTGTATTGAATAGAAATTTATCATGATTTATGCTCTGCCAGCAGTGTACATAGCTTTACAAGCTAAAAAAAGGTACTCAATGCAAAACTCAAGCATCTCAATCTAAACAAAGCTTAGCTTCATATGTATTGTTTCCTGGCTAAGGATTGGATACTACTTATTTTTAATGTTCATTATCTTTATGAAGTCAAATTAACTAACAAAAGCTTCAATTCTCTTGATTTTACCCTGAAAGGAAGAAGAAAATGTTGTTGCTAGAAATGATCTGCATCTAATCACTTAATTAATCTGCCCACTCTACTGCTAAATTACAATAAAAAGCTACTTGAAGGGTGAGGCAAGAGCATTGTGAGTTCAGTCTAGCCTGAGGTACACAATGAGTTTCAGGTGAGTTTGGGTCAATTTACTGAGAGCCTATCTCAAAATAATTTCAGGAAGTTTGAACTTTACAATGGAAGCTAGAATATAGCCTTTCTTTTTTCCTAATATTGATGAGCACATGACATTGAGATAAGATTGATTAATGATGTCGCATGGAAAGGTATAAAGAACTCCATTTTGAGAGGTTGAATTGGGAGTCTTTATTGGAGAGGCAGCAACTGTAGGTGGACTCTTCTATCAAAGACCTGTAGCTCAGTACAGAACTAGCACAAAGCTTTTAAAGACAAAAAACACATGTTGGGGGTGGACAGCAAGCCTTAACCAAAGTGTTATACATAAAATATAGCATGCTAGATGAGCATATTTTGTTATACATAGGCAAAGCAGACTATCCAAGGGAACAATAAGGGGTCATCAGGACCCAAATTACCTAGAAGAAGCATGAACTTCCTGGAGCCCAACAACTCATGACATGATTGCAATTCAAAAAATGTCCTCTATAACCTCTAGAATTTTCATCTTCTATTAACTTTTATCAAGATGCCAAGATGTCATTACTTAGATCCAGTATCCTTATTTCATTCCCCACTGGTTTCATGTACATGAAATCAAATCGTTGATTTCTCAAGTGAGAGAGCCGCTTTGGGCCCTAAGGACCATGAGCCTAACCAAGGTACTTTAAACAATGTTTACAAGAGACTCTCTGGTGCTAACCCTGTTTTATTAGCATAACCAAGGTTAGGCTGGGTAAGATTTACAATTCTATGTACCACAGAAAGAGTGTCACAAAAAGGAGGCTCCAGGGAAGGAGATGACAGAAGGGTGACACAAAGTTTTAGCTCCAGCAGATCCAAAGTGGCCTGTGATGGGACCAGGCAGGGGTCCTGTCTACTTTTACCATGGTAGGGGTGGTCAAGATGATGATGTAAGGTCTCTTCCAGATGGCCGCAAGGTGATCCTTGAATTTCCTAATCCAAAGGGAATCTCCTGTTGGAAAGGATGGGCAGGTTCCAGGCTGGGCAGCAACAGTGTGCCCTGGATCTGTTTACATACCTTCTGCTGAATTGCCTGTAAGTTCTGCACAGACTTAAGTTAAGGAAGCATCATTAACATAACCTAAGGCTTTGGTGGCTGGCTGGGGCCTCACTGGTTTTCAAGGCAGCTTTTTTTTTTCCTATGCCAGGGACAATGTACCAGGGCAACAAATTTTGGTAGCCACATTTCCTTCAATAAGGTTAGTATTTCCTCAACAGACATATGAGGCTTGAACCTGTAACATATCACTATTTTCCCATGTCTATTTTTACCTATTCTGTCTCATTTTTCCCAAAAATGACTTTGGTCCCTTGATCTTAAAGGGAATTGATGGGCAAAAATCCATTTTCTGTAACTTCTTCAAGCTGAATTAGGGACATTGACCAGAGACTTAAAACCTTAGCCTTTTTTACTAAGTGGTTGTCAAGATCGATGTCATTAGGAACAATATTTTAATCCAAGCTGGAAATTACATACATTTAACTTTTAACAACTGTACAGATTTCTCCTTGAGCTATAGTAGTGCAGCCTGTTTAGTACTCTGGTTTTCAAAAGCATTTTCCTGGCTGCCTGGGGAAATTGATATTTGCTGACTTCCACAATGTTACCTGTGTAGGCTTTTAGACAGCTCTCAACAGGGACATGATTTCAGGTCCATGCCCTATTTTGTATAACTCTTTTTTCCTAAACAGTTGAATTTATGTGACTATTGCCAGATCAAAATTCACTGCCAGTTAGGGTTCTGAGAAGATACTGGTGGCTGTGATTTTAAATTATCCCCCCTTGGACAACCCAGCTTTTTACTACCCACTATAACAGATGACTTGCAACCAAGGTTGTAAGTTTCTGTCCAGTTTCAAAGTGGACAAACATGAGCGTTAGATAGGCATGCTTATAAATCATTTTCTTATGACCTTCCAGTTCTGATTAATTTTAAAGGGCCAAAAAGAAGTGACTCCAAGATCAGATACCATTCCTCTCATCTGAACAGTGTCTTTTAACTGCCTCTGGATGCTCCATTATTTCCAGGACAAGCTTTGTCCCATTAGTATCTTCTCCATGCTTAGGATAATGACCCTGTCAGCATTTCCTTGGTCAGTTGCTGGTTTTTAATTCAGGGCCTGCGCGCTGTCCCTGAGCTCTCCCCACTGAAGGCTAGCACTCTATCACTTTGATCTACAGTACCACACCTCCAGTACTCTCTTGGCCAATTAGAGAAGAGAGTCTGTTGGCTTCAAACCACAGTCCTCAGATCAAATGGGTCTTTGACAAAAGCCCCTTTACACCAATTGAAGCAACAAGGAAATCAATAGTAATAGTTTTAAGCATGGCTTACCTGGAACTTGTTGAGAATCAAAGTTATATCTGACAAACTTTTATAAGAGTCATTTGTTTCTCTGAGGGCCTACCTGTAATTGTTACAAAAGACTTGTAAAGGCAAAACTTACACAGCTATTAAACAATCTTTTTTTAAATATTTAACTGAATATATGACACTAATTGAAACCATTGTTATCAAGTCAAACTACTATGATTAAGATGAAGAATACAGGAAAATGCTCAGTAACCAAAGCAATTCACATTCTTGAGAAACAGACATTGCACAGCAAAACAAATTTCTCCTTTTGCCACTTTGAAACACTTAGAGAAATTTTTACTTTCCAAATTTTTTATCTAGAAACCCATTTCTGATTTTATTTTCAAAGCCTTTTTACTAATCTATAGCACTTTACTTTGCACTTAAACATCCTTCAGGAACCTTGAAACATGAGGTAATGCCCCTTTAACTTTCTGCAGCCTGGTTTTAAAACTGCTGTGTTTTGTAGTTGTTTCTGCAGTCTGAGTTAACTCTTAGAAACCTTTGAACTCAAATGACATAGTTTTCCTACATGTAGGAATTACATGTAGACAGGTACTGCACCAACAGATTTGAGGAACCTGCAAACATTTTGCTTTTTCCAAAATGCACTTAATTGCAAAATACTGTACATGCTGTTATTACATTATACACAGATATTAACCTCTTTTAAGCCTCCTTTAAAGTTTTTGTTTAATTGTTAACACATCTCAAGAGGCAATTTTAGGAATACTAATCACATTAACCACATTACCATCAGGTTTTCAGTCTCCATCTGTAAGGAAAAGAAAGAGATAGAAGTGAAGATGCCCATCCTATAGAATGGGAATATAACCATCTGATAGTTCCCCATCTTTTGAAAGCTGTCATCAACTTCTGATAATGTCACAATATAGTATAACCTTAAATGTTAGCCTTTTCTGTGTTGCTCATTCTAATTTTATACCTTGTCTCTTTCATCTATTTTTTAATTAAAAAATAAGGCCCTTCTTTGTTTATAGTGTTACCCCTATTCTAATCTTATACTGCCTATTTGAACTACTTGAATTTCTACCTCACCAATTCCTGCTTATCTAAAGACAAATCCTTTTACTGCTGGGCCAGCCAAAATGGAGCAGATCTAAGAAGGCTGATACAGCAGCCGCTGCAGAACCTGTAACATCATTATAATCTAAACAGCATGTGAAAAGAAACTCACTGGAATACTATAGCAACTGGCTACTGTCATAACAAGGACCATAAAAGGAGTGGAAATGATGGTCTTAGGACTCTCAGAAAAATCTTCCACATTCCTAAGATATTTCTAAATATTCTTTCTTTCTATTATACTTGATTGTCTGGTATTGTACCACTTAAGTAACATTTCTAGCTCTGAATTTTATTGGTTATTTTGAAGTTGGAATCTAGCAACTTTTTCTGCCTAGGCTGGCCTTAAATTATGATCCTCTGGATCTCATCCTCTTGAGTAGTTAGGAATACAAATGTGAGACATGTATTTCTTTTACCATATCTGTAAGTACCAACCTTCAATACATTGATTTTAGATTTGTGAGTCTCTCACTTCTGCTTTTGCCAATTCCAAAATTCCAAAAGAGGTAAAGTCTGGAATAACAAATTAATAACAATGGGGCTGGGAATGTAGCTTAATGGAAGAATGCTTGCCTAGCTTGCATGAAGCCCTGGGTTTGATTTCTCAGTACCACATAAACAGAAAAAGCCATAAGTGGTGCTGTAGTTCAAGCATTAGAGTGCTAACTTTAATCAAAAAGAAGCTCAGTGATGGTGCCCAAACCTTGAGTTCAAGCTCCAGGACTGCCAAAAAAATAATAACAGCATAAAGAGTGACACATTTCCTTTCTATGATAAAGGACAACAACTAACACTCATAACAAAAAAGCAATTTCATAGACAGTAAAAATTAACTTTATTTAATAAAGGGATTTGATTGTTATTTATTTAATCAATTATTACTATTTTTCTGTCCAGTTTTTAGGAAGAATGGACAATTATATGGAAATGTGGTAGGACTAAGGGATGCAATCTAAAGTTAATAGAATGAATGTATAAATCCAGGAAGGTCCACTATCTAGATTCTTCTTAGTTTTCTTTGTGACAGTTTTTCCTCAATAGACAGCAAGTTTACTCTAGAAATATATTCACTAGTTCTAGTTCAAAGAACAGACTCAGAGGCAAGAAGTGCAGTGAAAATGGGATTTCAATGGTAATCTTGCAAGATGGGGTGTCTGAAGGACATACACACCATAGGCAGTTGCAACAAGCAATTTATCATTAGGGCACAAACTCCTTTCTCGGTTTTCCATTGGCTGGGTAATAGGGGATATGAATTCTATCTAGGCTCTTTTCTAAGTTTCCTTCTTTCCTATTGAGTAGTTTGAATACATGAACTTCTTGAGATGGTTGAATTTTAAATCAGGTTTTGCCTATCTCAATGCTGTTTTTGTTCTCTTGAGGCAAGAATGCTCTTCTGGGCATGTGCTTTCTGACAAATTCTTTCTTTCTTTTTTCTTTTCTTCTTATTTTTTCCTGCCACCCATTCTTCCTTCTGCAGTTGGTCCAATCTTGTTCGTTTACTTTGTTTATCTAGGGACTTTCCAATGCATGAACTTTGTCAAATCTATAAATCACGTGTAAGCAAGCTACTCCTCGAGTCAAATGCCTCATCTTGAAAATAAACTGCCAACTGACTTTATTTCTAGCAAATTGCTTTTTAAATGGAAGTCTTATGATCTATTACCAAATGTGGCAGGTCAGAGAATTTCCCATGGCAGCTCCTAAACAGAAAGGTGGAAAGGTTAAGGTTATATTTGTGCTTTCTGTGACCCACCTTGGGAAAGAGTTCTACAAGTTACTTTGTGGGAAGAACTGGGAAGAAAGACTAAAGTGTAGAAGAAAGACAGAGAAAAACACTGGTTCTGATGTCTCTCAATCTCCTTCAGTTGAAAGTTCCCAGCCAGCTAACATCCCATTCTCTGGGGAATCTTTTTTTGAGGTTCTTCACTAGTGATTTTTATTCTTCCTAGTTATTTGGCCTAGAAAAGAATATCCCACAGTATGACACTTCTTTCATTTTGGTGATAATGGAGTTTGTATTAGTTCTGATACTTGTTAGTCAGGCATGCTACCACTTGATCCAGGCGTTAATTAGTTAATTTAATTTTTTGAGGTAGTATATGTCTGAGCCTTGATTTGTCTACTTCAGACTTCCTATCATTTCTAGGATGACAAATGCTTCATATTATGTCTAGCTCCTCTCTGTGAAGCTAATGCTTCCTAGACTTTTTTTTGTCTGGAGTCCAGTTCCTCTCAGTCTCAGTCTGCCATCTGGGATGAAAGGTATGAGCCACTGGTAGCTGGCCAAATTATGACCCTTTTGTGTACTGACTACTCAGGCAAAAGAGAACTATATTTTCTCTGGACTTCTCCCAGCCCCTTTGCCTCTTAAAGAACAGGAAGAAATCTCTTAACTTTATCTAAGGGAACTTCCTCCCTGTGATTTCAGAAACAGAAAATTAATCTATAGTAAAAGATTCTTTCCTATCTCTTACTGTTATGAGGACTAATATCTAGGGTACTTTAATCTTCATCAAACACAACCTTTCTTTATCAAAAACCTTTTTGAAATGTGTCATTATCTCCCTACCAGAAGGCCTAAGTCCTGTTTCCTTTTATAGCTCAAATTGCAGTTCAAATTGCAACAATCCTATTCTTTCACACTATGTAAGGACCACATACTTACTCATGCAGTAAAGTTTACATATGTTTTATCCTGTGAATGTACCCATTTTTAGTTCATAAACTCAAAATGTACCAAAAAGCCTAGTGCTGGTTGGTTCATGCATATAATCCTAGCTACTCAGGAGGCTGAGATCTTTCCAAGCCAGCCTGGGCAGGAAAGCCCTTGAATCTTTTTTCTCCAGCTAACCATCTAAAACCTGTAAGAGTTGTGACTTAAAGTGGTAGAACAGTAGCCTTGAGGAAAAAAAAAAAGCTCAGGGACAGCTCCCAGGCTTTGAAATCAAACCCCATAACCCACCAAAAGAAAAAAAGTATTCAAATATTCAGACAGTAGAGGGAAAGTTCCATTGCCCCATAATTTCTAAGAACAAATTGTCAACTGAAGTGAGTTTAAAAGAAAAAAAACTGAGAGAGACTCAAATTCTTTGGAGTATTAGATATTTAAGTTTATCCAAGGGTTCGCATTTCAATTCAAGGTGTGAAGGTTGATTAAACTATAAAGGCTGGCAACTTCATGAACAAACTTTTAAAATTCAAAGCAATGCAACTTGCTTTATTTTTAATATTAATTAGTTTATTAATTTGCCAGACCTGGGGCTTGAACTGAAGGCCTGGGTGCTGTCCCTGAGCTTTTTGCTCAAGGCTGACACTCTATCATTGAGCCTCAGTTCCACTTCTTGCTTGTTATTATTGTTATTATTATTATTATTATTATATTTTTATTTAGGTGGTTAATTGGAGAAAAGTATCTCATGGACATTTCTGCTCGAGCTAACTTAGCTCTTAACTTCTTCAGCAGCTAAGATTACAGGTACAGGCCAAAAGGCACCCAGCTTTCAACTTCTTTTATTTAAAAAATCAAAGTATTAATAAGTTGTGTTCAGAAGAAAGTCCATGCACAAGAAACTTAGTAGTGAATATTTTGATAAACAATGTTTTTTTTTTTTACCTGTTTAACCACTTTGGAAAGCAGTATGGAGGTTCCTCAAAAGACGCAAATAGAGCTCCCCTTTGACCCAGCAATCCCACTTTTGGGCATTTACCCAAATGATCACAAACAAGACCATACGAAAGCTACCAGTACAACTATGCTTATTGCAGCATTATTTACCATAGCTAAGATATGGAACCAACCCAGATGCCCCTCAGTAGATGAATGGAGCAAGAAAATGTGGTATAT
>NW_012267267.1:8406363-8410688 GCF_000151885.1 Dipodomys ordii
GTGGTATATATACACAATGGAATTCTATGCCTCCATCAGAAAGAATGACATTGCCCCATTTGTTAGGAAATGGAAAGACCTGGAAAAATTACAGTAAGTGAAGTAAGCCAGGCCCAAAGAAACATAGGTACCATGGTTTCCCTTATTTGCAATAACTAGTACATGTCTAAGACAAGCAGAAAAGGTCAAAAGCTATGTAATATGACCATATAAGATGATATTAAGTGAAATGAACCCCAAGACAGGGGCTCTAATGTTTTTTTTTCCTTTTTTGCTATTGTTTTAATGTAATTATAATGTACTATGTGGGTTTTTTTTTTGTTTCTTTGGTATGTTGCTTCCCCATGGTATAACTCCTGTTTTCACTGTATTTGATTCCAGTGCCCTACATCTTGTATATACATTTTTCTAATTTGGAGAAGGGAAGGGAAAAAACAAATTGTTTAAATACTGATACAGGTTGACCCATTGTAACAATGAGATGTAAAAGACACTATGTTGAAAACAAACTTTACAATTTCCGTGTGGTAGGGGAGAGAGGAGGAGAATAGTTGGGGGGGGATGGGGAAGAAAGGGATGGTAGGGGAAAAACAAAGGAGGAGGCATCAATACTCAATAGGAAATGTACTCATTACCTTACTCATGTAACTGTAACCCCTCTGCACAGTATTTTACAATAAAAAATATATTAAAAATGTTGTTTTTCCTGACTAGAGGGATGTCAATATAAAAAACATATGGTAAACAATGGTAAACATGGTAATGTTTACCTTTAGGTAATGGTAAACATTAACATGTTAGAAGTATAAAGGAGAAAAAGTAATTTTTCCTCTGACCTTGTGAGTTCTTGTCAGAGCCTTTATGACAAAAGACAGGTTAACAAGAGTAAAACAAATGAAATTCCATTAGCACAGATATCCCATGGATATATAGGAGATATGCAGGGAAATAGGTTGGTCAAAAACATGGATTGGAATTCAGCCATAAATATCATCTCATTAAAAGAAGGTTATAAAGAAGGCCAGTTACAGGTAAGTGACCAGACACAGCAGAGTGAACAGGTAAAGATTTACTATGCACATAAAAGTCAGTGCCTTTCCCATTGGTAAGGTTATGTAGTCATCCTTCCTATCATAGTACACAGAGGAAGATGTCTATACCAATGGAGAGATTTCCATTATAAATGTGAATTTTTCCTTACTGAAGGATAGCTTCCATTCTAGTTTTTTAGCTTTTTCTGTGTCTTCTATTTCTCAAAACAATTAGCTCAAAATAATCCTTCTTTAAGAGACATCTACTTGGGGTTGCATATTCCAGTTTCCAATAGTAGTAATATCTTTAAGGCGCATTTTAAAGTAGTCCAACACCACATGCAAGATAAAATTAAGCAAATCTTCAGCCATTTTTTTCAACTTTTTCACATTTGTTTGTATTTCCTTTCCTTCATCTCTTTTTCAGCCTGGAGTTCCTTCTGCTATATCTTTATGTTAACTGTGTGATCTTCAGCTGGCCATCTAATGATTCACGTGTCCCCTTCTTCCTCAAAATTCTTTTTATTATTTTGGGATTAAATAATTCCCCTTTACCAGATTATTTATTTTAAAAAGTACAAATCTTACTAAAGCAACATTCTGTAAATGATATAAAGATTGCATACTGGATTTGCCCATTCAGAGTTATAAAATCTTGTCTTTAAGTATGACAAGTTCTTCCCACTAAAGGTGGGAGAGACTCAGACTCACTTTTTTTTTCTTTCTCCCCAGCCATGGGGCTTGAACTCTGGGCCTGAATGCTGTCCCTCACCTCTTCAGCTCAAGGCTAGAGCTCTACCACTTTAGGTACAGTGCGACTTTCAGTTTTCTGAGTGGTTTATTAGAGATAAGAGTCTCACAGACTTTTATGCCCAGCCTGGTTTTGAACTGTGAACCTTAGATCTCAGCCTCTTGAGTAGCTAGGATTACGGGTGTGAGCCACTGGTGCACCGCTGAGACCCACTTTTATTTGCTATTTCTCTATAGCAACTCTATATAAATAGCCAATAAAAGTCATCTTATTAGGCTAATTCAAACCAATACTGGATGGCTGCTTTTTCTGTGTGGTAAGAGGTTTCACAAACCACAATATACAGCCACAAAGAAGACAAGAATTCATTGGTGATATTCCATAGATGAAAGATAAGGTAATGGCAGTTTATTTATTTATTTATTTATTTTTATTGTGAAGATACTGTACAGAGGGGTTACAATTGCATGGGCAAGATAATGAGTGCATTTCTTATCAAGCATTGTAACCTCCTCTTTTGTTTCCCCTTCCTATCCCTTCCCATCCTCCTCCCGACACCACCCCCCCACCCGGAATCCTCCTCCCCTTCCCTACCACCAAAGTCGTAAAGTTTGTTTTCAAAATAATGATTTGTACACTTCATTGTTGCAGTGGGTCCATCTGTATCCCTATTTAAACGATTTGTTTTTCCTCTTCCCTTCCACAAATTATACCAAAATCAAATACGGTGAAAGCAGGGGTTATACTGTGGGGGAGGGACATACAAAGCAACAAAGAAATGATCTTATAAATATGTTAGAAACAATCGCATGAAAGAAAAAAAAACATTTGAATACATATCTTAGGGTTCATTTCCCTAACATCACCTTATCTGACCTTTTCTTCTTAACTCAGACATATACTAGATATTGCAAATAAGAAAAACCATGGGACCTATGTTTCTTTGGGTCTGGCTTACTTCATTTAATATAATTTTTTCCAAGCCTTTAATGGCAGTATTTTTCAAGTTCGGGCACGTTCAGGGTGGTATGGCTGTAGACATAATGGCAGGTTTTTTTTTGGTTTTTTTTTTTTTGTTTCTGTTTTTATTTTTGTGTGTGTGAAAATACCATACAGAGGAGTTACAATTACATGAGCAAGATAATGAGTACATTTCTTATCAAGCATTGCTGCCAATGACAGTTTTAAGACCAAGCATTTAGATTCCTAATATATTGAAGTATTTCCAAACTTATATCCCTCAAAGCAGTCCAGATGATTAAGTAAAATAAGATTTGTGAAGAATTTCCCATTGCTGCTGTCAGCTCTTGTTGTTTATTGGAAACTAGTCATTTCAAGATTTCAATTCAGTACATTAGAAAGCTTCAAAACAATATAGCAGTGACACAACAGCAGCAACTAATATAACACTGATTTTGCCACTGGGGTCAAAACCTATGGCTTTGCCTACAGTAGGCAATCAGTTTGTATTAGCTTATTACTGACTTGGGAAGGTGTTTCCAAATGATATTCACTGAATAGGAAAGCCTTAAGTAATCTATTAAAATGCAAATCTCTATTATATATATGGCAAATACTGTACTATTCCCTTTCTTCAAAACTGAAGAGCATATTTATTTATTGAAGTTAAATTCTTTGGTGTATAAATCTATTTCTCTTTTTTTGTGAGTCCCAAACTCTAGGCCTCAATATATATTGACAGTCTTTGGAAGGAGAATTAGGAAGAATGCATTTTGAGTAGTTTCTAAAGGTTTACTATATGCAAGAATACATAAGGCAAATTATATGAAGTTGTGTTACTTTCTATTTCATAAAACTCAGCTATTGTTACCTTTTATCAGGTCTCAGGTCAATAGTAGCATGCACAATAAGCGATCTTTTCTGTCATGCAAAAATTAAAAAGAACAATAAGCACCTCTTTCTGACTGAACTCAGTACTGTTCTAATTTTCTGTTGTCCTCATACTTTAAGTCCCCTGAAAAGCTTTGTCTGTAAGTACTCTGCTATCAGCTATATTTTTGAATCCCCAAATCCACATTCTGAAGCTTTACTCCCCCAGTATCACAGAATGCCATCAACTCTTACGCAGTACCTGGCACATACTAACGACAGGAGTTGTTAGAAAATAGGTTATCAGGGAAATAAGACCTATAAAACTTGCAGATGGATGAATGCAGCAATCATCTGACAAGGAAAGGAGGATGAAGGAGGCTACAAAACAATGAGGAAGTAAGAACAAAATAATATGAAAATAAGGACAGGTCACTAAATCTTTGGTGCCATAACTTTATAGGAAACAGAAAAGAGACACACTAATCAGAAAGCCATCTTCAAGGACTCCAGTTCTCCCTAGTTAACTCAAGAGCAATCTTTGTAATCCCTAAGACAGCACAAGATGGGTAAGATGGGTTGAAGTGCTCTCTTGCTATGGTATATATGTACCACATACTATCTTTTTCCTATATTTATTTTCCAATAAACTTTCCTGCCATTGTTTTTTTTTAATTTTATTTTATTTTATTTGTGAACAAACTGTACAGAGG
>NW_012267267.1:8417453-8451155 GCF_000151885.1 Dipodomys ordii
TACTCTCAGTGCTCAGGTATAGCCCTGCTGCGGTCTCCACCGCGACCCTGCCGCCGCTGATAGCCTGGCTGCGGTCTCCACTACTCTCAGTGCTCAGGTATAGCCCTGCTGCGGTCTCCACCGCGACCCTGCCGCCGCTGATAGCCTGGCTGCGGTCTCCACTGCGACCCTGCCGCCGCCACCACTGGCTGGTGCTCAGATGTGTATTCTTGCCTTGGCTTTCTCTCACTTGTCTAACTCTCTGTCCTGTGATGGCACACTTGGTGTGTTTCTCTGACTTAGGACTGTTCACTGGAACTCTAAAACTGCTTTCTATGCGAGAGCTTGTTCAGCTTCCAGCTTCTCCTCCGCCATCTTGTCGCCTCCCTCCTTTCCTGCCATTGTTAACATGTTTTCCTCTTGCCTGAATTCATTTCTTGTGAGACACAAGAACTCAAGGTCAACTTAACTGCTTTAAATTTCTGCTAATATATTTAATGCATTGGCTGGGATCAGTATGTCTTTTGCTGACTTGAATTCATCGAAAGGTAACATTAAGTGCTATCATTTAGATATTGTTTGCCCCGAAGAAGGTTCATGTATCAGAAACTTGGTCTTTAATGTGGTGATGTTAATAGGTAAGAACTTTTAGTGGAGGGTCCCACTGTGAGATCCTTTACTCAGGAACATGCCTTCAAGGAAAACTGTGTTTCTCTCTGGTATCTGTTTTCACACCAGCTCCTTGAATGATGATGGGCTGCAAAAACAAAAAACAAAAACAACCCTTACCAAAACTAAACCTACAATGCTATGTCCTTGATTCTCAAGAACTACAAGTTACATAAACATCTTTATTTGCAAAGTTAGCTTTCTTCAAGCATTTCAATATGATAATAAAAAAGGGATTAATATATCCAGCTTCCCTAATGTATTCTGAATGAATAAGTCAAATAAAATCAATCTGTGTGCTTAGGAAAATGCTCTCTTGTCATGTACAGAGTCCTACTTACTTCAATAAGCCATTTTCTGACAAACACATCCTTTGTTCTGTTGAAAAGTAGTGGAGCTATTTCAGCAGCACTTGAATAAGTTCTAGGATATTCTAGTGGTCCCTAACATGCCCTATAGACCTGGACTCTAAACATTCTCTGGATGTGATAACATGGGTTTATTCTTTTATCTCTTTATGCCTATTGCCTCCAATTTGAAAACAAAAATAGTTATGGTTACTTCTCCCTCTGGATTTTTCAACAAGTATGTTCTGAAGCTAATTGGGACAATGCAGGCATGGTATTTATTATAATACTGCCCACTCTACAAACATTCAGTCTAATTTTCCATCATTAATAAGATGAGAATTTCTGTAGCAGAATGGCACAAGTTCCATAAATACAGAAGCTCTGGCTTTTTTTCCTTTCTTCTAGTTGCTAGTGCTATACTCTGCACAACAAAATCACTCACAAGTGCCCCCTACTACTAACTTAGAAATAATATTCCACAGAATGGTAAAGATATTTCAGAGCCCCAGAGGGTTCAAAGGGTTACTGCATGTTCTGGATCAACAAGTACTACACAAATTTATTCTCTGTTCAAGGCTTTTCATAATATTTGAAGTAGCTCTTTGAAAAAGGAGAATGTATCTTGTGCAAAAATAAACAATCTGGGATCATTTTCAAATTTAAGAAATATGAGTCAATAATGTCCTTTTTTAGTATGGAAATTCAGCATAAAGTAGTTAAATTGCCAGTACATATCACATACGATTAACAGTGTCTAGTTCTATTCAGTTAGGAAGAGGTGTATTAGAGGAAGGAAAGGGGCTGTTTTATCCTCATATTATGAAAACACTTAAAAGAATTATTTGCTGCATTTCCTTCTGTTTGTAACAGGAAGCAAAGAAGTTAGTTTGGAAGGCTATGGACCGGAGAGCTTGAAGTATCCTAAGGGAACTGGCTTCAGCATTAAACACACAAACAAGAAAACCCAAACACAAGTTGTTACTGCATGCAGGAAATCTACACTTTCCATAGAGCTTTGGTGGGAGCAAATCTTAGCAACACCAATCACAAATAGGATAAAGCTGAGCATTTTGTAAATTCTAATGGAATTACAGACAAGTGGGAGACAGTAACTAGTTCAAATAACAACTGGTTTAATGCAGTTGGAACACAGTGTGTGGGGGTGGGGAGGGAGGGTTAAATGTATTTCAATCTGTATATCTAGCTGTATATCTATACAGTTACTGGGCTTGGTTCAAATGATATTGTATACAACCCAAGAAATGGTTTTGAGTTTAGGTCAACTAGGTTGACCTACTTGGAGAAGATAAACTTTTTGAGCTTTATTTAGTTTATATAGCATAAGGATATGACTACCATCCTGAAGTGTGGTTGTGATGATCAAATGAAATTATATATAGTAAGTATTTAGTACAACACTGTCTTATGGTTATTCTTTGGTAAGGGTAAAAGACAGTATTGGTCTTGACACTAGCAGTAATTGACCAACACCTGGAAGGTAGATCTTACAAAGATAATCATTTGTTTGATTTATGAATACAACAGAATCCAATTTAGATGAATATATGTATCTTAGTCCCTAGATTACATTGAGGGAGAGATAGAATATGCTAGCTTTGCCAGCAGGGATGTGCTTGGACTCTGACTCCCTTGTTTAGCTGAAGAGAGAACTGGAGCTTCAAAGAGTAAGGCAATGTAATCAACTTTTTGCTTCTGTACTTCGGCCCTTTCTCACTTGATCACACTCTTGCTTTCTCATCAGTTGGCCAGCTAATGTCAGAAGATCAATGATAAACTCAGTTCATTCTGACAACCCTGTTTCCAGAACTTCAAGATGCCACAAGTCTTTTATTTGAACTCAATTCCAGAAATGGTCTTATTAAATTGTCAGTGGTAGAAAATGTATGCATATTCTAAAAAATAATTTAAGGTTTTAAGAGAATGGGAGGGAGTTCTATATTTCATAGAGGCCATTCAGATCTTATTCTAGAAAGAATATGCAAATGCCTCAAGAATACCATTGCTGCTTTTGCTCTAAATTTCTCTAAGCCACCTTTCAAAATAATGCTCCCCATGGAAGCACTTGATTAGGCCATCATTTTTCCTGAATTGCTTATCCAGATCATTTTTAAATTTTTGAATATTTTTATCTGTGCTATCATCCACATCAATAAAATATTTTCCTGCTGATCTTCTCAAGCTTTAAAGAAAGACTTTCTTTCTATTTCATAATATGCTTCAACTCCTGAGATGATTACATTTTATGCTGGCTCATGGCATAAACTTTCAAAACCACCAGCTGAGTTGTCATTGAAGTTCAGCTGATTTCTTATGTGGTTTACAGTGTCTGAGATGTCTTTGTTCTCTCGATTTCCCACTGTTTCTCAGATTATAGATAAAAATAAAAGGAAAAAGTATAACAACAGAGCAATACACAGGTCTCTAATGATATTAAGGGTTACCTTCTTTGAAAGAGAGCATTTGTTATTTTACAATGATTGGATCATCTAAATATGACATACTGGGAAATCACCTCATCCAGACTGAGGTTTTGGAAAGCATTCTTCCTGATCTTGGAGTTTATCTACGTTTTAGCTGCAGGAAATCTATGTCTGGTGAAACTAGATGTCTGGAACAATCTTTAATTTTAGTAGAGTAATTTTTCCCCTCTATTGGACTGTTACCCAAATGTGAGGAAAAAAACACAATATTCCTTAAGATGCAGGGAAACATGTTCTTTTATTTAAAGAAAACTAGTTAATGTTTGCCAGTTACTTTGAAGACCTAATACTTCTTTTCTCTCATTTTTTAAGAGAAAAACTATGGCTGCTATTTTCTGTTCAGTTGTAAAATAACCAAGACATGGAGACATCGTTTAGTATGTCGGACATTGAGAGTTGGCATCCAGGTTGTAGATATTCATCCTGTTCAAAGATTCAGAAACCTGTAACTAAGTTCCCTGTTTGGAAAACTTTTGTAAATATATTATTATGTGAAGCAGGTAACTTACTTCTCCTTCAAATACATTTTCTATCACAGATTGCAGTCCTGTCCCACTCAGAGTTGCCATTTTTTGTATGCACATCTATCATTCTTCTACAGAAATGGAAAGTCTTCCTCTTCACTACCCCCTTCCCCATGTGCAATGATCACCTGGGTGTGTGTGACTTAAATATTTCCATTTAGAATAACTTTACTGAATCCCAGCTGTGGGTTTTTAATCCTAAAAGACAACACGGACAGATCTCACATACTTGCCTCACACAATAGTTATTTATTTGGTGTCGAAAGCAAGCAGACAGACACAGTCTCCAATAAAGAACACTAAGACAAACTACAAAAATTGTATTGGAATTGATGTAGGCTGAGATCACTGTAGAAAAGAATATGCACTTGAATTCAAATGCCCAAGGCAGAGTATTTAAAATAAATATCATTAAGCTGAGAAGCTTTCTGCTTGCAGTGAAATTTGAGTTATATTTCCATGTTTTTAAACAATCTCATCTTTTCAGCCAGTTTTAGCATGTCCTATTCAGCCGATTGCAAGGACTTAGGCATTCTAGTTCCAGTTGGTAGCTGATCCACTTGGCCCATGTTGCTAGCAGATAAATCTGTTCATCAGGCAAGTACCACTGTGGATGGTAGAAAGCAATCTATTTTCTTAAAAGCATACCTAGAGGGCTCTCCCTCCTTCAAATATCAGAAGCAATGCAGGGATCTGATTAGTAACAGCATGAGAGGTGCCCAGCTAATCCTTCTGATCAATCTAACAAACTGTGCAAAGACCCCATGGCTGGAACTGTCATTGCTTCTATCCTTTGTGACAAAAAGTTGCCCAACAGCTAGCAGGTACATGGGCTCTGACATACAGCTGTAGCTAGAGAAGTAAGCAGCCAAAACATGAATATTTCAAAGCAGTAGCTCCAGCTGAGGAGAGAGAAGCACAGTACATAAGATCAAGTGCACCTTGAGAAAATCATCTCCAGCAGGGGACTTCTGTTCAGTGTATTGGTTGCTAGGATCTGGTTTTTGTGCTGAACCTGTCAACACTTTTCCCAGTGTAAACTGGATGCCTAACCATGTGTCAGGTACTACCTACCTACCTATAATCAACTCCATTCTAGCATTTAATAATGCTAAATCCTTCCTATTTTACAGATAAAATGAGGCTTAAGAAATTAATATCTTAGCAGGGCGCTGGTGGCTCACTCCTGTAATCCTAGCTACTCAGGAGGCTGAGATCTGAGGATCGTGGTTCAAAGCCAGCCCGGGCAGGAGAGACCGTGAGACTCCTATCTCCAATAAACCACCAGAAAAAACCCGGAAGTGGTACTGTAGCTCAAGTGGTAGAGCACTCGCCTTGAGCTGAAGAGCTGAGGGACAGCGCCCAGGTCCAGAGTTCAAGCCCCACGACCGACCAAAAAAAAAAAAAAAGAAATTAATATCTTATCTACATGGCAAGTACACATGTATTAGGATTCAAATCCACGTGTTCCTACTTCCTGTTTTTTGTTTTTTGTTTGTCGGTCCTGAGGCTTGGACTCTGGACCTGGGCGCTGTCCCTCTGTCTTCAGCTCAAGGCTAGCTCTCTACCACTTGAGCCAAAGTGTCACTTCCAGTTTTCTGGTGGTTTATTGGAGATAAGAGTCTCACAGTCTTTCCTACCCAGGGTGGCTTTGAACTGAGATCCTCAGATCTAAGCCTCCTGATTATAGGCTAGGATTACAGGCGTGGGCCACCCGGGCCTGGCTCACTTCCTTTTTTTTTTTTTTTTAATATAGTACTCAATTGCCTCATTTCCTCTTTGCCCTTTGCCATTCTTTTTGATGAAAATTCTCAGATTTTATTGTCAAGTTACTACCCTAGAACAGAAACCTGCTTGGAGTGCAAAAACAGCTTTCTGGTCATTAAGATAAGGACATTCCTTGTAAAGGGGTGCTAATTGCATCACCACAGGTGCCAGTTGGAGGTGGTAATGCTTGTGGACCTCTGCAGAAATGAGAATGAAAAAAAAAAGCTTTGGGAAAATAAATACCCTTGGCTCTATGACACTGAATGAGCTCCAATTATTCCTAAGCATAAGGTCTCATGAAAAATGGAGGTATAGAGATATATCTGTCATTTTTTAAATTTTGAAACCCACCTCTGTTATATCTGTGATAGGTCTAGGTACATCCTTGCTTCTTTAATTATAATTACAATAGCCTACATTGTAATAGATATTAAATTGCTGAATTTTAGTAAAGATACATATTGCCAACCTAATTTAGATGTTAGGCTAAGACATTAATGTCACATACTCCTAGTAAGCTTCTTCTAAAAGTAAATGCAGATATTGCTTCTGGTTCTAAACCTGCAAATAACAAAAAAAAACCAACTTAAGGAGATTGGTAAGAGAGGAGGAGTTAGGGATATTGCATTAGCTGAGAGTAAATGCTATTTACAAAGTTAGCTCCCAGACAAGAACTGTTTCTTCCTCTGGTACTAGCTTATCTAGGAGATAAGTATGATTCCATAGAAAGCAGAATATCAGGCCTTGAAAAAAATCTCTGATTGGTGTTACTTGATTAGTAGCATTCTCTTTCTGGTAAAAGTGAATTTACAAAAGACTAAGATATAATCTTAGAAGCACAATTGCTAAGGGGATGTGTCAAATGACTTTAGTGTTTCACATTAGTGCATGCAATAAGTTATGAAGTTGGAGAACATTTCAACCACAAGTCAGGTATGGTGTTACTTTCTTTTCATTCTAGGCATTCACAAGGCTGAAGCAAAGAGGATCACTTGAACTAAAGAGATTAATATAAGCTTGGGTAAAATAGTGAGATCCTATCTCAAACCCAACCAAACAAAACAAGCATTAACAGAATCCAAACTACAATAATAGTTATGAGTACATTTTTAAAAGATCCTGTGGGAAAAAATAAAACAAAAGAATATTATTGTTATTATTATTATTATCATTATTATTCTTATTATTTCCTCCCCTAGCTCCATAGAGTCAAGCTCTTTGGATTTAAACCCAACATCTTTTACCCAGTAGCTAGCTTAGGTTAAAGCATCAAAATTATCTTTCTGTTTCTCTATCTTCTTGTTGGTTAATAAACATTATTATACTATATTAAGAGTAAAATAAAGCTCGTTTTGGACATGACAACTTGTCGGTGCGGGGGGGGGGGGAAGGAGAAGGATTGGGATTGGAGGGAGGGGGGAGGCTGGGAAGGGATGTGAAGGGTAAACAAAGGAGGAGGCTGCAATGCTTGGTAAGAAATGTACGCATTATCCTGCCCATGTAATTTGTAACTCCTCTGTACAGCATGTTCACAAATAAAATAAAATTTAAAAAAAAGAGTAAAATAATTTACATAGCACTCGGCGAAGAACTTAGTGTACTAAAGAATCAAGAAACAATATAAAATGACAGAAATGACTGATGTCCTACTTAATATCCTATTCTCCTTTATTTATGAAGCTCTGACTGAGTTGAAGGACAATGTTCCCAGATATGTACCATGTGCTTGTCTCACTTGAACCACAGTCACAAGAGGCAGCTAGCTATATGTGGAAATTCCCTGGAAGCTTCTAGAAAAGATGCCACTTTCTTAAATAAGGAGTCATATCTAGCATCATTTCTTCCTCATTTTTCCTTCTTTGAAGGTAGATCTAATATCAGAAGCTAAAGCAACAAACTGAAAGGAAATTTCAGAAGAAAAAAACTTCAGAGGGCTAGAGTTGTAATTCAGGGAAAACATTGGCCTAGAGTGCATTAAGGCATCAAATTCAATCTCTTAAGAATACAAATAAATACATAAGAAATGAATTAAAATTAAGAAAACTACAGAAATGTCAGGATGAACTTGATATTTCAGGATGAACTTTCTGACCTACCACTCCTAGTAGACACCTTGTACCACATTTCTTTTTATGTAATTAAAATGCTCCTTTCTTTTCATTGTTGTAATATCGACTCACCAGAATGTCTTGCAACTGAAAACATTCCTAATATTAATTGTCTACCATAATATTTTTAATTGAGAGCCAGTCACTCTTATTTAATGTTTTTTACAAGTCTGATCATATAGATTTTATTAATCTTCTGGTTGTTTTCAGTTGAGTTTTTGAAAAATATTGGGGCTTGCCAAGCATCAGTGGCTCATGCCAATAATCCTAGCTATTCAGAAAGCTGAGATCTAAGGAAGCCAGCCCAGGTAGGAAGGTCCATAAGACTCTTATATCCAATAAATGACCCTCCCCACCCTCCCCCCAAAATGCTGAAAGTGGAGCACTGGCTCAAGTGGTAGTGAGCTAGCCTTAAAGAAGCTCAAGGATAGTTTACTTGGCCCTCAGTTCAAGCCCCAGGACTGGCACACACACACACACACACACACAAATTGTTGACACACACACACACATTGTTGGGCATTAATAACAAAAATTCACATTTTGGAGGTGGGAGGGAAAGGATGGTGGGGGACAACAAAGGAGGGGACAACAATGCTCAATAGGAAATGTACTCTTTACCTTGCTCATGTAATTGTAACCCCTCTGTACAGCATTTTTACAATAAAAAACGTACAAAAAGTAATGGCAACAATATTGATGTGAATTAAAATAATACTGTAATAAAAGATGAGTTTTCAGCTATATGTGCTTAATCGCCATAAAAATTCCATGTAAGAGGTACTATTACTGCTTTCATTTTATAGACATAGAAAGGTTAGGTTACTTAAGCTAAAGTCACAGAATGGCAGTCCTTTGACCACCAAGTTTACATGCCTAATTCCTGAACAAATCCTATCTGGGCCCCATGCAGTTCCAAAACGCCTCTAGGTCTTTTCACATTCTCTTCCTTGTGGCTGAAAGTTTTCTCCCCACTATCATTTCCTGGCTAAATTTCATTATGTTCTCATACCTCAGCTTAAATATAGCTTCTTCTTGGAAGCTTTCCTCTTCCCTCTTGTGATTCATTTCCTCTGTTACTGAGCTTCATCCACTCTCGTTTTTATTTACCCATCTCCCTGAGCCATCAGAGCACTGTCTTCCTGATGTCTGAATGTCTTCCTTGCTCACTTTAAATGGTTATGGTAGACAATCAAAAAATATCAGAGTTGGCCCTTTTTGTTTGTTTGGATGCTTGAAGGGGGCTAGAGAAAAAGTCAGTTTGGGAAGAAGAAAATGATGGGCCCCATTCTAGAACACCTACCAGGACTTGCATGCAGATTTGCTTGTGTTCTTCCAGTGAAGTCCTGCAGGCAGTTAGTGCCTATTACACTCAGCCCTAGAAGGCTACTTAGTCCAAATAAACTTAGAATAAAACAAGATGAGGTGGGAGAAGAAAAAGAAAATGCTCAGAAAAGGTACCAGTGTGTATCTCTGGAAGGCAAGCCTAGACATGTGGTAGGAGTGAAAGAAATGTAGAATTACAAAAAAGAAGCCCACCCACGGATGTCTAAAAATGATGTTCCTAGCAGCTTTAGGTATCACAGTTGTGCAGGCAGAAAAGTATTTGATTAACTCACTGGCATTATCTCTGAGATGTGGGTGTCTTGGAAATCTGCATGCAAAATGTTTCTTTCAGATGAGCTACTGGGCATTGTTTTCCATGTGCTATATTGCAGTCCTTCAGTTCACCCAGGACATGGCTGAAATCAAACACTTAAAAAAATGTGTCCCTCCCAAGGTTAAGATTATTGTGCTGTGGCCATTTTGTGCCTGGCATTTAAGAACAAGAGAATGAGATTTAAGGTTGACTTGAAATACAATTTCTGAATGTGCCAGAATGAGGAACATACCTTACCTCACCCCCTTCATTCTTTGTACTCTGCTTTTTCCTGAAAGTGTTCAGAGAGCTCTCACCTAGCTATGTTCTCCCTCCTGTACTGAGGTTTATGGAGAATCACACTTGGTTCATGAAGATGGCAAGGTCATAATACAGTATGGAAGCTATAAGGGCCATATCCAGGTTAAGGATGTGGTTTACCCCTTATTTCTGCTCCCTTCCTACACTGCACTTGAGTTCAAAACACTGAGTGATTCCAATGTATAAATAAAAGCTTTTATCCCAAGGTTAAGAAGAAGAAACCCAGGAAACAAGAAATGTGAGTTACTGTCCTCGAGTCCAATTATTTATTAGTGATTTCCATTCTCTATCTAATTTATTAGTGATGATTATAAACACTTTTAGGGCACAGGAATATCCAACATATTTATTCCATTGTCATAGTTCAATCAATTGATAGTGGGCTTAATATTAATTTGGTTAGTAGATATTATGCTCAGATCCAAGGACTGTATGTAATCTTTTGTTATAAAAGGTGAGACAATAAATGTTTTAGTCTATAAGCTATAAGATCTCTTTTTCAACTGCTCAATTCTATTGTCTTAACCCAAAAGCAGCCAAGGCAATACATGGCTGGATTACCTCACTCGCCCCAAAGCTTCTTATGAAATTAGGTTACAGGAAGGATTGGTGGAAAGAAAGGATTGGTGCACAGATGCCACACATTGGACATTTCTCATGCTTAAGACAGAGAGTTATTACTTTCAAGTCTTCTCAGTTTTAGTCTACTTGGTTCTGTCCAACAAATCTAAGTTAGTGCAGCAGCAAATATTTTTAGATGAGTGATACATTCTGGTTAAGAGCATACACTTAAGGCTGGAATCCAATTTTGTCCCTTCTGAGCTATGTGAAGCTGGACAGACTATGGCCCTTTCTATGCTCAGTCAGTAAATCTGCTAAATACAGATCATAGTACTTGTGTCATGGATAAAGGCACTTCAGTACCCACTTGGAGTAATGGCAATTATTATTTTATTATTACCTTCCCTTTCTATAGCTGGGTGTAGCTTCCTATATTTATGGATCTTAATAACATAGCATATGTAAAACTTGTAGTGCAATGTTTAGTACATAATAATGTTTAATGAATGATTATTACTCACATTACTGTTTTACACAAATAAAGGCAGTTTAAAATAATCAAAATTTCCCTAAGCTTTATAGCAGATAATCACAGAAATGAGACTGAAATCTAGTACTTGGAATTCTAGAGATTGCTCTATGCCTGCAAAAGTAAGCATAAGTGTGTTAGAGCTCTTGGAAAAGATTCACAGTGAAACTCAAAAAGGAGTAGAGTGTGTGTGTGTGTGTGTGTGTGTGTGTGTGTGTGTGTGTCCCAGTCCTGGGACTTTAACTCAGGGTCTAGGGAATGTCTAATAGCTCTTTTGCTCAAGTGTAGCACCACTTGAGCTACAACTCCACTTCCATATTTTTGGTGGTTATTTGGAGATAAGAATATCAGATTTTCTTGTCCCAGCTGGCTTCTAACCACAATCCTCAGATCTCATTCTCCCGAGTAGCTAGGATTACAAGTGTGAGCCACCAGTACCCAGCACACCAGTAAGATTTAAGAAGTTTGCTGAAGTAGATTGTTCTGAACAGATACATATTTCACTCCATCTCCTCAAAGTAGGGGACTTATAATATCTTTTGTAATGTGTTTATAGAGCTCAAGTAGTGGAAAGTTGTTACTAGCTTTCAGCTTATCATTACTTCACAGCTGAATGATTTCCTGTTGTAGGTTCTCAAGCACATTGGCTGAATGATGCAGTAATGATTTTCTATTTAATTTGCTTATTTTTCAATCCTTGAATTTTTCATTAAGTGTCTTAAATTTTGCATATTCATTACCATACTCGAGTATCATCAAAGGCTTTTGTCCTTCCATTCATTTCCCTGCTCTTTCCAGTGTGCAATACACTGTTACTGCTTCTGAGTTGTGTAGGTTCCACACCCTTCAATTTGACATATGGAAGCAGACAGCTGAGAAACTGGTCAGCATTCTGCACCTTGACAGTCAGCTCAACAAGGTACTTGGTAATGTCCACCATGAACACAGGATCACACAGTCATTTGTTGTCACTGAGTTCTCTGACTGCTTTCTTTTTCCTTCTTTTCTATGAACTGCTTGAGGTTTTTGTTTTTTCTTCATTGCTTACAAAACCTCAGGAGTATGTTCCTAAGATTTGTCCACAACTCTTAACAGTGATAAAAGATCACTGGACTCAAAGACAGGCTTATTCCATGCCTCCTTAAAACAGCAGCTGTTAAACTGTCTGCTTTTGGTAAAATTTATACGTGCTCTGTCTATTGTTGATATCACATTATTAAACCTCAATGACTGTACACAGAGATTGTCTTGATATAAACAGTGGAATACAATTAAATCATTTGAACTAAGATAGACACAATTCAGTTATTTCTTGACAAATGAAATTAACCCTTTATGCAAATCAAACATGGCTGGTGCTCCATCTCCAAAGATCCACAAAACAAGTCTCTCAAGTCCTTAACCTATTGTAGTGCTATCCATGGCTTTCAATGATATCTGTTCCTCTCCAGTAGCAAACTCTGCAGTTATCCACAAATGAAAACAGCCAGTTGGGCAGTATTTGTTATACCTATTGTCTCCTTACAAACCAGGATTCCTGCAGAATCCTTCAATTTTTTTTCAATATCTCTTACAAAGTCAGTAATCTGATTTGAGATGGTTCTCAGAGACAATCTACACCGAAACTTTACTTTGTTTGGTGCTAACAACTTGAAAGAAGCCACATTGCACTTTGTCACACACTCAATCTCGATATGAAGCTGAAACTACTTTATGATCAGCTTGCTCACTATATAACTGCTCAGAACAACACGATCCTAAGGAGGCTAGTGAATGAAAGCATATTGTTGTGTTCCTCAACTTTGCTAAAAAGCATTGATTTTTATCCCCACTTATTTGACCTACCAATTCACTGAATTTGGCATCTTTGAGCTGTAATGATGCTGTAGATCTTTTTTGGTATTACTATTAATGCATCATCACAAATTAGACAAACAGGTTTGCCTTTGATTTCAATGAGGAAAAAGTCACCTGTTCATTTCTGTGGGAAAGAAAGATTGACCCTCTGCATCAACTTTTCATTTTTTTGTAGTCACCTTTTTTGTATGTGTGTGTGTCGGTCGTGGGGCTTGAACTCTGGGCCTGGGCGCTGTCACTCAATGCTTCATCTCAAGGCCAGCACTCTACCACTTGAGCTACAGCACCATTTCCTGTTTTCTAGTGGTTTATTGGAGATAGGAGTCTCACGGTCTTTCCTGTCTTTCCTGCACGGGATGGCTTTGAACTGCGATACTCAGATCTCAGTCTACTGAGTAGCTAGGATTACAGGTGTGAGCCACCTGCGCCTGGCTGTAGTCACCTTTTGTAGAATGATGGACCACTTAAGTTTTAATAACTATGCAGGGTATGTCTCACTGGAAATCAGTTTGCTTTGATTACTGTATTAATTCTGAATCTTAGATTTGGAATATATGCAACATATGTAGTAGCAACTTATGGTCTTTTCTTTGTATTGTAATTTCCTACATATTTCAACTGATATTCAGTGTATATGAGGAATGTGGACTTGGTAGAAAGGATGGATTTGCCTTTCTATCATCTTTGTCAACATAGAAGTGATCAACATTGTTGCCAATCATTAAAACAATGTCATCACATCTCCAGGAATCATCTGATCTTCTCCTTACCAGTAGTTTCCCACAGTTTGTGAGTCCTTTCTCAAGTGTACATGACAGCCTGCTTGGCACTTACTGCCCTCTGAGTCATCAAAATATAGGCAGAAAGGCTGAGGCAACCAATGAGATTTTATGTGTCTGTCTTGTCATTTATTTATGTGTCTATCCATCTTATAATGGATTTTCCTTGCTTGTCCCTCAAAATTTACATTATTATTATGATTCACTAGATAAAAGCTTACATTTCTATGAAAAATATCTTAGATGTATTGCATTTCAAGTCCCACCTGGGATTGCCTTGACAAGGCCATGATGTTTGGGGCCTTAAATGGTCTGTGAGCTGAATGTTCTTCATCCCTGCCCTCAAGTTCCATGCTTTAACTATGTCATAGCATCTTAGCCCAGTTGAGTTGAAGAATCATAGACACATAAAGCAAAATGGAGAATGGGTTAAAGATCTAGCGCTGTTTACTTGTGTGTGATAAAAAGAATGGTTGTGGGCCAATTAGAATATTTCTCCTCCACTCTTCCTTCTCCTTCTCCTTTTCCTCTTTCTATACTTCCACTGCCATTACTTATGCTCTCACTGTCATTGGAATTTTTACCAAGGGACCCAGAGGAAAGTTGCTAGATGATCATGATGTACAGAATTTAAATTAGATAGAGTTAGGTTTAAGGCAAAGTAATTTGGAGTGTATAAACTCTGAGTTAGAGGGGTCATGAGGAGCAATACAATTTTTGGCTTACTCTTTATTGGATGACAGCATTACTCTATTCTTAGATTTGTAGGAAAGATAACCTTCTTGGGAAGTGTTATGGTCCTACAGGACTCAGATTACATGGATGACCCTTGTGGGCCTTTGTTCCTTGCAAACTGAAAGCTCTGGCTGAAATTGTGATGTCACAGAGGTGAGGTGAATGAGTCAAGCATCTGAAATAGCTCAGGCTTTTCATATTTTACTCACAGGGATAGTAAATGAAAAAGGGGGGATAGTAAAAAGAAATACTCATTTAGTCTTGTTCTAAATATTTAAGAGCAAAACCCAGAAGTCATAGAAAACAATAACTACATATTTTGGAAAAACTGATGTCTAACCTCAGCCCTAAAGAAAGCTACTACTTTGTTTTTCCCCTTAAGTTGTGCTTTGGATGATTTTTCTGCCTCAGAAAATAAATGATTAGATAATGCTAAACATCATGTGCATACATGATAATTAAGCAGTAAGAAGTGGTTCAAATGTTGTTTTTATCCTCAGTGGAGTTTAAATAAGCTTACTTAGAACATCATGGTCAGTTCATGGTCATGGTAGGAAATGTTCAAGTTGTCTGTGTTTGACAACTCACATTATTTGATACTTTGTTCACCTCCCAAATACCTTGCATTATCTGAGATGATTGACCCTTCCCAATGTCAACTCTCCTATGTGTATACTTAGTTCCTATCTTTCATATCGCTTACATCCAGAGACCTTAGTATCAGTTTTGGGATACAAGATAGTAGGGAGGCAAAAAAAATCAATGATTCTTACAAACAGTGTAGGGAATCTAGATCTTTTATGGACCTTTCTATAATTATTCTATAAGTGGTTCTCATTATAAGGGGAAGAAAGAATCTCACTTCTTCCCAAAGAGGCTGGTGCACTACTTAGTGATTTGATTACCATTTTATGATTTGTAGTAATAGATTATAAAAGGTCATGTAAGAAGTTCTAGAACCAAACTAATGTTCCTTCCTTCCTTCCTTCCTTCCTTCCTTCCTTCCTTCCTTCCTTCCTTTCTTTCTTTCTTTCTTTCTGTCTTTCTTTCTTTTGTTCTTTCTTTTTCTTTCTAGCCTCTTTCTCCTTCCTTCCTTCCTTCTTTCCCTCCTTCCTTCCTTCCTTCCTTCCTTCCTTTCTTTCTTTCTTCCTTCCTTCCTTCCTTCCTTCCTTCCTTCCTTTCTTTCTTTCTTTCTTTCTTTCTTCATTTCTTCCTTTCTTTCTTCATTTCTTCCTTTCTTTTTTCTTTCTTTTTCTTGGAGTCTTGTTATATGATCCAGGCCAGTCTTGTACTCCTGGTCTCAAGTGATTCTGTTTCAGCTTTCAAATTATCTGGACTAGACACATCTCTGTGACTGACAGTACTATGAGTTGAATTCAGAGCCTTGAATTTGTCAAGTAAATCTTTTCCTAATTCAGTCCCACCCCAGCCCACAGGAAATGTTTTAAGATTGGTGGGGTAGCTCAGTTGGATGGTGGCAACAAAGAATCATGTGTTTATCTGAGAAGGCAGGTTAGACAGCACTGAACTATTTTTTCAGACTCCTTTGTTTCATATACAAAACAGCTATAGTGAAAATAATAAAACAAAACCTGCAAAAGGCAGTTCAGACTGTATGTTTAGTTAGCACAATGTGTCAGAGATTATACAGATTCTTGGGGTTATATCAAGTGACTCAGTAAATAATCATCTGGAGGAAACCACTCTTGATCCTGTCAGACAAATAAGATAATGATGGTGGCACTCTGTATAAATTCTGTAGTGGAAATATGTGGACAAGGCTAAGGGGGTTCAGAAGAAGAAACAATTCAATCTGCTACAGAGCGTGACAGATTTTGGACCAGACAGGACTCTTATACAATATTAAAAAGTGAAAATAAATAGAAAAAGAACAGAAATGGAAATATATTGCAGGCACAAAGCACAGCCGGACAAGGAAGGGCTGACTGGAAAGGGGAGAGAGATCTTCAAGAAAAGTACCAGGAAGCCTTTGAGATGGTTGCTTGGTAACCATTTAGCACAGTTGGTGTCTGAGTCATTCAATACTCTTGCCTGCCCAATCCCTTTCCCACCCCCATAAGGTTGAGCAACTTGAATATAATTTAAATCAGCAGGCATCAATGATGGACAGTATACTGTTGCAGAAACATCTCTTCTTAAGTCATTAGTAAATTCTTGCTTTCTACCTAGTGGCACCCAGAATCCCTGACCTGGGTTTTATCAAATTGTCATTGACTTGGGTGAAAATTATCTTTACAAATATTGTTTCATGAGCAATAGTTGTTTGGAAGAAGAAATAAGACTTTAAAATGAGAAGGAAAAATCCCAAGGAAAGCAGGATGAGCACTACTCACATATAGGAAGGAAGGAAGGAAGGAAAGAAGGAAGGAAGGAAGAAATGTATGAAAATCCCATGTGTTCCCTCCATGATATAGCTTATTCCTCTGTAAACAACTTGATAAAATATGGAGGACTGCTTTAGAAATAACAAGCACAAAAGAAATTACAGCACATTTTATACTTTGCAGCAGTGATTGTGTCTATCTTATTCTAGCCAAAACCGTGTCCTACTGGCCTGAAGAGGGGAGGAAATTCTGACCATGACTCATGGAGAGGAGGGATGGCTAAAAGAAATGGCTTTACCATAATGGGCATCTCAGGCTTAGTGTGTCTGGTATGCTCTTGTAAGCCTGGGGAATTGGAAGGTGGGCGATCTGCTCCCATCTGCGTTCATTTGCTTTTCACTTTTCTCCACCCCCACAAGCACATGCACACATTGGAGAGAAGAGGCTATTTCTAGCTTGCTTGCAAAGACAGACATCACACCCATACATAAGAAAGCTGGGAGATGATATTGCTGAGACTGGAATGAATTTTTGAATCACTGAGTGGAGAGAAGGACTTTTCAGAAGGAAAGAAACCTATAGGTGACACTTAGTCCTTCCCATTTGATTGACGTGTTTTCCTTTAGTGTTTAAACATCTTCAGATTTTTCATCATTAGCAGATCGGTGAAAATTTCTGAAAGAATCAGGGTACCTCCATCAAACCCAATTTCTTTCCTACAATCTAACTTGAATGTTGAATGTTATTTGTTTAACTTCTTGGAAAATTGCATTACCCACCTAATTCTTGTGGGTCTGGTCATGTGCTATTCTTTTTTTGATTCATATGTTGGGGAGGAAATGAGTCACACTTGATTAAAGGGTTGACACCACCTACTCATGCAAATTATGTGTGTGGCTGAGGTAAGATGAAGCCTACTGCCATGCAATAGGCAAGATTTCTTCCTCAACTTGAATGGTGACTTTCCAGGATGTTATTTCCAGCATCCTGGTATTTTAGCTCTTCAGTCTGCAGCTAACTCTGAGAAATGGTGTATATGTATGTGTGTGTGTGTGTGTGTGTGTGTGTGTACTAGAAATCTAGTTCATCACAAATATCAAAACACTATTTATGTCGTTCTCATTGATTTTGTTTAAGAGACCTTGCCAAATAATATTGCCAGGCTCAAATTATAGTAACAAAATAGTGGTATTTAATATTTGTTTTGTCCTTGGTAACATCCACCATAAGTATTTATAATAAGCTTAAGGAGGTTAAATTATTGAACTCAATTTGAGTTCTGCTTATCTCTAAAGATTGTGCTATTTTATAGACTTCCAATCTAATTTTCAAATTGGACTGTGAAATCCACCATTGTTTACAAATATTCCTATATAATGTAAGGCATGAAGAGAATATATTATTCATAGTATATGACAAAGTCAGGCATTTAAAATGTTTCAATATGTGTACTCCTCAATTTAGCACATAATTTTACATTATCACAAATTGTTCTGCTTTCATGAAGAGCAGTTCTTGGGGATAGCTTTTTGTTTTTGTTTTATGTTACTGTTTTTATTCTCTCCTGACTTTCACAAGGACAAGGACTACACAAGATATTGGCATGTGTGGATTCAACATGAGTTCCATGGAATCACATTTTTTATGAGAATTACTATTTCTAAGTCAGCACACATTATGACTTATTAGTTTTTTCTTCAAGATCTAGATGGCTTTCTCATATAACCCATCATTTTTGAGCCACATGGAATTTAAAAGGATTGATTTCATCTCAGCTCTAGGCTGAGCCTTGATTGCATTAAATTTGTCAGTGAATTCTTAGTTTCTTCATTATCGATATTGATTCAGAATGTCACATGACCTAAACAAAGCCAATTAAAGATATACTGTTGGGGTTTTGCTTTGAGCTATAAGAAAAAGTAGTTTCCTTTTTTCCTAGCTTCAAGAAACTTTTAAGATCCCCAAATGAAGGATCTTCATGGAAACTCAAAACTGAAAAAGCAGAGCTATGACATTTGGGAAAGACATGTCTTAGGAAATAGTGTTTGAGTCTCAAATCACTCTAATACAAGGCTAGAAACATAGAGAGTTTCTATTATTACTTTGGCTAGTTTGAGTTGCTTCTACTGTTCCTTGAAACCTGAGTATTAACTGATTACCCAGAATAACAGAAATATCTTTTATGCTATCAGATATGGTGCAACACTTCTAAAATCCCAGCATTTGGGAGACTGAAGGAGGAAGATCTTGAGTTCTAGGCCAGCTTGAGCAACACAGTACAACCCAGTCTTCAAAAACAAACAAACAATAAAAGAAAGAAAGAAACTAAATAAAAGGCAATGTTAGAGGTTGAATAATATTGAAATATATAGCATCTACGAATGAAGATAGCCAAGTGGAAGTCATTCAAAGTCATTGATAATAGAGGGAAATAGGAATAAGAGAAGTGAGAGAAAACACAGGAGTCAATATGATTAAAGTAGCATATCATCCTATGCGAAATACTACAGTGAGACTCCTTTGACCAATTAGAACACACTAAAACGAATAACAAGAATGTAAAAGAGATCCTATACATAATAGGGGTACTAGTGGGACAGGAGAATATGAATGGAGAAGGTGGTAATTATGAGCAAAACACTATGGACATTTCAAAATGAGGCACTCTTTTACAACTGATTGATTCTGCTAAGAATGTGGGCATGACACACACGTGTGCGCTCACGCGCGCGCGCGCACACACACACACACACGCCAAACACATGAACAAAAGAGATACAGAATGCAGCCAGTTGCTTATCACTGAAACAGATTGAGTTTTATTGAATCCTATAGGTGATAGATATTTATGAAAATATATTTAGAAAAATATACATTCTAAAATTCTCAATTGACTCTCTAGAACACCTTATGTGGTGAGATGCTCAAGATGTGTAAGAGAAATTGGAAATGAGTTCTTTCTAGTAAATAGCAGATTCTTACATTTGCTCTCAAACATTTCCCCAGTGAGAGAATGTCAGATGACACTATAGACACTCTGTCTTCTCTCTCTCTCTCTCTCTGTCTCTCTCTGTCTCTCTCCTTCTCCCCCTTCTTCTCTTCTTATCTTTCCAGGTTACATGCATTTGATATTATATAACAAAGATAAAGATACCAAGGTCACAACTCTACAACATCATCTAGCTTTTCCGCTTTCAGGAACAGATATTTTAATTTCCAACCTAAAAAGACACTGAGATTCAGAGGAAATTTAATGCTTTCTTCCACTGTATAAATATTATAACTGAAGCTAAGATGTGTAGCCAGACTTAACAGACTCAAATTTCATGACACAGAGATAAATATTTTTTTGATTGGCTGAGAACAACATTGGACTTCAGTTTAACAGAAATTATTAATATGCTGTCAAACATCCCTAAGGAATCAGTGAGCCTCTTAATAATGTACTGTTTAGAAGTCTTAGCCTACTCTTTGACTATCTGTTTTAACAAGAATACTTTAGCTTTAGAATCTTAGATACCTCTGAAATACAGAGTGCTTGGTAGGGGAGGGGGGATCATGTAAAAGCCTGTCCACGTAGTTTTGTAGGATTGAAAACTGGTCCTTTCTTATCAAGCAAGGATTCACACAATGCAAATTGGGCAGAACATAGTTAATGTCCTTAGTGAAGGATATTTCAGTTACTTATTGAAAGAAAAGAGCCAGAAAGATAAGCTACTTCATTATTAACTCACCAAAAATAATCAACTGTTTTCCCTCTCATCCACAAACACATGAGATAAACAGTCCTTTATATTTAAGTGTGTGTCTGAATCTTAACCATTTTGGGTTTTGTTTTCTCTGTCAGAGTCTTGCTAAGCCCTACCTCCTTCAATCTGTGAAACTTGTCCACCAGGATGTAAAGGTTAGTCCCTTTCCTCAGTGCCAGTATAGAATTTTAGTCAACAAGGAGTAAACTGTAAACATAAACTCATTAGAAGGGGGCAGGACACACCCACTGTGTTAGGAATGAACCCGGGCAACTGCCTGCACAGCTTACTTATTTACTTGGATTCTTATTAGTGGCATGACCCTCTACAGAAGTAAACTTGGCCTCGCCCAGTTCCTTTTGAATTGATGTCCTTATTACAAGGTATTTCTAGCACCCACTACAGATAAAATGAGAAGAATACACTTAAGGATTTTGAAGACCAGTGGCCTATAGATGAGCTTCTGAATATGGAAGAGCAATAGTGGTGGAGAGTCTGGCTTCGCTCCTATCTCACAGAGTCTTACCTAAGTCAGACTTTTTCACATTTCACATTTCCCTCATTGGGAAAGAAAGAGCTAACATTTTTTGGTTATAAGTGTCCTGATTCTAAGTATACTTCCAGGCCTGTCCTTGGACCAGAATACTTAGTAACCTCAGAGCCTTAGTAACCCATACTTAATATATATCCTTTGGGATATTTATGTACACTCAAATGAGAAAATTGCTATCAGTGATTCTAGACCAGCGATACTTTGAAGACAGACTGGAGGTTAAGGCTAAAATCAGGAGAGACTTAGCTTAACTATGCTAAATTCTCCAAGCAAAATGGTTTTTGAGTAATTGAAAACAAAATGCTTGTTATTTCTCTCATGAACTGACTTGGCCATGTACTTTACCTGATATAGTCTCCTGTTTTTCATCCTTCCCTAAGTCTATGGTGTACTTTGAATCATGATAAAGATCCTCAGTAGAACCAAGCTCATTTCAGATTCAATTTGAACAAAATTAGATTTTGTTTTTTTTCTTAGAATAAAAAAATCCCTAATTTAATTAGTATAGGTCTTATTTTGGGTAGAGGCAAAATAATAAGCATCTTTAGAGTTCTTTGATTCTGTATCACTTTGATGAAAGCCTATAGATTTGATTTGATGTTGCATTTGGGTAAATTCAATAAAGAAGAATGGACTATTCACTTGTTTTTATAAGTCAGAAAGGAAACTACTTGGCAAAGCATGAAGTTCAATGTCCTAGTTTTTGACAGCCTATCTCAGAAAATGTCAGACTGCAATGCCAAGGCAAGTGCCAATCTCTTACAAAAGAAAGATTTCCCCCCTAATCTAAGGAAGTTCAGTGTGCACTGGGATGTGAAAACTTGAAAACACTTATATCCTGGATAGAAATGCTGGAATTGTACTTAACCCATTCTATGTCTACACCAATCAAACACAGCTTTTTAAAAATCAGTGTTGCTTTCATTTATTCTCTAACCCATCATAACTTCTGCTGAGATTTGGTCATATGGTTAAAGCTTAGAGATTTTGGCCTGGATTGTTTTAAATATATTTGGTTAAATGAATTAGATTTCAGTTATTATAACAACCATTGCAATATGTAACTCAGAAAACATTAAGAAACATAAAATAATTGGTTAGGGTATAAATTGTCAAATTTTGGTCTTTAGTATTTTGTGATTTTATTAGTTTTTGGTTTTGTGGAGTAGAAACCAGAAGGAAGAACAATTACCATATAGTCGTCCCAAGAGTTTTAGTGCCATTTCTCTGTAGAGTCATTGTCACAGACTTTAGATTTGTTCTTCCTTGAAAGGTAAGAAGTAGTATTTCATTTACGGTAGAATGTTTGGCTCCACAAACATTTAAAGTTCACACTGTAATTTTCTCTAAATCTTCAAAGGTCAAGAAAGTATTTTGAGGGTTGTTAGATACCTGGATGTTGAAGCAATTATCATTGTCTTTTTCATAGTCCTTTTTATTTATTTATTTACTGGTCATTATTACAAGGTAGGATAGTGTTTAATACATATATGTCCTGATGTATACTATAATTTCTACTTCATTACAACCTATTGTCTCCCCAACATGTATATTCTTGACTATTTTCTTTGTTGATTTCATGGCACTGGATTACATTTCCTAGGGAATCATCATGCATCTAAGAATGGAGTATAATTGTATTGTCCCCAAAGAAATGCTACTAAAATACATGGCAGGAAACTGTCTTGTAATATAGCAATAAAGATTCTGATTATTTTGCCTATCATAACACTATGATGTGTGTTCTAAAAAAAAGTAAGATACCATATCTGAATTTAAAACAAAATCTTATGGAACAGGATAAATGCCATTCTCCTCAACATGCATCTGAATTTCTTCTTCATCTCTTCTCTGCTTTCTATATTCTAACAACACTGAACAATATAAAAGCTCTCTCTATATACTATACTGAAATTAAATGAGTAATAAGTGGTTTGTCAGAATCTTGAAGCTGGGGTTGTTTTACAAGAGTTCGAACCACAATGTAGCCTTCCACCTAGGACTTGAGGCCGAAAGAAAGTTTTCTCTTGGGAATTGAAACAAGGATATTGCCACCAGTGCAGATATACACACACAGTAAGAGCTTTATTTGCAATCTATAATAAATGTTTTTTTAATTAAAAGAAACAAACACAAACAAAAAAATAACTTCCATGCAGTCCTGTAGCTCCAATGATATGGAGAAACTCTCACGAGTCCTGAGTTATTATCAGTGGTATTGAAGTTGTTGCATGAACTGCTGAGTGTTTTCTTGTCCATAAATTTGTGATACTATGTCCTTATAAAGCAAACATTTCCCAAAAGGTGATGGAAAAGTTAATGTGTTGAATTTAAGTGATAAAGTGATTTTTTTTTTAGATTTGTTGAAAGGTGGCATGTCATTAGCCGAATCTGACTGATATTGTGGGGGGCAGGGGAAACAAAAACAAATCAGGCCTCCTGTGCATGCTCAGCATTCATGGTTAATTCCCCAGTGGTGGTCTCCTTGGAACCACATACGTATGGATCCCAAAGGTCTCCTCTATGAATATCCAGACATTTCCCTTCTTCTCACTCTTCATTCTTCTACCAGTAACTGTCTCCATCATTTAAACTAGTTAGATAGCATTAATCCAGAGAATCTTGGAAGCATTGTTCTCTGGGATCCAAAGCACAGTAGAGAAGAGGTAGAAAATGAATCTTAAGTAAACATACAAATACAATTTTCAGCCTGCCCTAAGTTTATTTTTATCACAAAATACTCTGCACTATTGACTTAAGTTTAAAAAGTGGACTTGGAAAGTAAACTCAAGAATAAGAGTGAAAAATGATGCCTTTGGAAGGTAAGAAAGCTCATATAGACAACATTAAGAAGGAGCTAAACCAGCAGGTTGCTCAGCCATGCAGAGGTTCTGAGGGAAATTTCATATAAAATGTCTCAAATACCTTAGCAAAAACAAACAAACAACTATTAATCTGGGGTGGATATGTGCTAACTACTTTTAGAAGATATGCCCTTATCTAGTCAGCATGTCCAGCCTGCTCTGGGTCAACTGAACTTGTTCCTATGACCACAGGGAGTCCTCAGGCAACCAAAGGTGTACAGTGAGCACCTGTCAGCATATACAGTAATGCTGACTATCAAATCAATAATAGTGTTTCATACATGCTCAAGACTGAATTAGGCCACTCAATTATGTGTGTTTTCTATAATTTCTTTATATTCCTAGCACTGTTTATTAATACATATTTCTATTCTATTTTTATTGCTTAAAGAAGTTATTTTTTAATTCTTTGATCCCTACCAGTCAGAACATAGGAGGTTGAATCAATAATTCTTCATGCTATCATGCTCAAACCTTCTATTTTGTTGTTGTTGGTTGTAGTGGAGGTGGCTGTGGCTTGAACTCTGGGCCTGGGAGCTGTCCCTCAGCTCTTCAGTTCAAGGCTAGCACTCTGCCACTTGAGCCACAGCACCACTTCCAGTTTTCTGAAAGTTTATTGGAGATAAGAGTCTCACGGACTTCCTGTCTAGGCTGGCTTAGAATCATGATCCTCAGAGCTCAATCTCCTGAGTAGCTAGGATTACAGGCGTGAGCCACTGTAGCCCAGTCCAAAAACTTCTATTTTTGTAACAACTTGAAATATTCAAATCATTCTCTTGAAATTAAAATAGTATAACCTACTAGTATGTATTAAAATGTTCTCACCTAGACTTTATATGTTGGATCTTTAATCCCTAAATATAGGTATTCAGTGTGATTGCAAGAAAGAAAATGCAGAAGGATTCGGTACAATTTCAACATAGAATATATTAAATACAGAGTTATAACCCTCATTTCCTTTCCTTTAAAAAAATTTTTTTAGTGCTGGTCCTGGAACATGAATTCAGGGTCTAGACACTGTCCCTGAGCTTTTTTTTTCTCTCAAAGTTAGTACTCTACCACTTGAGCCACATATCTACTTCTGGTTTTTGGTGGTTAATTGGAAGCAAGAGTCTTGACAGACTTTCTTGCCTGGACTGGCTTCAAATCATGATCCTTAGATCTCAGCTTCCTGGCTACTCATTGGGATATTTAAAACTGCCCTCCAGAGGGAACCTTGGATGTGAATTACCCCTGCCCCTTTTTTTAATTGTGAAAATACCATACAGAGGGGTTACAATTACATGGGCAAGATAAGTACATTTCTTATCAAGTATTGTTGCCTCCTCCTTTGTTTCCCCTTACCATCCCTTCCCAAGTCCCCCCTCCTCCCTCCTCCCCCCTCCCCCCGCCAAAGTTGTAAAGTTGGTTTTTCGACATAACGACTTGTACATCTCATTGTTGCAATGGGTCCATCTGTGTCCCTATTTAAACAATTTGTTTTTGCCCTTCCCCTCCACAAATTATACCAACATCAAATACAGTGAGGGCAGGGGTTATACCGTGGGGGTGAGACATACAAAGCAACAAAGAAATCATCTTATAAATATGTTAGAAATAATCACATGAAAGGAAAAAAAAACATTTGAATTACCCTTTGGATTCAGCATTTTGACAAAGGCTCGAAAAAAAGACACAAGAGACATGAATATCAAATGGAAATATATAACAACATTTGGGAGGTATGGAATGATGGTTTATATCCATTAGTAAGTTAAAATAAGTACAACACAATTCAAACTCAGGTTTTAGAATATGACGGCCTCAGAATATGATAGAAGGATACATTACATTGACTCATCAAGTAATTAGCTCATTATTATTTTATTAAGAAGAGAGATATTGGTTTCACTTTTTCCAGGTATTCTCAAAAACAGACATCTTGTAAGTAAAATAAACAGGAGCGTGGCCCAAATATATTAGACTCTTCTATAATAATGCACTTTATTCCAAGAGCCTCCCTTTATTCTTGTGCCAGTCCTAGGGCTTATCCTCAGGGCCTGAGCACTCTCCCTGAGCATTTTGCTCAAGACTAGTTCTGTACCACCCAAACCCACTTGCAGTTTTTTTTTTTGAGTAATTTATTGGAGACATGTCATAGCTATTCTTTGGAGAAGATCGCAAAGGCACAATAGCTATATGCATCTGATCATATAAAATAATATTTATAAAATGAAGTCTGAGAAATTGAAACTGTTTTTGTTTCTTTGTTGGTGTTTTTGTTTCATTTTCCTTTTGTATTGTTTATTATTTTATCTGTCTTTGGGAGGGTATGGGAGGACACAGTAATGGGGGGACAAAGGGTGATCAAATGACGCAGTGGTACTCACCAGGCACTACGTTGAAAATGAACTATATCACTTGTGGGTGGCATTGGGAGAAGAAGAAGGAAAAGGGTGATGTTTTTCAAAAAGAGTTGCAATCTTTACCTGACATATATAATTGTACATCATCTTTACAATAATATTCTTTTTAAAAGAAAAGAGTGTCAAGGACTTTCCTGCCTGGGTTGGTTTCAAAACACCATCCTCAGATCTAAGCCACCTGAGTAACTAAGATTACAATCATGATCCACTGGTACCTATCTGAGTGGCCCACGTTTAAAGAGGTATTAACCCACCCAACAGTATTTAGAAAAGATAGAGATGATCAAATGTGTTAAAACATGATGAACAGGATCCTGTTGCTAGTGATTTACATCTATAATCTTAGTGGAGCCCAAAATCTAAGGGTTAAAGTTTGAATCCAGCCCAAGAAGGAAAATCTATGAGATTCTTATCTCCAGTTAACCAGTAAGAGGCTAAAAGTGGAGCTGTGATTCTAGTGGTAGAGCCCTATCCTGCTAAAGGACAGAGCGCAGGCTCTGAGTACTGGCACCTATACACACACACAAAACAATGGATATTGGGGATAGAAGGGGGAAGAAAGTATATTAGAGAAAAATAATACACATATTAATGAATTGATTTTTAAAGAGATTAACTAACACATCCAGATAATAATATTAATACTGATTGTAGCTTATCAAGCACATATGAAAGTGAAAGACTGCATCATTTGCAGTAGTCATAATAAGCACTTGGAATTGATTAGGTAATATGTCTCTCTAAAAGGAGCTCTAATTTTAGTAGTGAACAATAAAAAGTGATTTCATCATTTAACTGTCCAAGCATTGATTCTGTTAAGTGATGTGTTTTCTTCCATGTGCTGATTCTAGAAACCAGGTTTCCTTCCTCCATCTGTGGCTCCTATGTCTCCTATGGCCTCAGCATCCTCCACATATATCCAAGCAACCAGGAAAAGAGAATGAATGAAGTAGCACAAGTGTTTCCTAAAACCTGGGAAAAAGCACATACATATTCCATTAGACAGATGAATCCTCAAGACCATACCAGAAGGGAGGTGGTTGGATCATGGGGAGAAAAGAATCAGAAGGGGCCAAAGAATATAAATCCCTATAGAGCAGAATATATGTCCCTTTATCTTCCAAGGACTCACTTCTGCTATGAAAGAGAGAGATCTTTGGGGTGTGTGAATAACCCTTTCAGCAAGATGAATTTTACTCTCTCATTGATACAAAACCTCATTTGGATTCAGTGCTCCTAAGGACTCATGGATTTGAGTGACTTCTTAATTTTTGTGGATTTTTAAAGTCCAGGCTTGCTCTTATATTTCTAAACTGTCTCTAGTGACATACCTCTTGCTATTTTTTGTCTTTTTTCTTAGTACAAGTTTAATCTTTGTTTCTGATGTAGGTATAGAATTCTATCTTTGCAATTTCCTTGTTTTCTTTTATAGATTAACCTAGGGAATCTCAGTGTGTTTTACCTTTTCTTGAGTCTAGAAGTATATCTCCTTCCTTTCAACAATTTAGTTACTGAAGCATGGCCAGTAATCATTTTACTGTTTTAGCACAGCCCCTTACACAGAACACAACCCTACATAGCACACATCTGTACTGTACAATCAATATGCAGCACAAATACCTACACAACACACATACACAACACACAAGGCACTCACCTATAGAGGGTATACACATATTCACAGCATACACCCCTACACAGCATATATGCCACAGAGAACACACTCCTATACAGCATACAGCCATGCTTGGCACATACACATCACACATATACACACATACACACACACAGCACAGACTCATACATCACCTATATAGAGAGACATATATTCTGCTCTATAGGGATTTATATTCTCTGGCCCCTTCTGATTCTTTTCATATAGAGTACATGTACATATGAAGGCATATTTATACATACATATACACATGCATACATCTATGAATAGACCCGAAGCCCTTCACTGACCTTTGCTAACACATACAAATTTTTTTTTCTTTGGGAAATTAAGCTACTCATGACTCCACCTCTCTGGTATTTAAATTAGTCTTCATTAAAATCCTGAAGTTACTTATCTTCCAGGCTTTACTTCGTCTCCTTAGCAACCTTCCTAGGAACAGATTTTTTTGAAAAAAAAAAGGCACCACACAAAAGTTGCACAGGATCATATTCTTTGCAGTGATACTAAAAATTGGAGAATATGAAACAAAAATCTCACATTGCAATTTATACAAGCTTCCCTTTGTTTTGTTGATATCCTCTGATTTGGCTGGTACTAGTCAGTCTCCATGTTGACTACCAGAATCACCTCCAAACACAAATCAGTTTGTTTTCTTTTGAAAACTCTCTCTTCCTAGAGACATGTGATCCCATTGAGATGCGGCCCAAGTTTTGATCAGGATTACAAAGATATCCAAAGTCTCTGTCTGTCCCTTCAGTCTCATTCTTTCTGTGGCTCTGTGCTTTAGCTTTAGTAGTAGTCTTGCTACTACTTCTGCCTGTCAAGGTCATTCCCTGTCAAGACCTTTACATTTGCTGTACTCTCTGCCTGGGCTTCCCTGTGCCTCAAGTTTTACACAGTACGTTATCTTCTCATATTCAGTAAGGTATCACTGAGAGTCATATGCTGTAATGGAATTTGACATTAAAAAACTAAATCAACTGTACTTGTTGATGCATTTATTATGTATGCAGTTTTAATTGGGGAGGGGGGGACCTTTGCTTCTTCACTACTTTATTTCTGTCAGTTAGCCCAGAGTTAGGTTGAATAAATTAAACGACTTAATTGACAGTATTTGCTTGGTTCCTCCCTTGGATCCGACGTCCTTGAGTAATTTGTTTGCTTATGGGAATGCTGATAAAATGACTGACATTTATAGAGAATAGGGCCTAGTGCCACATCTATCTTGGAAGTGAATGCTCATGCATCAGGGACATCCTGGATTTAGTTTAAGAGCAGAATTGGGATTCTAGAAGACAGTTGAAGTTAACTGTAATTATCTGCAGAAGTGGAAAAGGCACTGTCTATGTGGTTTTGTTCTTTGCATTCATTTGGCTTTCAAGATCATGCATAAAACATATTTGCTTTAACTTTGGGCAAAATTCAGCATACTGGGTTTGAAGGGAAATTCATCTTTCAGACTAGTGGTGTTTAACATTATAAAACCAAGCACAGGTAACAAAAGAGGTTTGTTTAAGAGTCAACAATGGATGCTTTTGTCCTTTTTCTTTTTTTCACTCTCCTTCATTCCCAAATATAATATTTGATATAGAACAGTGGCTAAATGAATCCTTTATGAATGATGCAGATCATCCCAAAGGAAATAACTATGTATAAGTTAATCAAAAGAATTTCTCCCAAGTAAGTCCACTTTCTCTCTTCTCTTTAATTATCTCTTCAGGAGCAGCATTCCTGCATGTATCTAAAAATATAAAGTTGATCAGGAGTAACATTAACAGCCTGTTTTCTCTATGTTTTGGTATGGTACTGGTTCTGATATGTATATCAGTGTCATGAAAGAGACTTGTAATTTTTTTTAATGTGCGTGTTAAAGAAAAGGCATGTTCAGAGGCTTCATGTGGTCTAAATGCCTAGAATTGCATTGCTTTTGTGTTAGACTTCGTAGTTTGAAAAAATACTTTCAATGTAAACAATCCAGCTTTATTTTCTTTAATATAAATAAATTATATTAGCATTTGAAAACAATTGCTATGACATCATCTCTCATTCACAAAGTGGGAGTGACTTCTACCATGTTGCTTTTCGGAGACACTTAGAGATTCTTGATCTTGTCTCTTAATATCCTGTGTTAGACGTTGTTATTATAAAATAGCATTAGGCATTCTTTTATTTTTTCTCTTCCTTTATTTCTATTTCTTTTTGATAGTCTTAGGCTTGAACTCAAGGCCTAGGCACTGTCTCTGAGCTTTTTTGCTCAAGGCTAAATGCTCTATCACTTGAACTGCTGATCCAGTGGCTTTTTCATGGTTAATTGGAGATAAAGGCCCAATGAACATTCTTTCCAGACTGGCAAGCTGCAGACCTCAGCTTTCTTAGAAACTAGGATTATAAGCACGAGCTACTAGCATCCAACTGCAGTATTTTCATCATCTCTATTAATATGGTTGATATTTTCCATTCTCCAAATTACTATGGAAGCAATTCACCTTGGTGAATTCACTGAGACTCAAGCTGACTCTTGAGTTACCAAATGGTGATATGTGCCTCCTGGGAATTGACAGAATGGTTTAAGCAAATAAATTTTATTTTTCTTCCACTTACTAGTCCACTTGTTCCATGATGACAGATTCTTTGAGCAGCCATGTCATAAATACACAAAGCATATTCAGAGTAACCCTAGCTAGCATCAGGCCTAATTTGGCTTTAAGTGACTCTGCTATTCATGATTGCTTTAGGTTTCCATGGAAACCATATGAGGTAGTCAGAGTAGGATATTTTGGTCCCATTTTACAGACTAGAAACTAAACTAAAAAGGAGTTGATGAAAACAAATGCTTTTGCATTTTCTTAACCTAGACCTTTACAGTCATTCTTTTTCAAAGGTATGCTATTAGGTTTTTGGAATAAGAACTTCTTCTTGTCCCTACATGAGAAAAGCCATGAAGGTAGGGTTTAATTTCATGTGAATGAAATCTGGAAGTAGAATTTGGCAGGTACCTGGCAGTAATCAAATACCAGATGGGGAGTATGGACTAGATAATCTCTCTGATGCCTTCCCAATCCTTTTGCTGTCAGTAACCGTGCAGTCAAACTGAAAACCAAACAACAAACTCAACTGAAAGAAAGAGGGGAGGGCTGTACTTCATTGAAAGATAGGCCAGAGGCATTAGGAGGACTATTCAAAGCAAATTCGTTGAAGAAATTCCAGAAAAATTCAGAGAAGAGACAGCAAGAATAGCTTCTTGTTTTAGGCAAGGCAAGTGAAAACAGAAATAGCTTATAGTTTATTTACTCCATCCCTAGTATAAGAGCAGAGTGGAACTGAGCTGACTGAAGTCTTGGATACTGGAGTTTGAAGGAAGGAATAAATGAAACAGGAAGCAGGGACTGTCAGTATGCAGAAAGTGAGTGAGAGCCAAAGCTCTTGAGTTCAAAACAAGTTCCACCACACAGAAGTAGCTCAGAACCTTATCCTATTTGATTTCAGCTGACGTAGCCTTCATAGTCCTGGCAGTGGTTAAACTGAATTTTGTGATGCATGATAATAGCCAATCTCACATGAAAGAAGAGAGACTAACAGTAATTGTAAGAGCATTCTCTCACACCTTTTTTGAGTAAATATGACTGGAAAAGTTCTGGTACAAAGAACAATAACCTGATACACACTGGCTGGTAGCCTGGAAGAACTATCAATTACTTCATTACTTCCATTCATTTGCCTTTTCCCCTCAGATGGTTGTTCATTCATCTTCCTCAACGTTTTTAGTACAGTTGAGTCCCTTGGGATAATGGATCATGGATGGTCTCCTTTGCGTTCTCTCTCTCTCTCTCTCTCTCTTTCTGTATGTGTATCAGAGAATGAGAGAGACAGATAGATAGAGGGACAGACAAACAGAAAGGCAAATAGAATAAGAAAGTCTGGATAAAATTAAAAAAGAAACATATTCTGAAAGTATAGTAAGAAAGACTCAATGAAAACTACAGTATTGCAATGGTCACAAGATTGTCGCACTAGGAAAAGCAGATAGGGATCTACACTAAATACTGCACAAATGGTATAGGGAGCCGGATAAGAGAGAAGCACTAGATGGAAAATTACTAAAAGAAAGGACAGAGGGAAAACAACATAAAAGAGGGTAAAAATTCTTGACAAGAAATGTACTCATTACCTTACTCATGCAACTATAACCCCTCTGTACAGCATCTTCACAATAAAATAAAACACGCACGCACACACACACACACACACACACACACACACACACACAAAAGAAGACATCAAGGGTAGGGAAAATTATTAATCTGATTTACAAAAAAGGACTAGGATTTAGTTTGTTTGGATAAAAGGGAATCTCCTTAAATCAACTATATTACTTAGCTTCACCATCACTACAGTGAAATAATGGAGGCAATTAAGGTATAAAGGGAAAAGAATTATTTCACTCCTAGTTTAGGAAGCTCTACTAATTTAGGCCTTTGGCATGGGAACTGCATATAAATGGCAGAAGCTTGTGTTGGCACAAACTGTTTCTGTCACAAGGCAAAAAAAATAAAGTTGAAGACCTTGTGTGGGGGACACACCCACAATTACCTAAGATCCTATCAATAGGTACTATGTCTTAAAGGTCCATAACACTTCTTGATATCCCTATGAGGAATAAGTCTTGATCATCATGCAGATCGTTGGAGTCACTGCCCATATTCCTAACGCAGCATTGACTTAGCAGGTTTCTTGATAAAATTGTAGTATGCAGACCAGAGACATAAGGATACAGCTTAGGACTCAGAAGAAGCCTTTTATCAAGGAGGATTTTTAAGGAGACTTGTGACCATATCATCTTTCTTCTATGATGGCACCCATCTCTCACTTAGCTTTGACTTCAGACTGTGAGCACTCTTATTGCCAAGTCTTTGAACATGGTACTTTGGACATGATTGTCCTTCTAACAACCATATTGGCCTAAATTTATAGAGACTATCCAGCTGTAGAAACAGTATTCTAATTTTAAAAAACCTTATAAATGATACAACTTTTTATTTTTAACTTTCACCTTTCTTGTGAAGATGAAAAGAATGAGTTTAGACAGCTCTAATAATATAGGAAAGACTCAAATCCAAAAGAAATGCAGTTTTTCTTTCCAGGTATGTAAACTGAGACAGGCAAAATATGTTTCTCCTGATAAAAACAGAAAAAGAAAAAGAAAACATAATTCAGAATACAACTCAACCTTGACTTCCAGCTCCCTGTTCTCATCAATAAAACACAGTTAACACCTTGCTCTCTTGCTCTGATTGCTGTATTTACATACTCCAATTCTTCCATTTAATCTAAAATGTCTTTGTATTTAAATGTAAATTGTATTTAACATCTCCTGCAGAAGCTTTAATTTTTAAATAATTTTAAGAGCTTTTCCAGGAAGTTTTATGAAGATTTTGTTTTAGAGTCTCCAGGTAAGAAGGTAATACAAAGGTTTATGGACTAATCCCAAGTCATACACAGAAAACTGTTGTCAGTATACACAAGTATTATTTATAATACTTTTGTGAATATTTGAATATCTTTGTTCAAAATGACACTAAATAGTATGGAGATTCTGCAAAAGACTCCACATAGAGCTCCTCGATGACCCAGCAATCCCACTATTGGGCATTTACCCAAATGATCACAAACAAGACCATACTAAAGCTACCAGCACAACTATGCTTATTGCAGCATTATATTCCATAGCTAAGATATGGAACCAGCCCAGATGCCCCTCAGTAGATGAATGGATCAAGAAAATGTGGTAT
>NW_012267267.1:8451205-8467039 GCF_000151885.1 Dipodomys ordii
ATTATTTACCATAGCTAAGATATGGAACCAGCCCAGGTGCCCCTCAGTAGATGAATGGATCAAGAAAATGTGGTATATATATACAATGGAATTCTATGCCTCCATCAGAAAGAATGGCATTGCCCCATTTGTTAGGAAATGGAAAGACTTGGAAAAACTTATATTAAGTGAAGTAAGCCAGACCCAAATAAACATAGGTCCCATGGTTTCCCTTATTTACAATAACCAGTATATGTCTGACACAAGCACAAAAGGTCAGATAAATTGACGTTAGGTGAAATGAATCCCAAGATAAGGATTCAAATGTTTTTTTTCTTTCTTGAGATTGTTTCTAACATATTTATAGGATGATTTCTTTGTTGCTTTGTATGTCCCTCCCCCATGATATAACCCTTGTTTTCACTGTATTTGATGTTGGTATAATTTGTGGAGGGGAAGGGCAAAAACAAATTGTTTAAATAGGGATACAGGTGGACCCATTGCAACAATGAGATGTACAAGACGTTAGTCGAAAAACAAACTTTACAACTTTGTTTTTTGGGGGGGTTGTGGGGGAAGATAGGAAGGGATGGGAGGAGGCAACAATGCTTGATAAGAAATGCACTCATTACCTTGCCCATGTAATTGTATCCCCTCTGTACAGTATTTTCACAATAAAACAAAACAAAAAACAAAATGACACTAAATAAAAAAATTTCAAAGTGAAAATATTAAAGAAATGGAAGTGGACTTGTGGCTCAAGTGGTAGAGTACAAGCTTTGAATAGAGGAAGCTCAGGCATAGTGCCCTGAGCCTGAGTTCAAGTTCCAGGACTGGCATGATAAATAAAATGAAATCAAAGTAAATTTAAAGAGAATATCCACTAATTTTACTTTTAAGTCTACTATCCTTAATAGTTCATTATTTTCAATTCCTATGTTTTCCAAAAATCTGTCTTTATTGATAGATTTGCATGCATATTATGACTGTGTTCAATACTTAAATACTGAAGGTTTAAACTTCCACATTATTTTGTTATATATGAGGTAATTATTGACATTCATAAATTTTTGGATTTTTTTTGGTCGGTCGTGGGGCTTGAACTCTGGGCTTGGGCGCTGTCCCTGCACTCTTCAGCTCAAGGTAAGAGCTCTACTATTAAGCCACAGTGCCACTTCTTATTTTTGGATTCTGAATCCATATGAGATCACTGTTTAAGGTGGAAGGCACAGGATATAGGATTGAAAGGAAATGTAGGTGATGAAATTTTCCAATAATTTAAGGTATTTATAGGTGGCAAGGAGACTACAAATACCACAAATGATTTAAGAAATTTCTGTTGCAATACAAAGAGTAGAAGTTAAAGAAGTTTAAATTTGAAAATCCAGAGATTAAAAAAAAAAGTCTTCATACTCGTCACCTCTCAATTACATTCACCTCTCAATTACATTTGAGAAAGAGGAGGAATTGAATTTGTATGAAATATAGAAGAAAATAGTGCATTTTTTTAATGTTTCTGTGCATGTTACACAAGACAGTATTTTAAGAAATTTAAGCAGGGGAATGAATGACATGATTAATTTGCATATTCTTAGGATGGTAGGATCTGTGATGGAGATAGGATTAAGTATGACATGTAATGTAGATGAGACATAATAAATATCCAAGCTAACATAGTGACATGATTAAAGGGAGGAACAATAGTTGAGAGATGACAAGCATAGAATAATTAGAAATATGAGAGATTTCAAGGAGATTACTCTATAACTCTGTGTGGCTAATGGCTCCCTTGACCAATATATACAAATCTGTTGAGAAAACATTGAAATTTAGAAATTTTACTTTGAGATGATTATGGGACATTTAATGTAAGAAGTCTGATGGTAATAAATATACTATACCAGAAATACAATTAGATAGTCTGAGGAAAGGAGAGCTACTTACACATCTCAGATTACTGAGATAAAAATTAACCCACAAAGACTTTTCCTAGTAGAAAAAGACCCGTAAATTCCATATGGAATACCATGGAAATTCCATGGAAATACCACATGTAATCTTTGTAATTAACATTTTCAATCCATAATATATACTAGTACATATATTTTGAAATATGTATTTCTGTATGTTTATGTATGTTTATTATGTATTCATGTTTAATATGTTTATAACAGCTATATATACACTATCTACAAATTACTTAGAAAATGATTGCTTTGTTCTTAACTTTTTTCTGGCAAAGTAAGGACATTTTCTTTAATTTTGGAGACATTTTCAGGTTTGAGTGTGTTCCTAAAGTTTAATGCATCACAGGTCCTACAGATGAAACTTTAGAAATGTGTCCTCGGGATCATCAGTTAGGAGAGCACTACTGGAAAGTAATTGCATTTGTGTTAGTTTTATTGCTGTAACAAAGACAGTAGAAGACACAGCAGAGATTTCTCTTTCTCAGAGTTTCAGAGGTTTCAGTCCATCAAGTAAAACATGGTAAAGCAGAGGCGCTCACCTCATGGGAGATGGCAAGCAGAGTGGATCATTAAGAGGAAAGAGCCAGAGCATACCACCCAAGACATTCACAGAGTAACTTAAGTTTTCCAGTTGGGCCCATCCTTTATACTGTCCAATAGTCTATTCAACTTTTAAACCCAAATAGTAAGTTAAACCATCCATTAGGTTAGAGTTCTTTTGATTTAATCATTCTGGAAGCACCCTTACAGACACACCAGGAGGTATGTTTTGATGATCTTCTAAGCATTTATCAAGGGGACAATAAAGATTACCCACACAACATCACAGGGGGTAGTGGCCTTGGGAGGCATTCATACTGGTCTTTTATAATTATTTCTTTCCTAATCCCCTAAGAGTGAAAGTTATTATAAAAAGAGAAAAAATGATCCCTCACTAGTGTCTTCATTCCTATCCTTCCATGTGGCCACTTTCATACCAGTTCCTACCTTTGTGATACTCAGTGAAAGTTAACAAAATCATCAGTAGCCACAGCCTGCATTAAACCTCCAGAACTGTGAGCAAAATAAACTCAGTCTGTATAGAATAGTCAGTTTTAAGTATGTTGTTTTAAAAATAGAAAGTAGACTAATAGGCTTCTGAGAGGAAAAAGCAATCTTTGCCTTTATGGAATCAAAGACATAAATAAAAATAAAGATAACTTTTCAATAAGTGGAACTAAAACATATAAGATACGTTGATTATGCAGAAGCACATTTCCAGACATCAGATCTCTGTCTGATGTAGAAGAGGTAGATAATAAACATTTATTAAATTAATAAGACTGCTTTATTCCAAGCCATGATAAATATTAAAGGAAGAGCTTCTTGAATTGTCCAATCTTAACACTTTAAGAATTTGACATTGAGTAGCTACCTATCCAAGTGTTGGCATCTTTAAATATAATACTCATCTCAAGACAAAATTTCCCCTATAGAAATTATATCAGAAAATTAGCTTGTCACTGTTTTTCTGGGAAAATGACTCATCTATACGTGATTGAAACCTACTTCATCAAATACAAGCTGGAAATTTAAGATGAGCATAAATACTACTTTGCCGACATCTTCACTTTGAACACTGTTGATTTCCAATATACCTTAAGGTTTTGGTTCTCCTGTCATTTCAGTTTTTCCTTTATCAATGGATGCATCTATGTAGAATTAAAAGCTGTAAACAGCAAGAAAGGTCATTGATTAATCCATTGTCTGGGATCCAGGTAGAATAATGATTAGATAACTTGTGGCTAATGAAGACATAAAGTTTTTTTTATCACAACAAGTTCATAACTGCCTAGTTCCATAATTCATAATTTTTATATTTAGAAGTTGGAAGTACACAGAAAAATACATTGGGTTTGTTCAAAGACCATTCCCATATCTCTAGCTTTATTTTTAAAAATGTTATTTTACTTTTGTATAAAGCCTGCAAAATATATGTGAAAAATATCCTAATATTATCTGTCTGTCATTTCAGAATTATGTCTTTTTTTAAAAAAAAAGTCATAGTTAGCCAATGTGATTTTTCTTTTATGCAAGTTTGTGAAGAAAGCTTTTACGTTTTAAACTCAATACTTTTTCTTTATTAAATCTTCAGTGACAGTGAAATTCTGATTGAGCATGATGTTTTTCATTCACGAAGACATGATTCCTTGATGCCCACCCCTGGCCCCACTTGCTCGCCCTAGGAATTTTTGAGAATCTGTATTGACAAGTAAAATACATTATTTTAATTATTGTATAAAACTTTTTTTGCCATTGTAACAATGAGATGTACAAAACATTATGTTGAAAATGAACTTTAAAACTTTGTCAGGGGAGGGGAGGAGGGTAGTTGTGGAGGTGGGAGGGAAAGGATGGTGGGGGAACACAAAGGAGGAGGCAACAATGATTAATAGGAAATGTATTCATTACCTTGCTCATGTAACTGTAACCCTTCTGTACAGCATTTTTACCATAAAAAACCCTCTTTATTTTTTCAAATAAGCCACAAGACTATAATGGATGAAATTAGTACAAATTATATGAATTTAAAGTCAAAATTCTAACTAGATATAAGCAGATGAGTCAGAAAAGAAGCACCAATTTCTTCCATGATATCAAAACTATGGTCAGCATATGGCGGTTATTTTTTCATTTAGTTCCAAGTTTAACTTTGTAGTTGAGTATCTTACCTTACAACAGTGGGAAAAACATGACAAACCACTCATTTAATTGGCTCTGTCCATTACAAATTATATAAGATCCATATATCTGTTATTTAACTTGATAATAATGCATGTCTTCATTTTTTATCCAGGTAGATTCAAATATTGATTAATAAGTCATTACTTATATTTACTTTGTATATGTAATTTTTATGTTTTAAGGCAAATGTCATCAAATTAAGATTAGAAAAGGAGCACTAAAATATTGCAGGAAGGTGATCCTGAGCTCAAGGCTGGCTGAGCTACATACTAAACTCCTTGTCTCAAAATATATTTTAAAAATACAAGATTTTAAAAGGAATGTAGGTAGACATAGCACTGTACTGATTAGTACAGCTGTAACTTTACATGTATTAAATACATGTTTATTAAACATTTTATATGCTAGATGCATGAATAAAGAAATATCTCAAGGTATGAACTCTGGCTCAGATAAATATCCCACAGTGTGAACTAAATATGGATCAGATAAAGGTTTAAGTAATAGGTGAAAATGGTTTTAAGTGATACATTATACAAATAGCAAGATATTTTTATGAGTTTTCTACATCTAACTGTCATCAAAGAAATTTCAGTTTGATGCCCCTATATTTTTAGCTGCTCTCTAATACTCACAAATCTTTTTGTGTCTGCCTTTCCATCCTGCTCTGTTTCTCTCTCTCTTTAGTGAAAGGTAGAGCATCAAAACATGAACTTCAGCTCTATGAAACTGTTATCACTTAATATTATAAGTTTTGTCATTTTATTTCAAGATTTCTTTCTAGCTAAAATAGGAAATATGATTTTCCTTTAGGACAAATGTATTTAAACCAAAAATTAAAACTTTAAGCTAAAGAAACATTAACAATGTATGCAATATGGCAATATGGCAAACATTTGTGGGTTTTTAATTGAATTCCTGAATTTGGTAAGCACTAAACAGCTAAAACTTTTGCTTATGAGGACTACTTTTGTGTTATTTTGCATAGGGCAAACAAGAGTTATGTTTTCAATTTTTTTGCTTTGTTTTGTTTGTTTTTTCTCCATTGTCGCTGTTCTTGATTTCTGTACCTTTTGTTTTATATGTAAGTTTCTCTTGAGGAGGGTAAGGCGAAGCACAGAAAAGTGGGATAAAGAGTGAACTAATTCAGCAGTGATATTCATTAGATACTATGTTGAAAATGAACTATACATCTTATGCGGGAGGGGAGTTGGAAGGGAAAACTTGGGAGAATATAAGGGAAGAGGTGACACTGTTGAAAAGAAATGTACTCACTACCAGACTTATATATCTGTAACTCTTCTATATGTTACCTTTACAATAACAATTCTAAAACAGAACTCCCACCCCTTAAAAAAGGAATAGGACAAATTGATACTTTCTGGTCCAACTCAGGTAATCATATTTCCTCTGAAACTTGAGACCAATCAACAGATCTCCAAGTGGTATTCTGAATGGACTTTGAGAAAACCTCTGATGTGGCACATACATATTCCATCAATTTTATATTTTTAATTTGACTTTTGCAACTGGACTCAGCAAAGAATTTGTCTTGTTTTATTTCTATTACCTCAACGCTCTATTAACCATATGTTACATAATCAACACAGAGCATTGTAGTTTAGTTGTATGTGAGTGTGTATGAGTTTGTGTGTGTGCTTATGATGGGAAATATAGGAAAGAAAGAAGAAAGACAGACAGAAAGACAGACAGACAAGAAGGAAGAAAGAAAGAAAAAGAAGAAAGACAGAAAGAAACACAGAAAGAAAGAAAGAAAGATGGAAAGAAAGAAAGAAAGGTGGAAAGAGAAAAAAGGAAGGAATGGAGAGAAGATTATGAACAAAAACATTTTCTTTCCACTGGAGTAGATAATTATGTTTATCATTGTTGCATGAAGAGCTACAATTTCAGCTCTAAAGATCTATTATTTTCTTAGGTGGTAAGATAATTGCAACCACTGGTGACCAAACTATATTTTTTCTTCAGCATCCATTTTGATTGCAGATTTTCTTTCAGATTAAAAAAAAATCTCAGAATTTTCCTTAAGTAAGTACTTTCTGTATGACATGGCAAACATACGTAAATGGCAGTCTGAAAATGTTTTAATCAGCTTTCCTTTTGCTTCTGGGATTATTTTTGTTTTTAGTTCTAAAAAGTAAAAGAAAAGAGTAATGCATTTCAAAAAAACTTCTAGACGATGTTGCCTTTGATTTGGGATGTGGGCACTCATTCTTGTGCTGCAATTAGAATCAAGCAAATCATTAAGCACTTCTAGAGGACATCCTATGTGAATTTAAATAGCTTGTATTTTTAGTTCTGTCTTCCTAGGTTAAAGCATTGCACCACACATCAAAAGGCATTTCTAGGTCAAACATTCACCTATTCAGTTTCTTGATACTATATTTTTTAAATTGAGGTAAAATATAACACTTATTTTTTCTCCTCAGGTAGCTACCATTAAAGTCATCTATGATTATGAAATAACAACAAAGAATCGGGCTGGGAAGGTGTCTCAGTGGTAGAGTGCTTGCCTTGCATGCCTGAGGCCCTGGGTTCGATTCCTCAGCACCACATAAGCAAAGAGAAAAAAGCCTGAAGTGGCGCTGTAGCTCAAGTAGTATAGCTCTAGCCTTGAGCTGAAGAGCTGAGGGACAGCGCCCAGGCCCAGAGTTCAGGCCCCACAACCGGACCCAAAACAAAACAAAACAAAACAAAAAACAAAGAATGAAGAAAGTAGAGAGAGGAAATAAAACAAAGAAGGAAAGAAAAGTTATACTTAAGTCTTTAAAGCATTGAACAGGTAATATTTTGATGTCTAGGTTTCAATAATAAAAGTAAAATAATAAAACAAATCTAGCTTTACCATGAAAAGGCTAAGTAGAATACCTTTCTGCCATGTCCTAAGAGACTATAAAGTTTCTTTTTGTTGTTGTTTTTCATTTATTTATTTATATTGTTATTGTAAAGGTGATGTACAAAAGTAATGAGTAGAATTCCTTTTGAACAGTGTCACCCACTCCCTCTCTTTCTCTGGTTTTTTTTCCTCCCATTCCACCCACAAGTGGTACAGTTCCTTTTCAACATAGTTTCCAGTGAATATCTGCTGCATTTGTTTATCCTTTGTTCCACTATTTCCATGCTCCCTCGTTATCCTCTCCCAAACAGATAAACTTACCAACAAAAAAAAAGGTATAAAAATCTGAAACAGCAAAAAAGAAAAAAAAATCTTGTTTCCATTTCTTGGAGTTCATTTGAAAATATATCATTTTATATGATTATATGAACATAGCTATTGAACTTTTGGTTTTTAAATTTTATTTTATTTTCAAGGTGATGTACAGAGGGGTTACAGTTACGTAAGTTAGGTAGTGAGTACCTTTCTTCTTGAACATTGTTACCCCTTCCTCATTTTTCACCTACTTTTCCTCTCCCCCCAACCCCTTCCCCAAGTTCATTTCCAACATAATGCCTTGTGAGTATCACTGTTGTATTGGTTGAACCTTTGTGGTCCTCTTCTAAGAATATCCTCCTTTGGTCTCCCTGTGGAAATATCTAGATTCCTGTATAATTTATCATGTACAAGTATTTTTTTGTCTTTTAATATCCAGTGTGTTTATTTGTAGATTTATAGGCACTTTGTAGTTACATGCAACCATGCAACCTATGCTTCTTTGGATCTGGCTTACTTAGCTTAATCTATTTTTTTCCATCTTTCCATTTCCTTACGAATGGTTACTTTTCTTTATTTAAGAGTAGTCCTCTTTTATCCTTAATTTGCTTTCTACAGTTTTAGTTATCCATGGATAACAATGCTGTGAAAACATGCGATGGAAAATTCCCGAAGTAATTCATAAACTTTAAAATGTAAATTATATTATAATGTATTATTACAGTTATTCTATTACTTATTGGTTATTGTTGTTAATCTCCTACTGTACCAAATTTATAAATTAAACTTTATGTAGGCAGGTAAGTATAGGAGAAGTAGAGTAGGATTTAGGCCTGTTGGTATCTCAGGCATCCACTGGGGGTCTAGCAATATGCTTTCTGCAGATAACAGAGTAGACTATTGTTCAATATCCAACATTATCTCCCTCACTTGCATTTGACTTTTGAAAGTTTCTTATTTTAAGGTTGATATTTTGTTAGAGTCTCACATAATTTTTTTTTTGCCAGATCTGGGGCTTGAACTTGGTGCTTAGGCACTGTCCCTAAGCATTTTGTTTTGTTTTGTTTTTTACTCAAGGCTAGAGCTCTACCACTTGAGCCACAGCTCTATTTTCAGCTTTGGGGTGGTTAATTAGAGTTAAGAGTGTAATGGAATTTTCTGCCTGTGATGGCTTGGAGATATAATCATCAGATCTCAGCCTCCTAAGTAGCTAAGATTAGAGACATGAGCCACTAGTGCCAAGCCTAAACCCGTTCTTAAAAAGTTTAAAGTATAATCATGTTAGAAGAACCACCACTGTCATTACCACTATTTTAGTAAAGTGAGGGACTTTGTGTCTGGCATCTTTTTATGTCATAGGTTGGCTTTACAGCACATACATTATATATTGCCTAAATTATTGAATGATATATGAGTAAGAGATATCCAATTTTAAACAAAATGAAATAATATGGCAGCTTTCGTGTTCAATTTAGTTGAAAATCACAAATGTGTACCATAGGCCTGCTGTTTTAGCACATTAAATTCAATGCTGTAAATTACAGAAAATTAGCAAGTATCTGAGTTTTGAAGAAGAATTTTAGTATCAATTCCATATTCCATGATGGTGTGTTTAACTAATCAGCACCAAGTTTAATTGATGTGATTGTGGCTTTCTACATTCATTGCCAAGAATTCTCCCTCATTCATTTTCTGACCTTTGTCTATTTTGCAGAAACTCAGAGGCCAAAGTCTTAATGTATACAATGCTATCAGTTAAGCAGCAGCATTTTACTGAAAGTAACAGAGCCTTTATAATAGTTTTATATATGGAATTTGAAGGAATTGCATTTTAGTTTGAAAATGGTTCTTTTTTTCCCCATTTTTGACTATTTGAGAGACTAGGTGTGGATATGGTCAATCAGGACAAGGACCAAACTGAAAGCAATAATCAAGCCTTTATTCACTCACTGTGATGGAGCAATCAAGAATCACAAATTGGCACCGGCTCCCTAGTATTCTTAATTCTACCCACCCTCCCCCCCCCACCATGGAATAGAATAGCATCATGCAAGGGTTAGGTGTTTCACCACTGACAATGGGAGAAGTAGATGACGGTGGATAAAGAAATGGCTTTACTGCTAAAAAGCCTTGACCCAGGGGCTTTTGGTAGACATGAGTTCCAGAGCGGGAGAGTAGAGAGGGCTAAGAGTAGGAATGTAGTGAGTTAAATTGAAGAAAAAAATCTCAGTCAGTGTTTAGAGTAAGGAGCCCTTTAAACTAGGCATTCAAGCTAGAATGCTTATAGTATGGCTGATCAAGGAAAGAGGTGAGGGAAAGTCAATTCTTGATCACAACAGCTTCTAGAAAACTGCACTGTCAATTTGCCAAGTTGTAACTGCCTATGGTTAGATTAAAACATATCACATACAGGGACTGGAGCTAGAGACCCACCAATCCAACCTTTTTCCATTAGCTGTTCAGCAATGTTGATTATGTTGCTCATCTACACCTACTCCTTCCTTCAGCACCATTACACCTGAAATTCTCTGGCATCTGGCTCCAGAATATCATTTATTTTTGGCAATTATTATCTTTTGGATACCTGATCTCATGGCTGATTACTTTCAGCTCCATTGCTGTTCATTTCTACTTGATATCAGCCATGTTCTGCAAATAACAGAATCCTATCCCCGAGTTCTCTGGTTTTGTTAAAAATAAAATTATTCAAAAGTACTAAAATCTGACATCTCTAGCTGTGCTTCTTGTACACAACATGTTTTCCTACACATACTAATATTTTCTAGTAGTATAAGGTTAAGCTACTTAATGAATCCTCTCATTTTATTTAATGAATCCTCTCATTCAAATGATACATTTTTGACTAATCCAGGTATCTCTATTCTGTCCTGGGATATTGACATCTTCCATTGCCAAACTCCCTCCTCTCAACATTCCACAGTACCAGGCGCACATTTTCCTTTCTCGCTATTCCTACCTCTGGACTACAGTGCTTGTTGTCACCATCAAGCTTGGCTTACTAGACATTTGTGCTGTCCAAACATAACTTGGCATTGGACACTTGCTTGGCAATCCTCTTGTTCATCCCTCATTGCATTTCTGCTGCTCTCTCTCTCTTTCTTTCTTTCTTTCCCACTCTCTTCAGTGACAAAGGTTTTAGCCTTCCATCATTTTCCATTCCCCCTTCTCTCCTCACCAGTAACAACTTTATTTATTTTTTTAAATTTATTTATTTTTTATTGTGAAAATACCTTACAGAGGGGTTACAATTACATGGGCAAGATAATGAGTACATTTCTTATCAAGTATTGTTGCCTCCTCCTTTGTCCCCCCCCATCCCTTCCCATCTTCCCAGCCTCCTCCCATCCCTCTACCCCCCTACCCCACTCCAAAGTTGTAAAGTTCATTTTTCTACATAACATCTTGTACATCTCATTGTTGCAATGGGTCCACCTGTATCCCTATTTAAACAATTTGTTTTTTCCCTTCCCCTCCACAAATTATACCGACATCAAATACAATGAAAACAGGGGATATACCGTGGGGGGAGAGGCATACAAAGCAACAAAGAAATATAATAGACACAATAGCAAGAAAGAAAAAAAACATTTGAGTCCTTAATAACAGCTTTCTTTTCCTTCAGTGATGTTAGAATTAATAGATAAGGATATTAGACTATTATAGTTACTATATATTTTCTTCTTCAAAACTTAGGAGATTCAAACTTGAAATTAGGAAGATGAAAACTGTAATGTTTATAATAAAAATGCAATGGAGAAGATTTATAGCAAATTAAATATTGCATAAGAAAAAGTAGTGAACTTAAAGACAAAGTAGAACTTATCCAACAGAAGTAAAGACAGAAAAAAAGAAGCCTAAATAAATTCTGTGAGCATCACTGAACTGTGAGCCAATCAAAGCAGCAGAATATGCATATAGTAAGAGGCACAGAAACATTGACTTGGAAAGGAGATAAACCTTCAGGTCCAAGAAACTCAAGCAACGAAACATAAGCACTATGAGAAATACTAAACGAAGGTCTAGCATGATTAAATTGTGTAATAGTTGTAAAAAATGAAAATTACAACATCTGCTAGAAGAAACAAAGATATCTTTCCTACAAAAGAACAAATTTAAGAATGATCGCAATTTCCTTTGAGAATAGTGCAAGTGAGAGGAAACATAACATCTTAAACTATGGACGGAAAAATTGTCAACCTACATTACTACGCCCAGCAGAAATCTATTTTAAAAGCAAAGGTGAAATAAAATAACTTCTAGACATTCAAAGTAAAATAATTTATTACCAACAGATTCATACTTCAGGAGTTATGCAAAGAGTCCTTCAGGGAGAACAACAGTAATGTGTGATGAAAATCTGGAGCTATACAAATGAATAAAGACCACTGAAAATCATGACCATATGAAAGATAAATAATAGCTTTTCATGTTGCTTAAATATGTCTTAACAAATAATAACTATTAAACCAACATTGTGGCTTTTATTGCATATCTGTAAGTAAAATGTTTGACAGTGAAGCCAGGAAGAGGGGAGGAGGGAGAAATAAAAGAAGTCTCTTCACAACACCAAAGGCTGTCAAGGTTGAGCAGCAACAGAAGCCTCATTTGCTTATAGTAGGAATGCAAAATGATGTGGTCAGCTTGGAAGACAGGTTTGAAGATAGGTTTTTTGTTTTCAAATTTAAACCTATTATTAACATTCAACCTTGTAATCATACGTCCAGTGTTTTCCCAGGAAAGTTGTAAAATGACATCCACACGAAAACTGTTCATAGCAATTTTATTTATAATTGCACCAAATTCAAAGGAACACAGATGGGCTTCAATAGCTTAACAGACAACTGATGGTATATCTAAACAACAGAATAGAATTCAGCACTCCAAAGAAAAACACTATAAAATAAAGCCATAACTTATATGCATATTAACAATAAAGAGGCCAATCTAAGAAGGGGAGGTATCATACAATTTCAAATTCATACCATTCCTTTTATTTTTTTAAAGAAAAATAGGGGTCCTACTCTAAGGGTCTACACTCTCTGTGAAGTAAGACAATATAATTTGGAGGTATTCTATAGCAAGGTAAAGATGTCCTTGAGGCTCAGAAAATGTCATAAAAAGTTGTTTTAGCATACTGAGTACTTTCAGCTAAACGAGATTGGGAGTGCTATGAAGTAATGTCTCTCTGACCTTTTATTGACCTACTGCTTCCCATTTATCATTTCCCTTGAAGTGCTTCATAGAAACCAGAATGTTTCTTATTAAGCCAAGTTATAGGAAGTAGAAATATTATTCTAACCTTTTCCTGCCTTTTTGTAGAGGAGGAAACTCCGTGACTGGGCACTGGTGGCTAGTGTCTATAATCCTAGCAATTCAGGGGGCTGAGATCTGAGGATAATGGTTCAAAGCCAGGTCAGGCAGGAAAGTCCGTGAGACTCTTATCTCCAATTAACCACTATAAAAGAGAAGTGACACTGTAGCTCAAGTGGTAGAGTGCTCACCTTGAGCTGAAGAGCTGAGGGACAGAGCCTAGGCCCAGAGTTCAAGCCCCACAACAGTAAAAAAAAAAAAAAAAAACTAACTCTGTATCAGATACTGAGTTATCAGGCTGTTAGGCTAAACCCTAATTCCAGAAGAAATCCTGTCCTAAACCCAGGGGGAAAGTGCTACACATATTGTCAAGAATCTGAACAGTCCTTGGTAGGCTTCTTCCTCAAGCTATTCTATTATACCATACATTTCAGTTCAAATATATTTCTGCGTAGATGAGCATTCTCTATCAAACATAATAATGGGATAGTTTGTTTTAAGTCTTTGGAGTTTCAACTCTAAAGATTCCATTTGTTATTTAAATTTTTGGGTTAAATAAGCATATCTTGCTTTCTCTTGTTAAGCTGATTTTTCCTACAGGGATGTTGGCTATGACACTTAAGAAGAGGGAGAAAAGGCCTAATATCTATCACAGAATGACTATGTAATAGTTATAGTCAAATAAGACAGCAACAGAAATAAAATGAAATCACAAAATATAATGAAGCCAAAAAAAGTCAAGAAAATTAGAAAAAGGAAGATAAGAAGAGATAGAATAAATGGACAACGTATCAGTATGACAGATTTAAATTTAACTAAGTCAACAATTATGCTAATGTATACTCAATTTAAAGATAGATATTGTTATATTGAAAGATAAAAGTAGGCTGTACTACATAGTGCCTACATGAAAAATCATTTTAAATTAAAATAGTGTGTAGATAAAAGTCTAGATGACTTTGCTGGTGAATTAAAGACAGTACAATTCAATTCAATTCAGCCTTTTCATTAAAACTAAAGAGGAAAAACTTTAAAACTCATAGTGTAAACACAAAGGCAGCAATAGATAGATGTCCGTACTGCAGCAAGTATTTAGTGTTTACTAAATCTACCTGAGCTAGTAAGAAAAGTCTTGATTTTTTTTTTAAGAACTTGGGGCCGGGCGCCGGTGGCTCACGCCTGTAATCCTAGCTACTCAGGAGGCTGAGATCTGAGGATCATGGTTCAAATCCAGCCCCGGCAATAAAGTCTGTTAAACTCTTATCTCCAATAAACCACCAGAAAACTGGAAATGGTGCTGTAGCTCAAGTGGTAGAACACTACCCTTGAGCTGAAGAGCTGAGGGACAGCGCTCAGGCCCAGAACTTGTGGATTTTATGTAAGTTAAGAGTACAAGGTTGTGCCTTTGAATAATGCCTGATATGTTTGATACCAGTAATATAGTCTATATCTTAACCAAAGGAATTTTCAAAAAGGGGACAAATACAAAAATGTTCCCTCAAGAGAATGCTATATGCAAATCCCTTAAATATCTATTCTATAATTCTAAGATCTTGATTTATTTATCTTTCACTGAGTAGCTTCCAAAGGTTATGGTAAAAACAAAGATATTTTTCTTGATAGAAATTTGGTATATCATTTCTTTAATGCAAGCTACTCCAATTACCATTTAGCTAATGAACCTTTCAAATTTCATTTGCATAATTGGTGCCAATTTTGACAAGAGGAACTTATCCTGCTGTGATAAAAGCATCATTGGACTCACCAATAGAGTGATGATTATTTAGTTTCAAATCAGCATGGACATGCCACTAGACAAGCAGAAAAGCTAGCTTTACATTCTGGCTGGCTAGAGCTCATACTTTCTGTTAATAAGGCCTGGGAGTCGAGACATGATTGACTACATCAATATTGAATAACCAGTCATGAAGCTTTAATTTCAATGGTGTCTTCATGCTATCAGAACACTTTGATCGTCAAAATAAACTACCTCCTTTTTAAATATGTGGATATTTTTCTGTTATTACTTCTAGAGTGGTAATTCCTCCAAATCTCAACCTACAACTTCAAGAAGTTACTCCTGAGCTCCATAGTCATGTACTAAACTTCATACTAGATATCATCAGCAAGTGTCTTGTACTGTATTAGGCTGTGTGCTAAGCACTTTATAGGCATTATGCCATCTCTTCTATAGGTTTGTGTATGTATGAGAAAAGCCAATACCACAAGTAAGTGCCAATTCACACAGGTGGCAGGGAAAGAATGTGAGATCTAAATTAAATTATTCTGGGTTCTAAACCATGTTATACTGTCTCCTACTTTAGATTATATCTTCAAAAGAATCAGACTTAAAATTGAACTTTCAGAGCAAATAGGGCTTGAGATCTTGCCTTTAAAAACAAAACAAAACATCCCATCCTCCTACACACTGTGTTGATGAAAGCATCGTTTTAATCAAGCAAAAATGTCATGTTTACTCCCAGTCAATAGTGATAAATAACACCAGCTCATTTGTAGAGATCTGTTTGGGGATTTTCTTTTTCTTATTCTTTTTTTTTTTTTTGGGTCCAGTTGCAGGGCCTGAATTCTGGGCCTGGGTGCTGTCCCTCAGCTCTTCAGCTCAAGGCTAGAGCTCTACTCCTTGAGCCACAGTGCCACTTCTGG
>NW_012267267.1:8468704-8534968 GCF_000151885.1 Dipodomys ordii
TTGCCTTGCATGCCTGAGGCCCTGGGTTCGATTCCTCAGCACCACATAAGCAAAAAGAAAAAAAGCCGGAAGTGGCGCTGTGGCTCAAGCGGTAGAGCGCTAGCCCTGGGCTGAAGAGCTGAGGGACAGCACCCAGGCCCAGAGTTCAGGCCCCACTACCGGACCCAAAAAAAAAAAAAAAATTACCAGAGATACTTGAATGGGCTCTTATTTGATAAAGCAACTCATGACATAGTAAGCTTTTTATAAACTCCTAACACACAAAGGTGTACTTAGAGCTATACTTAGAACATCTAACCTGGAGATAAAACAAACAAGATATACTTAGAGCTATACTTAGAACTATACTTAGGCAATCTAACCTGGAGATAAAACAAACAAGGCACCATAGTCAGATATGATAAAAGAACATGGAATAAACACAAATATTTTAATGTACATGGACACAACTTTATCCATAGACAAAAAGTGTGTTCATTTTAGGAAATGAGCATTTAAATTTAACTGACATACTATTGAGGGTTACTTATATGTTTATATTTTCTGCATACAAGAACTATGTTAAGACTGATTTTACATTACGGCCTTAAGAAACATATGATGTCATTTTGTAATGTTCACCTTTATGACAAGTTTTCAAAATTAAGTAAAGAAGCCATTTTTAAAGGAAAAAATGTTTCAGTTGTCTAATGCATGTCCTATTACTAGACCTGAGAATTTTGGCTGATTAGATTGTAGCTCAGAATTCATTCCCACCTTTCCATGCTATATATGTGCTGACATTTTGCTTTGGTTTTTATCATGTAGCTTTCTTTGACCAGTGTGATTTGGGTAGAAGTAATGGTACTTTATTTCCAAGCCTATGATTTACAGGTAGAGTTGTCTGACTAAAAATTTGAGATGCTTCATTAAACTTGAAATTCAGATAACAAAAAGTACTTTTTTGCCACAAATATATTACATGCCATATTTGATGTATACTCATACTAAGATATATTTGTGATTCATCTGAATGTAAAGTTAACTTGATACTTCTTTAAAGAAACACTTTAAGTCTTTTTATGCTTGCCCACAGCTGTCCTTTTGCATTATCCATAGACAGCCATGCTAACATCTTCCCTGATCTTACTTTTATTATCATATCCACTATTTGACCTCATGATCATATATTTTTAAATTATTTTTCATTATTAATTGTTTAAAGCTCTGTTTGATGTTTACAAAAGGCACACTGTTTATTATCTTAAGAAAAAGTAACATCTTGGCTTATATTTCAGATCTCTAAAATGAGAACCTCTGTATTCTATCTCTTTCTCTCTGTCTCTCTTGCTCTATCACTGTCTGTGTGTGTCTCTCTCTCTATGAAAACACTTTTATACTTAGGGTCTTGAGCTTGCTAGGCATGTTTTCTACCACTTTCTAGTTCTGCTTTCTTTTATGATGATGCCCTAAGTTCACATAATTGTCTCCACAGCAAGATTAAGCCATCTATTTCATATGTCAGAATATAAAAAATTATTTGTAAAGTACATGAATTATTTCAGCATATGATTAAAGTTATTGTTTCACTTTTCTTCAGCATTACAATTCTCAAGAAACATATTTTGCCTTTGAAAGAAACATCAGAGACAAAATACTGTGAATATTTATCTTAGTTATCTCGATTTGATTGCCCTTTGTGAATATGATCACATATTGATAGCTGGACAGGTGGGGCATGAAGACATGCAAAGAGATGTCTCCATGTTTGGTTCTTTTCAGAGATGCAATTGAAAACTCAAGGGTTACTCCAAACTACACAATTTCTCAAGAAAAAACATTACACTTGAATTTGTGCTGAGCATATATGTGTCTGGGGTTGGGAATCACACATTTGTTGGATTAAAATTGAACTGAGTTGAAAACCTTTTCCCTGTCACTCGTTCATCTTGAGCCCTTAAGTTAGTTCTCTAGGGAAAAACAATGTTTTAAAATCCCAATAATAGCAAGCGTATTCCCCAAAGCCTTTTTTCTCTTTTGCATGTGTGCCCCTATTTCCACTGCCCTCATGAACACTTTTCTAATTCTGTTTATGAATATCCTATGCAAAGCATCAGAGAATGGGGCCAACTCACAGATGGGAACTTAGAACTTGGGCCAGACAGCTAATGTATTCATCCAATGTCTTCCAGAGTTAGTCAAGTGTGTCCAGCTGGTTTAGCATAATAGGAGACTTATTAATACAACATAGCATCATAATCAGTGAATTGAGACTAAATTTTCTTTCAACAGAAATGAAACTATATCACCATGGTAAGAGTTCTACAGAGCTTATGGAGGAAAAGCACAAACCAGTTTAGACATAGGATTCCACAGCATCCAACTCGATTATTGACACAAGGAACAGAAAGTGTGTTTGCCTTGTATGCATCTATATCCTATTTCCTTTGAAGATCTTCGAATCAAAAGCTCATCAAATCTACACAAGGCAGGTTTTAAGCACTTAAAAACAGGTAAGCTTGCTGGGCACCATTGACTTACACCTGTAATCCTAGCTACTAAGGAGGCTGAGATCTGAGGATCATGGTTCAAACCAGCCTGGGCAGGAAAGTCCATTAGACTTTTACCCAGAAAACTAGAAGTGGAGCTGTGGTTTAAGTGGTAGAGTGCTAGAGTTGAGCTGAAGATCTGAGGGACAGCGCCCAGGCCCAGAGATCAAGCCCCACGACCGACAACAAAAAAACAAAACCGGTAAAGTAAAATGTTCAAATTTCACTATACCATAAGGTAGAAAGCCTACAATGAAAAGTTCATATGCCACTTAAAAAATCCAATTTCAGTAAGAAAAAGCTCACCAATTTATAGTGAATATCTTGGATATAATTGTCTAATTATAAAATGAACTCTCCATATCATCTCTATCAGGAGACATATTCAGTGAAATGGAGAAGGAAGACAATTTTGAAGTTTAATTGAACAAGTAAACAAAACATTTCTCCAGTACCTAAAGCAATCCAGAATTTACATGGATACATTTTCTAATTTTCAAAAATTATCTCTCTGCCTTTGATATTTAGATAATAACTATCTGGAACATATTTATTTCTCTCAATTTTTTGGAGAATTCATTAAACGTATACAACCTAGAAATGACCTTTCTGTAATTGGATAAACAATGATACCACTGTGGCTGCTGAAAGTCAGAAGGATGCCACCTTGGCAAGCAAAGAAGGCTTTGGAGGAAGGAAGGGCCACTGAAGAAGGTGGACAAAGGGGTTTGAATACTGTCTGCACAAACTGCCAATTAGCTTGGACTAGCTACTTAAATGCTACTTGAAACTCACTAAATTCTATGTAGGCTAATTATGTAGCTATTTCACAGAGTGTATGAAAACAGCATATAGTGCTCAGAACCCTGGCATATAATAAACACTCAGTTTAGACCTCAATACCACAATGATTGTTTTATCAGTAATATTAGCATTTAGATCAAAACAAAAATGGATTTAAATCACATTTTAGATAAAAAAAGATGGATTTAAATCACATTTAAATCTCTAGCTTTGTAAACTAGAGAACATTGTGTAGCTACTCTCACTCATAATCTCTGTGTACCATAACTATAATAATGAGATAATACTGAATATCTCTCCAATTAGCTACAGGACTTTTTTTATTATTTTGTACTATATTTTATTATTATTTATGACTATTAAATGATCATTTATTTCCTCACAGTTTTGAAATCTACAAGTCCAAGAGCCAAGGCATTGCCGAGATTGATGTCTCTCTGGCCTCTTTCCTTGGCGACTAGATGGCCATCTTCTCCCTATGGCTTCCCACTGTTTCCCTTTGTCTATACAGAGTATAAACAAAGTCTTCCGTGACAACTTGTACTACACTGCAAAGCATCAACTTCTGTCTTAGTATTGTATAAGCAATAGCAATTATTGTTCTCTCATTGTCTTTCATGCTGAACAGCACCCAAAGGATGCCGAAGGGAAGTATGTTCAAAGGCTCTTTCAGCCTAATTATGAAGTCAGGACACACAGGATATTATAAGGAATGAACTATCCAAACAGTCACACATTTTTCCAAACTCATATGAATAAAATTGAATTTCCCTAACTTATGAATATTTATAAAACAAACTACATGTGTTAGTATAGTTATTTAAATATTATGTAATATATACAAATAGAACAAACGAATAGATTGTTATTGAAGATGTGAAATTCTATTTACATCATTAGCATTGTTATTAGTATGTTATACAATAACAGAAAGTTTGTATTGTAAGTATATTGTACAAACTGGGAAAGCAATGTGACTGAATATGCTACCTTTGTTCTTAATATTGACTTAGTAGTGTGTGATAAAATGATGTAAGGATGAATTCTGGTCCATGTTTAAAATTCCTGATTTTTAATGTTTTCATTTTTAAAATTCCTGATTTTTAATGTTTTCATAGCTGAAAGAGATTTATAAATCCAAATGGTGGGAATACATAACTGACTGCATTTACTAATCTGACTTACACCAAACGTTTGTGTTTCATTTGTGTAGTTTATGATGAATTGTATCTAGTACATTTCTTCTCCTGTGTTCAACCTAATTGTTAAATGTTACAATGTTGCATTTTTTTCAGAAGTAAAGTTCAAAATTACCCACAATGCCATTTGTGAAAATTTTAGGAAAGTTTAAAGAATGAAGCATTTGCTCTGTGGAGAGAATGCTTTGTGGGTAATGGGTAGAATGGAAATGGAAATAATTCTGAACATCTCCTTCTATGGCATGACAACCTATTTTTTACTCCTGTATAGCAATTTTTACTTATTGTTGAAATATCACACTGTTACATTGAAGAGATAGATTATATTAGTTTTTTAAAGGAAATATTTTAAGATCTGATTGGTAATAGTTACCCAAGAGACATTTATCAAAGCAAAAAAAGATCCAAAAATTTGGAATAGCTGTCATTTGTAAAGTGAACTGCATATAATTTACTTTTTACTATATTGCCAAAAGCTATATTCAGGCAAATTCTATTAATGACATTTTAACATTCATTTCACATCTTATCATGTAGTACTGATTCAAATTTAATACAATTAACCATTTGATATTAGTCCATAAATAGAGAATGTGCTATGTTACAATACATAAACCATCCAGCAAGAACACCATTAAATAAAATGTCTAACTTGTAGAGTTGCTATTACTTAGAAATGAGTTTATTGCTATAATGATACACTGAGAATGCTTAGATTAGTTCATTTGTTGACCATTAGAAAGCATATTTTTCCTTCATATCTATGTGAAAAATAAATTTTAGGTATTGTATTTTCTTGCATATTTGTGGGATATCTCTAGAGACCATCATAAAACTACAAGTTATTGGGACAATATAAGGAGGAAAACTGGTGAAAGTTGGAGTTGGAGGTTAGCTACTTTGAGCCTGAGCAAACTTTCATTTGAAACTTGCTTAGTGATGAATCTTTTGGGAGGTGCTTTCAAATTAAATATCTTTTTAGTGCATTTAAGAGTTTGTTCCTCTGCTGAATAAAGTAACTATCAGCCATATATGTCTATTTAAATTTTTTAGATAAAATGTTTGATTCCTCAGTTGTGCTAAACCCTGTGGCTAAGCTCTGCAACTAGGAGATAACATAGAACATACAAAGATCTCAGTGCTTTAGTTCATCTGCTATTGCTATAACAGAATAACTGAAGTTGGATAAGTTACAAAGAAAAGTTGCTCAGCATGACTGGAATTCCAAAACATTGTACTAGTATCTGCTCAGTCTTCAGTGAAGACCTCATCCGTGCAGGGTGACAAAAAAGAAGTTCAAGAAGACATACATAGAAGAGAAGTGAGTGTATAAAAGAGACAGAAAGGAATTAATCAGTCTTACTTTATAACAATAGCTCTCATCACAACTAATTTGTGCTTGTGAGGCAGATGTTCAACCAGTTGAGCCATATTAAGTCTTCTGTATTTCTGACTTATTCTCTCCTAACCAAACACATTTGTTTCTGTTGATAAAGAAGTAGCGAAATATTGCTTCCATCTCATATTCTTCAGATATTTTTTGATGAATGTTAACTGATAGAACAACTGTCAGTGGCAGAAAAAGGCATAGCTTAACTCACAATATAATATAACTGTGGTATTTTCTATTCCAGATCAGGTTGCTCTGACTACTTTTTAATGATGATATCATGCTTGGTAACATGAAACATGGCATTATTTCTCATGTTTCTGTGCATTGATTGAGCTAAGATCGGGTGGTTTTCCTGTGTGGAATAGGCTGAGTGACACTGTCTTTGTCTGGGAAGTTAGTTGACTACCATTGAAATGACTGAGGTAGCATTTTGTTTTCCATGCTATCTATGTATAATGACTGGCTTCCAAAAGTCAAAGCTGAAGATGCCACTCTGCTTAATCCTTTGGTCCAGAATATTATTGAGTTGGCATTCAAAGCAATACCTGAATCCAGGACAATTTTAAGGAGAGAGAAAATAGTTCCCACCTATGGATTAGAAGAGTGACACAAGAGTATAAGGAAGATAGGAAGTGATGACAGAAATAGCTGGAGACCATTTATTGATCTGTTCTCTATATTCTGATACATTTCTCTCTCCTGCCCTATATCCCCCCATCTCCACATCTGCAAGCACAGTCCATTTTTATGAATCTCCCAGGTCAAGGATTCTGTCACCTTCATGGCGTCCAGGTGAGTTTCCCTGAGGACTGAATACAAAATATGGCATTGGTATTTGATAGTCAGCAGAGGCCTGAATGATGCTGAGGAGATTGTTAATAAAAGAAAAATGAATGCTGGGAAAATTGCCATGGAAATTAGAGAAAGGGTAGATAATGGACTATATGGACAGAAAAAAATGGTAAGATTGAAGTTACTTTGAAAATAGAAAAAGTGTCTAATAACGGCTGGATGTGGCTGAGGAGGTATCTGTACGGTAAATTAAATAAGTAGGTTTAATTAGCTGATAAAGAGAATACCACATGGTAGTTAGCAGGAAGAGAAGCTTAGTGTATTACCAAACTGCTACCCAACCTTGCTTGGTGGAGAAGCACAGGGCCTAAACGCTGACTCATCCCAGGGCCAGAACTTACCTAGACCTGGGATGGGAAGAGGTGTGGCCAGATGGAGGAAAGGTCATCCAGGCCACACAAGATCAAGATGTGACCACAGGGCCTGAGACCCTCCCTCAGTCCAATGGGAGGTGTGAAGGGAGGGGGTCCAGGATGTAACCTCGGAGGAGGGAAGGCCAGGGCCCCCATGGCCCGGGCAGTATTTAGGTACATTTTTTTTAATGGCTTTGTTTCTAGCTTATTTTTTTTTGTCAGTTGCCTTGTTTGAACTAGGGTTCAGCTTTACTTCTGCCTTTTTTTTTAGTGGTTAATCAGCTATAAAAGTTTCCTGGTTGGCTGGGAAGGTGGCTCAGTGTTAGAGCACTTGCCTTGCATGCCTGAGGCCCTGGGTTCGATTCCTCAGCACCACATAAGCAAAAGAGAAAAAAAAAGCTGAAAGTGGCGCTGTGGCTCAAGTGGAAGAGCGCTAGCCTTGAGCTGAAGAGCTGAGGGACAGCGCCCAGGCCCAGAGTTAGTCTCTTGGTTAATCAGCAATAAGAGTCTCCTGGAGACTTTCCTACCCAAGCTGACTTTGAACTGTTATCCTCAGATCTCAGCCTCCTGAGTAGGATTACAGGAGTGAGCCACCAGGGCCTGGCTGTTTTTAGCTTCTTATAAGAAATTACAGGAAGGACAGATGAACTAATGGCAAACGTTTTAAGTTTTCAAGCACAAATGGGAAACAAGCTTTTCAGTTTCAGTCTTACTAAGTTGGAGAATAATATTATCTCATTCACAATTCCTTAAACCACAAATGGCTTTCCAAGGAAGAAGTAGCTTCAGGGCAAGTCAAACTTAGGCCCTGACAGTAAAATGTGGCCTCAGGGTTAAAACCAAATCAATGATATATCTGTTGGACTGTTTTGAAGAATTCTAAAAGCTTTAAAACTATTCCTTGAAGATACCTTCAAACAAGACAAAAGCCATTTAAGGATTTTAAACATATAATCCCTGGGCATCCTGAGTCACCACCCAAAATAGAGAGAGGACTGCTTCATAGGTAGTTGTAGCTGTGGTATTTCTCTAATATAGAGGATTATATTGGATACCTTGGAACCTTACAGTTTTTTTTAAGATTGTCGAATTATATTGGATGAAAACAGCCATGGGCATCTGGAAAAGGAAAGAGGATTTTAGAATTCCAGCTTGTCCTGGGGTTGAACTCCAGGTCTGGAACTTCACAAGCAATTTATCACTTGAGTCATGTCCCCAGTCCTTTCTGCACTCAGTTTGTTCTTTCGATTGGATTTCCACACAACCTTCACCTAGGCTAGCTTTAGACAATAATCATCCTGTCTTCACCTCCAGACTAGTTGGGATTACAGGTGTATGCCAGGTTGTGAACTCTATATATGGGCAGGATGAAGATGAGGAAGCCACCCTGTAATCCATACAGGCCCTTTACTTTGTAAAAGGTAGGATGATTGAGAGAATAGAGCCAAAGTTCCCATGATAGTGACACGGAAAATTATCCCAATAAACAGAACTAGTACTTAGTCAAGGAATATTTTCCCTGCACCAAAACAGCAAGCTCTGAGGACTTATGCTATGCCCCAATATGCAGGTTCTTTTAAAAAATTAAAATTGGCAATCTATATTAACAGGCTCATACTGGAAGAATCTCATTTGAATGTGAATGTGGATCACAAGATGCTGGACTTACTTCACTCAAGATTGATCCCATAAATGGATGAGATTTCTGAATGTTCAATGTACATGGGTTATTACAGACAGAGGGTTGGTTGATTGTGGCCAAGTGCCTGCAAATATCTCCATCAATAATTTTACCCATTCTAGTATATGCATGCCATTTCAGCTCTATGAGGTCAAGTCTATTTCGCCTGAGATAGTTGATGATTTTCTCTGATAAAATATGGAAGGAGGGAGGGTTTCAGGCCTTTAAGAACGTTGGAAGCTTTTACTTTGTCTCCTTGGCTGATTTGCCATGCAAGAAGTTCAGTGCTCCTTTTGGAAGGTTTGGGAAAAGAATGTTGACACTCTCTTCTGAGCTCCCAGCAAACAGCCAATGTGATTACACCAACAGACACCATGTGAGATTAATTAGACCACAGAAGTATTAATGTATTACATGATATTTGTTCCAGCCACTATCTTTTAACATATGTAACAAATTACTACATATTAAGTAGTCTAAGCCAGACATGGTGGTTCACATGTCAGCTTGTCCATATCTTATCTAAATAGAATCTGCTTCAAGCTCATTCAGGTTCTTTGCAGAAGTCATTTATTCACTTGGGAGGTATTACCCCTTTCTGGTTTTCAGCTGACATCCTTTCTTCAGTCCAAGAGGTAATTTTGAGTCTGCTTGCACAGAACCTTCCTAGGCTGAATATGTCTCCTTTTGTCTCCTGAAAGAGGCCTATCCAATGTCCTAGAGTCATAGGGCATATCTGGCTAGCTTTGCCATTTAACATAACCTAGTCATAGAAGGACACCCCATCGCCTTCACCAAGGTTTATAGGTGAGAAGAAGTCACACATGGGCATGACTCATGGGAGGTCACATTTGAGTGTCTGACACAGTCATTACATTTAAAGTGGTTTGTCCACCAGCTATAAAGAATCAAAACATTTTCCTCTCAGTAGAAACTCTTTGAGTAAAAATTTGTCATTTTTATAAAACAGTGGTGGTAGAGAAATAATCTTATTGCTTAGCAAAATTAACGCATCTTTACCTTAGTGACCTTGCTGGTATAATACTTAACCAAAGAGAGCTTCTCATCTGACTCAGCAGAGAAGTACCAGCCCCAGGAAATCTCCAGGCCATTTCAAATCCTGAGCTGAAGCTGGCAGTATTCTATCCATATTCTGCTTTCACATGCAAGATTCAAGTAAATTTTTTTGAAATATGGCTAGTCTGTATAATTAGACCATTTCATATTTTAAAGCTAAGATTTAAGAACTGAAGGTATAGCTCAGTGTTACAGAATTTAGTTCAGGATGTGCAAGTCTGTGGGCTCAATCCTCACTCACACATGCATACACACACACATACACCCCCCCACACACACATACACACACCCCATGACACCAAGTTTAGGAAAAGTTACAAAAATATGTATCATCTTTTGTCAGGTACTCCTGAAAATTGAAGGTCATAAACTGTGATGTCCGTGTTCATGTTTGGTAAAGTGAATTGGGTTTGAATGTTACAACTGTTGCCCTAATGTTCAAACCACTGTATGTAAAGATGTGGAAAATTCAGATTGGGCACATTTCTACATTGCTAAAGAAGCTCTAAGGAGATGCTTTTTTCAATGAATTAATTTCAAAAATAACTTGGATCAATATGCATCATTCAGTTTTGAATTATATGAGTGCAATATTGCTAGAAATTCTGCTGCCATATGTTCAAACTATGTACAGTTGTTTTTACATCTTAGTATATGTGATATGCTACAGATGTAATTTGCTAAAGCACTTTATGTGGTCCACTCAATGAGCAATCAAAATAACCCTATTATATTTGCTGTTTAAAGTTTCTTTTAAAAAATGACAAACAAGTCTTAGTTTATTCAAATGCCAAGGGTCAATCAGCTAGCAGTTCAAGGAACTATGATACCAACTTCATTCATTTCTATCAGATTCCTAAACTACATAAGTAATATTCACTATGACAAACTTTCTTTTAAAATTTTGTTTTCACAAGTAGATAAGGCCAAGGCCTTTTTGCCAAGATTTGATTTTTTCCTACTGTGCTTCTGTCTCTAGGGGCTGATTTTCCTCAAAGAAATAAGATTATAGATGGCAGAGAGAGTATCATTTCAAGTGTATCCAATTCCTGCTGTCTATAAATGTATTTTTGTTTAGTTTTTTAAATTAAAAAGAAAATTTGAATTCTAAGCAAAAACAAGACCTTGACCTAGTTGACACAGCTAGCTGTTTTGATCAATTTTAGTGGCAATAAAACTCAATGGCATTTTGAATCCAAAGAGCTAAAAAGAAGATTCAAATAGAGTATTAGAAAAGTAATTCTAAGTTTATGAAAATCATACAGTCGAGGTGGGAAGGTAGCTTGTCAGTAGAATGCTTGCCTCGCATGCATGAAGCCCTGGGTTCAATTCCTCAGCACCACGTAAGCAGAAAAAAGCTGGAAGTGGTGCTGTGGCTCAAGTTGTAGAGCACTAGCCTTGAGCTGAGGAGCTGAGGCCCAGAGTTCAGCCCCATGACCAACCAACAAACAAACAAACAAAAAAAAAGAAGAAAGAAGAAGAAAAAAAGAAAATCATACAAACAATTGAACAAGAAATTTGCAATGGCAGAATCAGCCCTACCAGTCTCATAAATAAAGCCTGAAACATTCTCAGTGCTGAAGAGAAGAGAGTTGCCATGCTTCACACCTTCGAACTTCACAGAACAGCTGAACTTAAAACAGTCTAGCTACAGACAGCGATGGAAACTCAGAAATGTGGTGATTCTGCTAGGGTCACTGAAAAGGTATAATAGAGAAGAAAGGATTTTACACCCATCAGTTTGACCTAGATAGCTTCGAATTAGACTTAAGCATGCACCTCATTCACTCACTCATTCATTCATTCATTCACTCACTCCTTTATGCTTTTATCATTCTTTGGTTCATCACACTATGGTCCTCACTATATGCAGAAGATATCAAAACAATCCTTGAGGTTACAATGGTGAGCAAACACATTTGGCTCCTTCCAGAGTTGATACTAAGTGTCCTGGTAAAGAACAGGGAAATGGACATTCACAGTTCCTCAGAACATGACAGGTGCTCAGTTATTTGAGCCACAGAAAACATTCACACATTAGGGCTGCAGGGAGTGTGTATCAGGGAAGATTTTTAAGAAAAAAAAATCTCACATACAGTAAAATCTACTTAACAATACATCACAGGTTAGAAGACTTTGGGAGCCTGTTTTCCACAAAGGAGTGGCTTCTGTGAAGACATAGTAGTCAACTAGAGCAAGATAATTCAAGTATGGAACAAATTGTAGACTGGTAGAAGCCAGGATTATAAAGGTAGAAATGGTGAAATGTAATAAACAATATTGGGCCAAAGGAGAATCTTACCGCTCATTTAGACAATGGTAAAGAGTTTGTGTAAAGAAACACTCAACAGAAGAGAAATGGTCAGGTTATTCTGGTTGCTCTTTAGAATATCAATTAGCTCTGGCAAGGAGCTACATAGTGAGAGGAATATGGTAGCTATTGCATTGTAGAAGCACATAGTGTAGTGGCTGACTGAAACTGCTGAGAGGTCTCCTATGTGGCTAGATTAGCCAGGTATATACATAGATGATGGAGGATAGTGATGTTCACAGCGGTGGAATTCAAGGAGCAAGGTAGGCAGATGCACTCTTTTGGAAGCAAGAAAACTTATGTGTGTTTACTGAGAGCCAGCAGAGTAAACATTCAAAGTACTTTAATGTTCCTTCTATATTACAGCGTTTCTTCTCATGTGTTGGTAGGATTGCTTGTATTTCTAGTATTATTACTATTATGTTCATGACCTTGCACATATTGAATGGTCTTCATGGTCTTAAACTTTGCACTAATTAATCATAGTGTTTAAATTTGTATAGTCTGGGATAGGTACTATTGAATCATTTAGGTACACTGGAGTTAAATAATTTATCCAGTGTCATACAGGTAATTTATGGCAGATTAGGTCTTTGAATGTTGTTTCCTGTCAAATTCCATGTTATCAACTATCTTTTTATTTTATTTTTTTTTGGTCAGTCATGGGGCTTGAACTCAGGGCCTGGGCACTGTCCCTGAACTCTTCAGCTCAAGGCTAGCACTCTACCACTTGTGCACAGCACCACTTCTGGTTTTCTGGTGGTTAAATGGAGATAAGAGTCTCACGTACTTTCCAGCCTGGGCTGGCTTTGAACCATGATCCTCAGATCTCAGCATACACTACTGTGGTGCCCTCTGTGATAATTTCTTTGAAAGGATTGAGAATTAGGGAAGTTGGTGGATGCTTCTAAAAAGTAAAAGCCACAGAAGCCATATAAAGTACTGGATCCTAAATGATGTGGCAGGATTTTGGATGATTGAGTACTGGTGTGACATGAGAGTGGTAAGAAATGTAGCTGAAAAAATCAAAAGTCTGAAAATTAAAGGAGTAAATGTTAGAGAATGACATTTTGATTGTAAACTAAAATTAAATCTTGAAGAAAGTTTTGAGCCTAAGAATGGAATTATTAGACTTCCATTTAAATATAGATAATTCCAGGAGCAAACTAGAACATTTGGAAAGAACAGCAATGAAGATGCATAGAGTAGGTACACAGTATTTGCAAATCAGGATAGAATTCGGCTATTACAATTAATTTACATTCTTTGAGTGTGAAGAACTTTGAAAAGTAGACTGAGAGGTTTGCTTTCTAGGAGAAATAGCCAGATGAGTGATTATGTACAAATTCAGTATTATGACCATTCATTGAGCTGGATGGTCAGGAAATTGGAAGACATTCTATTAGAAAAATTGGAGACAATGAAATTTGAATAAGAGCTATGTGGAGAGATTTCTCTGAATGGACAAGAATAGCCATGAGTATTTTTCTTAGTTTGTCAAGAATACATTTATTGCTTTAGCTTCTCTTATCTCCTTGTATTTTAGTATAACATGTATGTATAACAGTATTCATGGTATCAATATCACAGTATTCAAATATTATTCAAATAATACTTATTTTACATCATAATATGGAAATTACTGGATATATAGGAGAAGAGTAAATATCACTCAAGGACTTTATGCTCTCTGGTAAGGAGAGTATTTTTGTTTGTATGCAAAGTAGTTGTATCATATTGGTGAAATTAGTTTATTCTTATATTCTGGGGAAGGAGAATAGGTATGATTTAAGGAGAATTGAACAGGTGCTAAATTGTCATGGATAGACTTCTGATTACGTTTATATATTAACTTGACTAAATCACAGAATGTCCAAATGTCTGATTAAATATTTTTAAGTATGTCTGTAATAATGTTTCAAATTGAAATTAGTATTTGACTTAATGGACAGAGTACAATAGAAATCCCTCTGCAATATGGGTAAAGATCATTCAACATTACATAAAAAGGTGGAAGAGAGTTGAATTTGTTCTTTTTATGGTCTTCTCTGGCACTAAGTCTTCTTTTCTTCTCAGCCATTTTAGACATGGGATACAATCTTCACCATCAACTCTTTAATCTCTGGCTTTTGACTACACCATTAGATTTCCTAGGTTTACAGTTTGCAAATAGTAAATCAGGGTTTTTTTAGTTTCCGTGATCATGTAAGCCAATTCCATAAAATTAATCCTATACATTTTTTAAGATGAAGAATCTTAACTAATACAGTCACAGAATTGTTTAGACCCTAATATTTACAATATTTTTCTTTTTTTGTCGGTAGTGGGGCTTGAATATTTACAATATTTTTAAATGAGAAAATATTCAAAAAAGAATTCTCCAATTTCTTATAGTCTTCATTTTTTTCTATTTTTCTTATGCCTATCTGCTTCATATACCTACGTTACTATACTGTTCACTGTATTGACAATCTTGACAATAGTAAAAAATGAAATGATAATGACTTAAGAGTGACTGTAGTTTTAATTCTGGGTAGAGATTGCCAAAAATTATTCAGAAGAATGCAGTACGTGAAATCAGTGGAACTGAAAGAAGGGGATATAATTTGTGAATCACAATGGATGGTAAAAGTTGATTTCACCCCAGTAGGCTGTGTACCCAGGTAAAAGAAGCAGAGCAGAGGTAGAGATATGGAAAATACTGACATATAAAGATGGATTCAGGAAGAGTAATGAATGAAAGAGACCTTGAAGTTGGGCTACTATGTAATCTCTCCCTATGTCTGCCCTTTCCAAGCCTGTGACATTTGACTATGAATCATAATTATGAGAAAGAATTGGGGGAAATGTTTATACACAAACTGAAAACATTCTTAGAATAAGAGGTCCAGTCAGCTTATTTGAACTTTCATCAAAGGTAAATAGAGGAGTCTATTTACATGGCAAGTATGTCTATAATAGCATTTCATAGTCTACTTTATTCAAAGGTAACTAGGTCAGCCTAGTTACTTGGTATCTAATACATGGTAACTGTCAGAAGCTCCTAATGTTGTCTTTCTTTAAATATAGTATTGTTTACATATTTGTTCACATTTGTTAAGAAAGTAAACCCTCACCAGACACTAAATTATCTAGTGCCTGGATCTTAGACTTCCCAACCTCAGCATCTGTGAGTAATTCATTTTTATTATTTATAAATTATCCAGTCTAAGGTATATTTTTACGGCATAATAGGGAAGCCCAAAGAGACTAAAAGGAAATGTACAAATATAATTTAATTCAGTGTTTTTTCCATTTTTATTACTGTGATTAAGTGCATAGAGCAAAACATTTATGGGTGGTGTGTGTGTGTGTGTGTGTGTGTGTGTGTGTGTGTGTGTGTGTGTGTGTGCCAGTCCTGTAGCTTGGTCTCAGGGCCAGGGCACTATCCATGAACTGTTGTGTTCAAGACTTGTGCTCTACCACTTGAGGTACAGTTTCACTTCCAGATTTTTGGTGTTTAATTGGAGATGAGTCTCACAGACTTTCCTGCCTGGGTTGACTTTGAACTGCGAGACTCAAATCTCAGCCACCTGAGTAGCTAGGACTACAGGCATGAGCCACCAGTGCCCAGATCTTTTCTTTTTCTCCCTTCCTCTCTCCCTCCCTCCCTTCCTCTCTCCCTCCTTCCCTCCCTCCCTCCCTCCCTCCCTCCCTCTCTTTCTTCCTTTCTTCCTTCCTTCCTTCCTTTTCTGCTTTTAACATTCTGTCTTCATTTTTATCCTTTTAATGTTTGATCCTGATAAGTCTTTTGACCTATGAGTTCACATTTCTTCTCAGATGTTCATACCCATGTTTTTCATCAGTTTTGTAGTTTAAACTTTTTAAAATTTTTTCAAATAGAATAGTCAATCCTTTTGTATTTCCTCTCTTCCTTCATTGGCTTCCAGGTTGCATATGTTGGTCCACTTTATGAATTCCCGTAAATTCCATCACTTCAATTGTCCTGTCTTCAATTTAACTGACTTTTTTCTTTTTGTCTTTAATTTGTTTTTTGAACTTACCAGTGTATCCATTTCAATCACTACATTTTTAACATCAACATTTCTTGTTTCTTATGTTTTCTATTTCTTCATTTATATTTCATTTTGATAGTACATTGCTTCCTTGATTGTTCGCCACATCTTTTCTTAGACACTGACCATTCTTATGATATTTGTTTTAAAGTCATTATATTCTAGGTCTACTTTTGGTCTTTATTCATTTTTTCCTATGAATAATTTCTACTGCTTTATCTTGTTTTTGAATAATATTGTATTTCTTTATCTTCATATATTTTGCAATTTTTTGGTTTTATACATATTAAATTTCCATATTGTGTAATGAACAATTAATCTTGCCCTCACAGGTGTCTATACATTATCTTTGACTTGTGGGAAGAGATCGTTAGGTTTCTCAAACACCGTGGCTTGATAGGATTGTTTATAACTGGGGACTTTAGTCATTGGACAGTTGCATATCTAATGTGATATGTGCAAGTGACTTAGCACTGTAACCTATCAATTCTAACTTCCAGAGGGAATGATCATTAGAAATATTATCTCCCAACTGTGAGAAATATATATTTATACATAGATATGTTATAGATAGATAGTGCCTGAAGAGCAAAAGTCAAACATATAAGCAGTATTTCTTCATGCCCTGATCAAAAACTCTGCACCTCAAAGGCTTTGGTGAGGGTCTCTGGTTTTCAATACTCTGCTATTTTCATCAAATGTGACCAGAATGAGTGATGCCATTCATATTCTAGAAATAGAATTGAGAAACTCCCTGTTTGCAACCCTATACATCTCTTTCCTTAAATGATTTAATCTGTATTATTTTCCTATAATAAGTTGTAGTGTGAGTATACAACTTTCAATGAGTTTCATAAGTCTCTCTCTGCTAGCTATAAAACCAAAGGGGGTCTCTGGGAATTCTATACACTTGTTATTACTGACAGAAATGAGGACAGCTTTCTGCGGGAACATATATCATAATCTAAATATCTCTAGGTTGATGTGTTAGTCAGCTTTGTTTCATTGTGACAAAATATCCAACTTCAAAGGAGGAATGGTTCGTTTTGGTTCAAGGTTTCAGAGACTTTTGTTAATGATGACTTGATTCTGTTGTTTTGAGGCCTGTGGTAAGTCAGGCAGGCCTGCTAGCAGGGAGCACATAGTTAAACAAAACTGTTCACCTTTCCCATTGCTGTACCCACCTTGCATTTCATGGAAAGAAGCTTTCCTTGATCAGAATAAATTATTCCATGTTTGTTTTTGTTGCTAAGATTTATGTTTATTTTGTGGCAATACCTGGAAACTGTCTATCCTTTCTTATATTCTGAAAAGTAATGATGTTGGTGCATATAATAATTGTGTCTCCTTTGAAGATATAATAGTGTAGGATATTGAAATACATCTTTATATACTATAGAAAATAAGCACTTGTATGGCCAGAAATGACTGATGATGCTCTGTGTGCATACAAAATATTCAAGTATTAAAATGACTATGCTAGTTACTTGGAAAACATATGACTGGCCAATACCACCAGTGTGTTTTTGCTGAACTACTTCTCAGGTATTGACACGAGAATAAAGATGGAAGTTCTTCTTGCTATGTTCAGTCTGACTTGAAAGTTACTCAATAACTATGGAGTGAGTGAGCAATTACCCAAATGGGATGGAGTTTGATGCTAATGAGAGACTTGGTAACTTAATGTACTTTAACAACACCCCCAGTGTTTTCTAGGTTAATCACAGTCGAGTTATCACCTGAACTATTGATCATCTTTAATTTCTACTTTTGCCTCCCATATTGGTTTGATGTCAATTTTTATAATTTTACCTCTTTAATGTCTTAAAACTCCTTTTACTTTACACTAGTCCAATGGTCATTTTTCAATCTTTACTGTTTTATTTCTCACTGCCACAATGCTGTGAATGTACTATGTACAAATCAGGATGAGGGTTAAAATTTACAACACAGACACTATCTGATCCTAAACGTGTATTGGGAATTATCTGTACAATTTTCCTGGGATAATTATTTATATGCAGGTCTTTCATACTGTCATGCTTTTCTATGGTTATTATTCAATCCAGGTTTTGGGATTTCTCTTCTGTTGTTTGAAATTATGCAGTACACTGATAAGCTTCTAAAGATTAGTTTTTGATTTTGAAGCTCACATTTGTTCTCCAACTGTCTAGAATTTATCAATTTACATTGTTTCTCTGATAAAATACAACATGAAAAGTCTTGAGTTGGAGCCTTAGTTTTACTTATCAGCAAGCTCTGTTTTCATATGCCCAATTCATGGATTATTTTGGACATTGTTTTTGTTTTGTTTTGTTTTGGTCGGTCATGGGGCTTCACGTCTGGGGTTGTGCCCTGGCTCTCAGTTCTTCAGCTCAAGGCAAGAGCTCTACCACTTGAGCCACAGCTCTACTTCCAGCTTTTACTATTTATGTGGTGCTGAGGAATCAAACCCAGGTCCTCATGCATACGAGGCAAGCACTCTACCTCTGAGCCACCTTCCCAGCCTCCCTATTTTTGACATTGTATAACAACATTCATTAAACCCCTCTGTATACCACCTTGATAATAAAATTAAATTAAAAAAAGAATGAAGTTTAACAAAAATGTTTCTCTCTGGTTTGAAATATTTTCAGTGTTTTTACTCAACATTCTATCACTTTGCTTTTTCTTTTCTGTTTTCCCTTTTTCCTTCCTTTCTTTTTCAATACTGGGAAATGAACTCAATGCCTTGCATTTACTAGGCAAATAATTTCCTCATGAGCCATGCTCCCTGTCATATATTTATTTTCTTTTTGGTATTTGTTTTTCAGATAGCGTCTTGAGCTGTTAACTTTGCCCAAGCTGACTTTGAACTGTGATCCTTCAATGTCTTAGTCTCCTGAGTAGCTAAGATTATAGGCTATGCCACAGCTATCTGGCTTTAGTTTGTCTTTTCACAGGAAGTAAAATAGCCATAGTTCATTTAGGGTGTATTTGGGCAAATAAGAGCAGAAAGATGAGGATCTTATTCTATACTTCCATCATTTGGCAGAATAAGAGAGTTAGCTTTGACTAGGAGTTACTTTGGACTATATTCTTTCTCTCAAGAGTCGCCTCTGTGTTACACTCACTTTCCCTAATTTTAAACTTACCTTGCAAACTAACAAAGACTCAAAATTGCTGTGCTTTTTCTTGTTGAATGTCATATGCCAAGCACAAAAAAACACATATTATGTTTTTGCTCTATGAAGAATCTAGACCTAAAGTGATGATAATAAATAATAATAATAAATAGGACATGAGTGTAAATTGGAAACTGTAGGGGGATATCAACAAGTACTGTGATTGGGAAAGAGCCACTAGAGTCAGGAGGGTCTGCAGATGAATGTTTCATAAATATATATGAAGGTAAGAAAATAAAATCCACCAAAAACTGCTTGGGCAAGGAGCAGGAGAGAGTGGAACTAAGATGATATAATAGAGATGGTAAATTTATTCTCAATACACTTACACATCTATGGAGTTATCACAAAAACCTCTTATACTGTAAATATATGTTAATAAAAATATGTTTAAAATATCCTGCTGGGCTGGGAAGGTGGCTATGAGGTAAAATGCTTGCCTTCCATACATGGGGCCCTGGGTTAAAAAAAGCTGGAAGTGGTACTGTGGCTCAAGTGGTAGAGTGCTAGCCTTGAGCTGAAGAACTGATGGACAGCACCCAGACCCAGAGTTCAGTCCCTACAGACTGACAAAAATATAAAAAAATAAAAAATGAAAAAAGCCAAGCATCTGTGGCTCACACATCCTAGCTACTCAGGAGGCTGAGATCTGAGGATCACGGTTCAAAGCCAGCCCAGGCAGGAAAAGTCCATGAGACTCTTATCTCCAATTAACCACCAGAAAACTGGAACTGGCCCTGTGGCTCAAGTGGTATAGCGCTTGCCTTGAGCTGAAGAGTTGAGGAACAGCGCCCAGGCCCAGAGTTCAAGCCCCACAACCAACCAAAAAAAAAATCATGTCATTTTGGTTGGATAAATTAGATAGTACTTTTAGCCTAACTTTTTACATCATCTTTATAAAAGTACATCTCCTCCTTGGTACTGTGCACTGAGCTTTCCTTTGGGTGGTGAAATGAGCACATGTATTGCTATCGCACTTGCCTTCCTCTGCTTTCTTGCTTGGCATCAGGACATGATTTACTCTCTAGTCTCTCTCTCTCTCTCTCTCTCTCTACTTCTCTCTCTCCCTCTCTCTCTCTCTCTCTCTCTCTCTCTCTGTGTATGTCCACACACACACAGACACACACACACACACACACACACACATAACACACATATACACAAGCATAGATGTGTGTGTTGTGTATGTATACGAATGAAATAGACCTAAACTTATGAGTATGAAAAGTTGGTTTTCCAAGCCATAGAAATTTTGATTTTATTTTCAACTCAGGACCTCACACTGGCTCAGCTTGCTTCTTGACTGGTGCTCTTATCACTTGAGGCATGCCTCCAGCCCTGCTTTTGACTAGTTAGAAATTGAGTCTTGAACTCTTCTGCCCAGGCTGGCTTCAAACCTAAATTCCCTAATCTTAGCCTCCTGTGTATCTACAGTTATTGGAGACTCACCGCCAATGTTTGGCTTTTGAGATTGTTACTTGAAATTTTAAATTAAGTTCTGGCTCCTACTATGGGGGAAAGACCAATTTATATTCCACAGTGCTTGAACTAATTGATATTGTATCTCATTCATTCATTTCACAAATATTTGTTGGTTAATATTACCCTGGAGGGATTAATACTTTTCTACTGCCAGTGACAAGTCTTTGCTTTTTTCATGTAGATACAGAAACCTGATTTTTAGTTTCTTCTTACATTTGAATTAGGTAGAGAGCTGTTGTTAAAGAAAACATAACTTGATATTATTGTTACAAGTAATTGTATATAATCACTTTGTAGAATGAATATAGAAAAATCAGACAGAATATTACGCTTCTGATTAACAAACTAACGATAGGTTTTAAGCTTTCTATATACAAATGAATTTACAGTTTGTGGACTGAAGAACATTTGAGGGACAGGTCAGAATAGGATGCAATAACAAATGATTCTTCAATCTCTGGAGTTTATAGGGGATTTGTATACATTTCTCAGTGGAGCTATGTATGTACCTGGGAGGGCTTATAGATCTCCTCATGATCTTCCCTTTATTAGCCTCCCAGACTGAAGAAAATGACAATATACAAACATTGATGAACTTTCAAGAAAGTAAAAGCATAGCTACCTTGCAAAGTGTCCTTTGAAATGGAATTCTGGACCTCATTTTGTTGATCATTTTGGCCATTTGTTATCAGTAAGTCATGGAATTATACTCTTCCCTGGGAGTGGAAGCAGCAACAATTTTGAATCATTATGTTCATTTTCCACAACAGCTAGAATGTGTAACATTAAAAATAATGCTGACCTCTCATGGGAGGGCACATTGGGTTTTTGAAGTCTACTTGCCTTAAGGAATATTCTTCAAAAATAGGAGATCATTTTATGATGAGAAGATCAGTATAGAACAAGTGCAAATCTGAAACAAGTTTTATTCCAACACTATTCTGGTTATTTACACTTAATAACATTAGGTCAAATGCTCTGTAATTGTTCTCAAATTTTATCTTTATCACTGAGTCATACATGACTTTGGACCTCAGAAATTTGCTTCTTACAATGCATTTGGGTCCGCATTCTTTTATTATCCACAACATTTATAGTCTCTGTTATAACTCCGATTTTTATTAGATATTTTAAATCAAAGAACATAGAGCTCATAGGTTTTATATTTTGACATTAAAGATTATAAGGCTTTTATTTTTCTATCCTCTCAATAAAGTAACTAGCAAAATCCCTGTTACAAAATAAGACAAAGAAAATCCTCCTTCCCTGCTTTCCAATATACTTCTAGTTGCCTTTGAGAATCATTTAACCTTTGTAAAACCTAAAAGTATTCCTTTACCATTTCTAAACCATTTTTAAAATTTCAGTTCTCATTACAGTCCAATGAAAAAAGTATTACTACTTTCCTTTCATTATGGATGAATATATTGAAACTTGCCTTAGCAAGGGTTTTTTATTTTTTGTCATGAGGCTTGAACTCTGGGCCTGAAAACTGTCCATCAGCTCTTCAGCTCAAGACTAGCTCTCTACCACTTGAGCCATAGCACCACTTCCGGTTTACTGGAGATAAGAGTCCCATAGCCTTTCCCCAGGCTGGCTTTGAACTGTGATCCGCAGATCTCAGCCTCCTGTGTAGCTATGATTACAGGAGTGAGCCATTGACGCATGGCCAACAAGTATTTTCCAAAAGGACAATTATTCAAGTGATAGTATGTGATGCTAGATAGTTACATTGTAGTCCTAAGATGATTTCATCAAGTCATCAGGAAGTAAGACTCTCACTGTGGTCAGTTTGCAACAGGAAAAGAGGTCAGTCTTATGTAAGTCTTCCCACTATCTATACCTAAACAAACACCTAAGGATCCTTCACCAGGTAGACAATTGATGTAATATGGTTTTGACACTCTAATTTATTCTGTGTGTTATTAGTGTCTAGTTACTAATTTGTGAATTTTTTCTGGATCATGTGATGCAAATTAGTCTCTATCTTTGTATCTCAGGAATTTTATCTTGTTTCTCTCTTTAAACCATGTTAAAGAGCCATGCAATGTTTACAGCTATTATTCCTGTTACATGGAAGGGATCAGGGAGAAGGATCATGGTCTGAGGCCCATCTAGACCAAAAGCATAATAAACTATATGAAAAATAACAAAAGCAACAGGTAAAGCAAAGGGGTTGGAAGTACTGCTAAAGTGGTAGAATAACTATCTAGCATGCATAATGCCATGAGTTCAAACCTCAGCACTAAATCAACACACACACACAAAAGTAAGTGGGTAGTAAACCTAAAGAATATGTAGCTATGAATTCGTCTAGTGTAGAAAACAGATTGTATAGGTCCATTCTGTGCCAGCTTTGCTAACAAGTAATAAACTAATAAGTGTTGCTGGATGGAACTGAAGAACACAAGTAACCTGATTTCTGTATAATATGGAAGCTAAATAGGGAGAGGAACACGCCAGTACCCCCAGGCTTTGCTGGCAGTTAGTCTATGTAGAAGTTGGCCTAGGTCAGTTCATAGTCACACCACGCATCTGTTGAACAGTACCATGCAGCTTGCCTTTCTGATTCCTGTGCTTTATGGTCTGAGATTATACGTGTGTTAACATTGGGGATAGGACTCACTAACTAGAGCAGGGATTTTTTTTCCACGGCCTTCAAGTGCTTTAGATAAATATCTCAACTCCAAAAATACTTGTGTAGGCTAGAAATTAACTCAAGAATGACTTTCCAGACAGCCTTGGAGCACCCTAATTTGTTCTATACAACTATGTAGAATAAGTGATTGGACTACAGTTTTAAAAATTAATGTTTATTATATGCAGCCAATACACAGAAAGTGTTGACAATAATAAAATAAGAGCTTAGCAATTAAACAAAGCCCATTTTTACACAGCTTTACAAAATATCAGCTAATCAAATTTTACTAAAGATAATTTATTTGTAATATAATAAACATATGATAGAAATTATTTTTAAAAAACCCTGAAACATAGCCAGAGAAAATAATACCCAATTCAATATCAATTGATGCAAAGTAGTTTTCTCCCACATAGTATAGGCCCATAGTCTTCAACAGTTTCTTTAATTTATTTTCTAAAAGCTAAGTAAATTTCTTCTGACTGTGGCTGTGATATTTACTATGTCTTTGGAATGTCTTTCAATTCTTATAGTCACATATCAAAGGAAAGAATTATTTTTAAAAATATTTTTATATTTAAGTATTTGCACAAAGGAATTAGCATTCAACAAGTCAGATTATAAGTACAATTCATCTTGATCAAAGCCACCCCTTTGCTCATCCTCCCCCACCCCACAACTCAATTTTTTTAACTTCATAGGATATGTTTTGAATATTATAACTACATTTCCTCACCACACACAAAGTAAAAATTCTTTAACTGCTACTATGAAAATCAACTTTGAGCCAAAAATACTAATAAAAATAAAATTGAAGTTATATTGTTATTAAAATAAAAACTAAAGACTAATTTTCTCCTGTTTTTCCACATTAGATAGTCCTTGAGGTACTGACTAGGATCACTGTTTCCTGCATTTTTTGAGCCTTCCAGAAAGCCATTATTATTTTGATTCTGAGTGCTTATTGATGGCAGAAAATATTTGTCAGTTTTACAACCCTTGTAAATTTAGAAAAAAAATAGTCTGCTTTGTGTGCTTGAGATCAGGTCTGTAAGAACTTTAAAACTTTGTTTTGTCCTTATTAATTACTAATTATTGTGTCAGGGGTTGTATGGACGGGGATAGATGGATCATACTTTTGGCACTTATTTTCTCATTTTCCTCTCTTTATGACTTCCTACTATTGTATTCTTCTCCTTAAATCTGTTGTAATAGATTTATCTAAGTAAATAAGAGGAAGCAAAATTATCACAGATGCATCATTCTTTGTAGGATAAAGCTCAAACACTTTAACATGATATACAATGAAGCCTTTATTTGACCTTCCTGTTCTACACCCTCATTCTAGACTCATTTCTCAATGTTGAGCTACTTGCCTCGGGGAATCACTACGAATCAGATAGATTTCATTTCAATTTTTTGAGGCCCGTATGATCTTGAAGAACTTTGTTTTGGTGGTCTGGATTATTTGCCTAATCTGCTTTGACTTATTGAGCTCTTTGATGACAAAGATCATAAGTATTAGAGGGGATGGAAATTCAGGCTATATAACTAATTCTAAGAAAAGCTCTGTTTTCCTGATTTTTCTCTTTCTATTGAATTTTTTTCAAGGTAATGTACAGAGGGGTTACAATTATATAAGTAAGGTAATAAGTACATTTCTTGTCAAACTTGTTTCCCCTTCCCTCATTTTTCTCCTCCTTTCCCTCCCTGCAAAGTTGTGAAGATCATTTCTAACAAATTGTCTTGTGTATATCACTGTTGCATTGATTCCCCCCTTGTCTTTTGTCTCACAATTCTGTTGTTCCCCTTCTCTTCCCTAGTTCAGATAAACATATATATAATACCAGGGTACCAAAATCAAATACAGTGACAACAGGGAATATACCATAGGGGGAAGAACATACGAAAGAAACAAGAAATCACATAGAACATTAAAAACAACAACAGCAAGGAAAAAATCTCTTGTGTCCATGTCTTGGAGTTCAAATCTAATAACAATAGATGCTAGAGGAGATATGGCCAAATGGGAACACTATTGCACTGTTGGTGGGGGTGTAAACTTGTTCAACTGCTCTGAAAAACAGTATATAGAAGTTCCTCAAAAGATTACACATACCCACTTCTGGGCATTTACCAAATGATCACAAACAAGGCCATACTAAAGCTAGCAGTACAACTATGTTTATCACAGCATTATCCACCATAGCTAAGATATGGAACCAACCTAGATGCCCCTCAGTAGATGATGGAACAAGAAAAATCATATATAGATCTATAGGTATATAGGAATTCTATGCTTCCATCAGAAAGAATGGCACTGCCCCATTTGTAAGGAAATGGAAAGACTTGGAAAAAGCTATATTAAGTGAAGTAAGCCAGACCCAAAGAAATATAGGTCCCGTGGGTTCCCTTATTTGCAATTAGTATATGTCTAGGATAATGGTAGCAGATAAGCAGAATAGCTCAGTAGTTATGTACATATGATCATATAAGATGATGTTGACTTCCTTCTTGAAGGAACAGTCTTAATTGAATTTCCCAGATACTGTGTGATGTTGATGATAAGCCTGGACATTGCTTGATCTCTTATCTGAGTCTTCCTATCATGCAAGTGGAAAAGGAAATAGTCCAGAGCTCTCACTTTCAATGTAAGTCCACTTACTGTTCCCTTTTTTAAGGCAGAAAAAGAGTTTTCTGTGGGACGGGGGGGGGGAGAGCAAACTGTGGGCCCTCAAGAGATGGAGGCATGCAGGGACAGAGGGGAAGGAAGAAGAGAAAAATAAAAGGAAAGTGCTGTTCCCTGTTTTTGATCATCCTTTCACACACAGTGAAACTTTGTTTGACATTAGAAATTCTTTTAAATAATAAGTTTTATTAAGCTTTATTAAGCTTATCATTAAAGAGAATGTAGAGGAATTTTCCCTTTGATCATTTAGAAAGCCAGTCCTGGCTATCTATTGTAAACCACCTGTCACCTGTTATTTGGGGGAAGTGCATCAATATTTAGGGAATTTCAATGTCCAGAACTTAGCTTCAGTAAGCTAAGACAGAAAAATATGTCATCAAATGAGTATTTATGGCTGCAGATGCAGATCATAGGTCAATGACATAGACAGATAGCACCTGGGAATAAATTATCAACTTGAGTAGAAAAATAATATGAGCCCTTAAGTTTCATATAGAAAGTAAAAATGACCTTTGGGAAATGGAAACAAAAACAATGAAATGTGATGGCCACTCAATTAAACAATTGCATAGGTAAACCGAATAAAGCAAGTCTACTGTTAAGATCTGCATTATTATCCTGGATGCCCAAGTGAAAGAAATAAAAGTAAGTGAAAATAGTTTTGAACTGAGATATTAATAGAAAAGATAAGGAATTCTAAGGATAGATCCAGGATGTAACGTGCTGATAACAGGATTTCCAGAAAAAGAAATAACAGATGTAGGGGTTATCCTAATTTAACAACTATTCAACAAAAATATCCCCAGGCTGAAGAAAGTATGATCTTATAAATTCAAAAGATGCCATGAGTTTCTGGTATCAGTGATAAAAAAGAGACATGTACCTCTGAATAAATGTTTAAAATTAAAGATAAAGAGAAAAAACTCTTAAAGTTATACAAAGAAAAATCAACACCTACACCTACAAATTTAAAAGTTACATTTTATTTTTTCTTTTTTTTGCGGTTGTGGGGCTTGAACTCTGGGCCTGGGTGCTGTCCCTCAGCTCTTCAGCTCAAGGCCAGCACTCTACCACGTAAGCTACAGCGCCACTTCAGGTTTTCTAGTGGTTTATTGGAGATAGGAGTCTCACAGTCTCTCCTGCCCAGGCTGGCTTTGAACCGCGATCCTCAGATCTCAGCCTCCTGAGTAGCTAGGATTACAGGCGTGAGCCACCTGTGCCCGGCAACAGTTACATTTTCAAATGAATGTCACATACTCCGGCCACTTATGCTTGCTCAATGTATTGACATATCAATGCCAGATAGATAGATAGATAGATAGATAGATAGATAGATAGATAGATAGATAGATAGATAGATAGATAGACTATGTTCTCTTATCATTGGTAATTTATCATTTTGGCTGATAGTACAAAGTGGCATTATTAATAAATATACCACCCCCAAGAAGCAACAATAATATGCTTTGGACCAAGGAAAACTGGACTGTCATATAATTCATCATCCTAACTGAAAGTAATAAATGACACTCTTAATATTTATGCTGAAACAACTAGGATTTCCTAGAAAATGGGATGAATAATCTCTACTCATTAATACATATGAAGAAAATTCTGAAGAACTTTTACCATGAACATAAAAAGAACCAGGAGAAACTGAACAAACACCCTAAGATGAGAGAAAATGGATTCGGGAAGGATAGAAATATTAAGTAGAATACTTTCATTTAAATAAAAATGTGTCAGATCAACTTGTACATAGTAATGAATATTAAGCAGTATTTCATAATAATAATCTGTAAATTAGAATAATAAACTACATCAATGAGATGAACTTAAGTGGAAGGGAAAAGAGTGTGAGAGAGGACAGGGTAATGTTTTTCCAGACTTGATTATCAAAGAGGGTAGAAGAAAGCCAGCATTTGGTGGCTCAAGCCTGTAGTCGTAGCTACTCAAAGGCTGAGATCTGAGAGTCCAAATTAAAAAACCAGCCCTAACAGGAAAGACCTTGAGACTTTTATCTCCAATTAACCACCAGAAAACTGGAAGTGATGCTGTGACAAGGTGACAGAGAGGTAGCCTTGAGTTGAAATTGCTCAGGGAAGTACCCAGGCCCTGAATTCAAGCTCCAATACTGATAAAAACAAAAATAAAAGGATGTAGAGGAGCAACAATGCAATGGAGTATTTAGAATTAGCAAAACTCAAGGTTAATGGCACAGCTCTCAATAACTAAGCCTGTCTAGATGTCCATTTTCACTTCAGACAGATTGCTCCAAAGTTGGGGTCCCTTAGCACTCCTCGTGTACAATGGTTTGCTAAAATAATTCACAAAATTTAGGAAATTACAATACTTTATTACTGAAACCCTGTCATAACAAAAAGATTACAGGTTAGAGCAAGAGTAAAACAGAATTAGGACAGGCTTTAAGCCTGGAAGTAAATATACCAAACACAAAACATTTCCATGTCTTCTAAAATGGTTCCCTTCCAGCATTAATGTGTGACAATATTTGCACAGAGCACTGGCAACTTCCCTTAGCTTTGGTGTCTGGATTTTTTATTAAGATATCATGCCGGGCGCTGGTGGCTCACGCCTGTAATCCTAGCTACTCTGGAGGCTGAGATCTGAGGATCGCGGTTCAAAGCCAGCCCTGGCAGGAGAGACCGTGAGATTCCTATCTCCAATAAATCACCAGAAAACCAGAAGTGGCGCTGTAGCTCAAGTGGTAGAGCGCTGGCCTTGAGCTGAAGAGCTGAGGGACAGTGCCCAGGCCCAGAGTTCAAGCCCCACGGCCGACCAAAAAAAAAAAAAAAAAAGATGTCATTATGTTAGGAATGATTCACTGAGTTGTTGGCTATTTGATTGAGCTCAACCTTTATTTACTATAATCTTTTCTGTAGATCAGAAGGATATCATTTGACTCAAAGCCTCAATACTATAATTACATGGTCATTCTAGCATGGCCAGTCCCCATCCCAAGTAAATGGGATAGCATAACTTACCAACTATGATCAATAAATCCAACATGAACAATAACTCTTTACTATTACTTGAGGAGTTTAAGGGTTTAAGGGTGACTAAAAGAACTGGATACAGAAGGTAGACCTGTCTTTGCACTGAGATCAAATTCTTTCTTATCCAAAAATATCTTTGTGAGGGAATTAGCTGATATTTTTGTTTATGTTACATGGATTTTTATACCTGCAAAAAAGAGAATATATAAAAAAACATAAAAAATTAAATTGACCAAAAAACGGAATTATTAGATTGGATTAGAAAAAAATAAAGAAAAGTTAAAAGGTAAGATATTGGTCAGCAGATGAAAGTGCAAGAGATGTTTATACCTTTCAAGTTAGGGAAACTTCCAGGTTCCTGTTCACCATCCTGCTAGGTGGACAGTAAGTAGATCTGATGGGACCTGAAGAAGATTTAGTTTTGCAGAAGGCAAGAGGGAATTGGTGAATTGAGAAAAATATTATCCTTTGGCTTTCATACCATAGTGTTCACAACATATTTGAGGATACATTTGATGCATGTGAGATAGAAATAACAATTTTTTATTTTTGGTCTGTCATGGGGCTTGAACTCTGGGCCTGGGCGTTTTTCCTGTGCTCTTCAGCTCAAGGCTAGCTCTCTACCACTTGAGCCTCCTGAGTAGCTAGAATTACAGGTGTGAGCCACCAGTGCCCAGCAGAAATAACAATTTTTACATAGGAACTTAGGTCATACTCTGATAGAATAGCTAGGCAAAATGGTATTAAGAAGTTGTTCAAAGTGTGAACTAGAGGTGAAAATAACAAAATGGTGGCATTGAATTTTGAAAGCATAAAACAAAAAGGTTAATGAGGGTCAAGGATAATGATAAAAGGCAAAACTCAGTGTGATAACAGTCATGAGCCAAACAAAACTATACACTCCAAACAATACATAAGAAAACTTGAGAAACATGAGAGGAAATATTTAAAATTGTAAATGGACAACAATCAAAATCAAAACATCTATTTCAAAATTGCAAAAATTTTTGATAAATAGAGCCATGTGTCAATGTAAGCAAGAAGCTTGGTTTACTAAATGTATATACAACTGTCCACTAAAGAATATCAGGAATTTCATTTAATCAATGTATTTGTAAAAAACTTTATTACATTTAAAAGTTTCCTTTCAGGCCATAGTCTTTGACATTGTTGTAAGGTGAATCATTCCAGAAGCCACAGGTTTTGGAATATGAAATATTGGAGTCATTGTTATACAGTTATTAGGCTGCAGTCAGCCCATTGTTTACAAAGGCTTATAGCCCCCAAATACACATAGCACAGCTAGGAAACAGGCTAAAGAGGAAAGAAAGAACAAAAACAATACCAACAATCCAATTCAGCTCCAATGGAGAGCTGCAGTGGGACACCATGATGACTAGAGACAAGCCAGGAGACCATCATGGAGACAAACATGGCATGGCATAATGGCAGTAGGCTGGTACAGGCCTAAATAGGTTGGCACAGGGAGCAGATCCACAGGAAATTCCCAGTCCCAGGCACTGACTGACAGATTCAGTAACCTATAGCCAAGTGCCCACCTGTCTCCAGGGTTCTGGTACCCATCATCTGGGAGGAAAGTGATGGGGGGGTGTTTCCTCCCCCAGCATGAAGACAAATTTCAGATCCTATCATCTAACATGTGGCCAATATGGTGCCAGCCAGACCTCACCACCTTACTTCAACATCACCTGTTTAAATTAGAAATAATTATGAGTGTTATAATTCTTTTCAATTTGAAAAACTCTAATAGACAAATTAGACTGAAAAGATACATCAAAAGTAAAGTTATAAATTATCTGGAAAGAAAAGAAAAGAATATCTTATATGAAAGCATATATAAAGGTGGGACAAAGGGTGAACCAATTCAGCAGTGAAACCCAATAGACACTACGCTGGAAATGGACTTACAGTTTGGGGAGTTGGGGGATCAGGAGAGAAAAAACTGGGAGAAAATGAGGGACATTGTTTAAAAAGAGATGTATTTAATACCTGACATGTTAATGTAACCTCTCTGTACATCATCTTTACAACAAATTCTTTTTAAAGAAGTAGAAAAAGACATTCTCTTGTGTGCCTTGATTTCAAAACAAAATGAAAAAGTTACAACAAAAATTAGTCATATACATCAAAAATATAAATTGGAAAGATGGAATTAAGATGGAAAAGTCAATATAGTAGAATTATTTTAAAATCTAATTCATCTTAATTTAACATATTAATTTATAATTATTATATAAATTTGAAACCTTATAATTAACTGTAAATTAAAATGCATCAAAACTGATAATGTCCATTACAGAATAGTCTAAATTTTGCTTGAAATAGCCAAAGATTTTATGTTGATAATTAATGTTTTGAAGACTAACAATAAAAATGAAAGCAATGAATAAATTCATTTTACTGTATTGTTAAAATGATATGTCCCATGTCTTAAGAATCTTTGTGAGGTTATAATTCCATGATCTTCTTTGCAAATGTTATAAGTTAATCAATAGTTTAATACAATGCCCCTTTTTAAGATAAAGAGAATTTTGAATTCTAGTTTATTTGTGATTGGTTAGGAAGGCATCAGAGGTTATTTCATATAGTTTTCAAGTCAAAGTTCATCTTCTTTTTGAATTCTGGACAAAATTCATAATTGCCAAAAGTTACACCATAACCGATTATTCAGAAATGTGGATTAGTTCTACAAATCTTCTTAAATCAGTTCTGTAAAGATGATAAATGACTGAAATCATGGGAGCCACGGGGAAGAAAAGAACAATGTACATCTGTGAACAAAGCTGTGGGCCATTTGGCTTCACTGCAACAACATCCAAGGGCCTTGCCAGAGAAGAGGAGAGGCCTGGAAGGTAAATAATGAGTCCAGAGATTCGAGCCCCATCTGTTCAGACAGGCTGAAGCTTGTAGAAATGATAACACCTAAGTGAGACATTGATTGATATCATCTCAATTGGCTCTTGACCTGAGAAGGAGTTGGGGATTTCTGAATTAGAAATTGGTCACAGTATTCTAAACATGAACCAAAAGCAGTGTTTTAAAAAACATTAGTAATCAAATCCTTACAGTTCACTCCCCATTAAGAACAAAAGAAAAAGAGAAGGAAAAGGAGAGGAAGAGGAATGAAAAAGTAAATGAAGAGGAAGAGAAAAGGAAAAGAATAAAGAAGTGGTAGAATGTTCTGAGACTACAAAATGACAAATTACCAGATGCCTATTTCCAATGAGTAATAATTATTCTTGTTTGGTTTGTAATACTATAGTAGACATTATACTATCTCATTACCATTTTAGTTAATATTTCTTCCATTACTCATGCAATTAAACAGGATTAATATGTTTATACACATACGAAGTTATTTAATCACTGGTGATTTGATGACTTGTTGATTCAGGTTATATTTTGCATTTTAACCATCAAGTAGTTCAATAAGATTTTCCCAAGCTCTATCTCCCATAAATTATATGTGATTTGATTTCTCTTAAATTACTCTTAACTCAATTATGTTATTGGTTACAAAAGAACAACATTGACAAAATATTTATCTTTTTATTCATAGATATTTCTTTCCTGAATTCTGGAAAATTATATTCAATTATCTCTTTAATATAGTCTCTATTATGCTTCAAAACTGCCTCCAATTCCAAATAACCACAATTAAACTGTGCTTTGACCCTCAAGCTTTCTTTTGTGTCTGTTTTGGTGAACAGTCTTATACAATCATTTGAACAAATCAGGAATTTAAGGTTCATAATTCTCCTTGATTTTGATGAATCAAGAAATTTTGTAACATTTCTGAAAGTAACACTCTATTATCACCTTCCGAATTTTGCAAATTCAGAAAATATACTTGCAAAAATACACTTGCATGCATGATCAATGGTACAGAGTTAAGCAGTATACTGATTTCAGAGATATGAAACTTTTTTCAAATACATTTTAGAATTTTGAAATATGTTCTTTATCTCCCTTACCATCACAACAATCTAAGAACATTATATATATATATATTTATACACACACACACACACACACATATTGCTTTGAAATAGTGGATCTGCATTCACCCTATTCATTTTCTCTAAACTCCACTCCATCCAGGCAGTCTTAAAATATGAAAATGTCATTTATGATCATTCTTCCTTCTCTGATTCCCTTCAATGACGTCCCATTGTACTCAGAAGAAAGGTAAAACTCATCTGCCAATTAAGTCTTCATAACCTTGCTTCTGTACCCTCTTCAACTTCATCCCTGTGTGCATTTCTTTACCCTCTTCAATCCATATGCCAAAGCAATTCTGTTTCTCTGATGAATCTTTATGCATACATTTTGTTCCCCTGTCTAAGTGACCTTTACTATGATTAACTTGTCCAAATACTACAGTTCTTCACTTAAATCTCTTCCTTGGCAAAGCATTCTTTGAACACTTCAGTCAAGTAAAATTACCACACATTTCTTTGGCATAATATGTAACATAGTTTCAAAGTTATCATTATTCTTATGATTTTCTCGGTAGACTACAAGTTTTCTCAGGACAAGGACCTTACTTGCTTTATCTTCTTTGTCAGCAACTAGCACAGATTCTGAGAAAGAACAAATGGTTCCTGTATTTTATTTTATGTACAAGTGGTTCCTGTTAGGTAGAATCATAATAATGCAGATTATAATAATACAGCATTATTTGCCTAAGAGTAAGCCCTTGATCTATACTATGTCATATTTTTGTGGTTGTTGTCTTACCTTCTTTATAGTATCTCAAAGATCTCATTCAGTTTTGAAGAATAAATATTTCATTTATCTTTGCTGATAATAGCTCACATTTTTATTTACAGCTTTACTAGTTTTTACTTGTTTGTAGTGCAATGAACCAAAATGATCTCTATTAGCTATATAAGAAATGCATCTGCCCTGCAACGTTGTGTTGCAGTGTATCAACACCTGCTATATTGAGAAGAACATAGTAAATTAGGAGACTGGAGCGAGGGTCAGATTTACATCACTAGAAGGGTATGAAATTGAAGGCTAAGTTTGACCCATTTAGGAAGTTAGACTCTGCAATGATTTATATGTATTTGTGGTTTATTTTCTTGGTTATAAAACAAAGAATGATAATAGGTTTTCTTTAAATTGCTTGTTATAATAATCCTACTTGCAGAATGCCATCCTTTCAGCATCTCTGTCCCTTCAAAATATCCATTTGCTTGCTCAAAGGCCAACACCACTTCTGAATTACTCATTAAGATTCCTTTTATATAAACACTGTTAGTACAGAAAAGAAGGCTATAAAAATGTCCTGTTCAGCACTATCATTTCTATGCATTTGCCTCTGCTCAATTAGGGTTTTTGATGGCTGTTTCATAATCATCATCCATTTGGTGGCTATGTGTGGTAGCTAGGAACAAGATGACATAGCACAAAGATACCAAGTGAGAGTAGAGGCAGGCACCATAAACCATCTCAGGTTCCTCCCTTCATTATTTTCTTCCTTAATATCTCCAAGTACTGGACAGACATCTGAGAACAGACAGAAGAGTAAAACAAAAAGCATTGTTCTTTTCAATTAAAACCAGCTAATTAAAATCCAGTCTTATAAGCAAACTATGTTCCCAATTCCTCATCTGCAGTAATACCATGGTATTTCTCTACCAGTAATACTCTACCACCATGAGTGGTAAAGTGCATAATTGTCATCAAATCTTTATCTTGTAGGGAAATCCTTTCTCATGTGCATTTATATTACCCTCACTTAGCCCAAGGTTGCTTCTCTACTGAAGTGATACTGAACTTGGACATTTAATTTATTTTAGCTAAAGGAATTTTTGGGGGCGTGTTGATGATAAAGACTTGATATTTGCTTTCATGACATCTGGGTCTCTGTTATTTGCATGTGAAATACATACTCAGGGTAGCTGAATGGTATGAAGGTAAGTAAATGAAAGGTGTGTAGAGAAGATCTGGATCACTAGTGGTTAGGAGCCAGACCCAATTCAGCAAACTCCTAGCATGATTTGTAAACATATGGGAAAGCAAAAAAAAAAAAAAGTATTGATTGTTCTCTCCCACTTTGGATGCTTTGTTATCCATCCATAGCTAATTAATACATAGTATTAAGATACTGTATGTTAAATTATTAATACTCTGGGATGCTGCATAAATGATACCTTCTACAGTAGGTAATTAAGGAAAAACTCTAAAAAGAACAGAAAGTTTTAGAAATGAACTTTGGAGTTCTAAAATCAATTGACCAGAATCTGTCATTATACTGTGTATCTTTTGGAGAGATATAAGACTTTTGTAGATTATCTGTTTTCTTATCTGTAAATTGAAGATGACAATAAATATTTAATTAATAACATGTTAAAGATCCAATGAAATTTTGCTTAGCCAAATTATGAGACATATTTTTTTCAGTAAATGGTAGCTATTCCACTATAAGTCCAACTCTTAATAAGTACCCACTAGTTTTATTGCTAAAGTGTTTCTCATTTTATTTTATCTACCTCTTAGAGAAGTTAACTGAATTAGATCTACCTGCAAAGAATCAAAAGAAAACATTGGCATACCAAAAGAAAAACAACCAGTTCTAAATTCCCATTTAAAAAATTTTTTTGATCCATTTGATTCAATTGATTCTGGTGTGCAGATACCTTGAAAGATTTTACAAGAAGGGATGGAGGATACATTAGGGCTCTTTGACACAAATAGAAACTTCTTAAACACCAGAAACACAGCAAATCAAAGAAAGGCAGAACAAATGGATCATATTAAACTGCAGAGCTTCTGCATGGCAAAGGACATAGCTAGCAAGATAAATGGAAAGCCTACAGATTGGGAGAAGATCCTTATTAGACAAGGACCTCATATCAAAAATATATCTAGAGCTCAAAAAATTAAACTCACTGCAAAAGAAACAACTTCCCATTAATAAACGGGCTAAGAATTAAAAAGACATTTCTCTGAAGAGAAAATACAAATAGCCAATGAACACATGAAGAAATGTTCAACATCACTGGTCATAAAAGAAATTAAAACTACATTGAGATTTCACCTCACCCCAGTTACAATGGCCATTATCAAGAAAATAATAACAGGTGCTGGCAGGATAGCTGTGGCCAAAAGTGAATACCACTCCACTGTTGGTGGGAAGGTAAACTGGTTCAACCACTCCGGAAAGCAGTGAAGAGGTTCCTGAAAAGGCTAAACATAGAGTTTCCCTATGATCCAGTAACTCCATTCCTGGACATTTACCCAAATGATTACAAACAAGGTCACAATAAAACTACCAGCACAACCATGTTCATTGCAGTGTTATTTACCATAGCTAGGAATGGAACCAACCCAGATGCCCCTCAATAAATGAATGGATCAAGAAAATGTGGCATAAATATAAAATGAAAGAGAATGAACTCCAAGATATGGAAACAATAGGATTTTTTTGTTTCTTTGTTTTTTTCAATGTTCTTTTAAGGTTATTTCTTTTTTCATTCTTTTTCCCCTTTTGGTTTATCCCCTGTTGTCACTGTTTTTGAATTTCATACATTGTGTCTTGTGAATACATTTATCTGATTTCGGGAAGGGAAGGGAAAACAACAAAATGGTGAGACAAAGGACAAAGGGTGAATCAATGCAACAGTGAGATGATACAGTATGTTGAAAATGAACTTTACAACTAGGGAGGGAGGAGAATCAGGTGGGAAGGATAGTTGTAGTAAACAAGGGAGAGGGTAACAATGTTCAACAAAAATGCATTCATTACCTTATTTATGTAACTGTAACCCCTCTGACAATATAGTACAGTAACCCCTTACAATATAGTACAATACAATAAAATGAAATACTTTTTAAAGGAGGCAAGATTTTAGAAATAGCAATAAGAAAAAAAATTTTATCACTGTTCATCTTCAGCAGGTAAATTTCTTCTTTATTCCAGCGAAAGGTTTTCTTTCCTGTTTTCATACACTTATCATTGGGGTCACAGAATCAGAGCCTTTAGAAATGAAAACAGCTTCAAGCATCTGGCTCCTTTATAGTCCATGTATTACTTTGTTTTGTTTTGAGACCTCTCAGTTTGGAAGGGAAATTGGTTTTCCCTGGATCACTGAACCAGACACTTAGTTTTTACTTGCCTGGGTAGCATCACCTGAAATTCAAGGCCTGTCACTCCAAACTATGATTTACCCAATGAAGGTGAGAAAGTGAAGTCACACTTTTAGTGTGCATCAATTTATTTCAGGATAGTTAAAACATACACATAAAAAGTATACATTTCTCAAGGGAAGTTTCTGGGTAGGTTTTTTGTTTGTTTTTGTGTTTCTTTATTTTTTGGCTCCTTAAACCAGAACATACATCAGTCCACAAACAGTCACACTTAAAATTAAACTACATAAAATGTTTTCCAAGACCTGGACACAAGATGTTTTTAATGCGACTTTTTGTTTCTTTTGTTCTTCCCCCTATGGTATATCCCCTGTTATTACTGTATTTGATTTTGGTAACCTGGTATTGTATAAATGTTTATTTGAATTAGGGAAGGGAAGAGGAACAATAGGATGGTAAGACAAAAGAGAAGAGGGAACCAGTGCAAAAGCAATATTCACAAGACAATACTTTGGAAATGATCTGCACAACTGAGGGATGGGGGATGGGAGGAGGGAAAGTAGGAGAAAAATGAGGGAAGGAGTAACATGTTTGACAAGAAATGTACTTATTACCTTACTTACATAACTGTAACCCCTCTGTACATCACCTTCACAACAAAAAATTAGTTACTAGGGACTGATAGTTGGAAACCAATTAAGCCTTTGGTCAAGTCTAGGATTAAATATCTTACATCCACATCTACATCTATGTTTATTTCTATATATCTGTATGTATCTTTTCAGGTTGAGGTGTCACAGAAAATTAGCACACATTTCACTTTCTTTCTACACAATTTTATTGGTAGAAGCTTTGCCTACCACAAATCTGATCAACTTCAGTATATGATCTTTTTGTCCTTTCCTTATTAAAGTGAGAACTTTTCAGTTTTTCATTTAAAGGAAGCACCGTGTGGTATCTCTTTTGCATATTCTAATTGTCAGCATGGGTAATTTTGTGTATTGGGACTTTATTAAGTAAACTAGGAATTACTGAAATGCAAGCACTGTGGTACTGCAGTAGTTGATGTGATAATACAGATAGCTATTCAGTGAAAAATGGAGCATTCTGTACAGCATGGGATGAATGGGACAAATTCACCATTTTGGTGGGACAGAGTGGGAAACAGTGTGAGTTTTCCTCAGACTACTCACAACAGGCAGACAATTTCAAACATAAATTCTTTATTTCTGGGATGTTCTTGTTAATATTTGAAACCTTGGTCATGATTAACCAAACTTCAAAAAGTAAAAGCATGAACCCCAAGATAAGGATTCAAATATTATTTCTTTCTTGCGATTGTTTCTAACATAGTTATAAGATGATTTCTTTATTGCTTTGTATGTCCCTCCCCACGGTATAACCCCTGTTCTCACTGTATTTGATGTTGGTATACTTTGTGGAGGGGAAAGGAAAAAACAAATTGTTTAAATAGGGATACAGGTGGACCCATTGCAACAATGAGAAAAAGGAACTTTACAACTTTGGCTGAGGGGGGAGGGGTACGGATGGAGCGCGGGGGCTGGGAGAGATGGGAAGGGATGGAAAGGGGAAACAAAGGAGGATGCAACAATGCTTGATAAGAAATGTACTCATTACCTTGCCCATGTAATTATATCCCCTCTGTACGGTATTTTCACCATTAGAAAAAAAAAGTAAAAGCAAACCTAATGGGAGACAGGACTACCATGTTTCTTTTACCAAAGAATTCAGTACCTGAATCTGTTGTCTTTTGTCCTTCTTTGGTTTCAAATGGAATAAACCCACTTGAACTACTAAAATTATGGGATTCCAGGGACAGCTCACAAACCTGAAGAGCTTTTCCCTTAACTCACACAGGAATTTGAGTGGTTGATGCAGCTACTATTATATATCTTGGTCAATCAGATATGCATTGATGAACTTCCTGGATGTTAACATTTCTTCCAGCTGATCACTATGAACAGCAATTCCTAAGTCATGCTGCAATTATTTTTCTGGCAATCTATTGCAGTTGTTTTTCTTTAGTGAAATGTGCTTGAAGCTTCCTTGAAATACAGGCTGTTGACAAAATGTATCATCTTCCTGTTCTACTTGCTAATGAGAACCTTTCCTCTCTTTGCTTGAAGCTCCAGAAATCATGTTTGCTTTCTTCAAATTATGAACAATTATGTTTGCATGTAATTAGACTCATTAAAACTCTCTCATTACTGACTCGTGGACTGGGAGGGGAGAACACCTTTCTCCTGGAAACGAGTTCCCTGGGAATAGAAAACACCTGAGCAGAGCAGATTCCTAGCATGACCCAGCCCTAAAGCAATTAGTCTCCTGTCATTTAGAGTGAGTTTCAGTCTGATATTTTATATATGTTGAAATGATTAAAGAAAAAAAATGCTGGAAACTCACATCCTTTGAAGGAACAGTATGTGTAAACAACCAATTAATGTCAGTAAATGCAAAAAGCTATTGAAAAATTTATGAGACATTGAACTCACCCTGATAATTGATAGCAGTTGGTGATCTTTCATCATGAAACTAATGCTAAACAGATGATATCAGTGTTTGTTATTAGTAATATGGCTGGAAATATTTTGTGTGTAAATGGTCAACTATTTGAAACTAAACTTGTGTTCTTTTACATTTAATTTTCATACAGGTCTCAAAGGTGGGAGGAATTTAACAAAATGATTCCCAAATCTTACCTTCAAGAATAATTGCTCTGAGGAAAAGAAGAAAAATTTTAATTTGGTAGGGTATTTCAGATCGATTTTGGCTATTTTAAATATAAAGAGTGTAGATTTTTGTGTTAAGACACAGAAAATCCAGATCTCTGACATAGAAAGGTTAGGTGATGTTTTATATATTTTTAAGAGCTCCTAATTTCACTAGTAAAGATGGATGATATCAACCTCATAGGATTGGAATAGTGTATGTAATTAGAGAATAGAGTAGCACATGACAGATTCAATAGTGGTTATTTATAGTGAGTGACACTATTTCATTAGAATATGACATAGTATATAGTGACACCACAATCCAAATAAAGTAATAGTGATGCATTACAGAATGTAGGATCTTGAAGGAACTATTTAACTTTCTAAAATCAAAGATTTATATGTACTAGCATGTTGCAGACTTAATAAGAAAACTTAAAAGTAATTGAGCCAAAAAATTTCCCTGGATTATAAAGGTATAACATAAATATTGCAAAACATTATGAGAGAATGCAGGCAGGAATGAAGGAAGAGAAAGACAGAAAAATCCTGTAGGAATTTGGGTCAAAATTGTGAATTATGAAACAAATACTATGACTACAATTTGTACTACCAGACATATTTGAATGGCTTTGCTACTTTGGAGCTTGTGGAATCTATTCACCTCATGTCAACTGAGAAGTAAAAAGAGAAAAAGAGATGTGGCTGGGTCCCTTTCAAGGAATATATTTAATGATGTAAACTCTTCTCCTTCTCAAAGATCACACTATTTCCCAATGATGCCATAGGCATTGACAAACCTTTTAATAAGGGAACACTTATTGAATCCAAACTGTAGCTGGTTCTATTCTACACTTTTTAGGTATATGTGGGTCAAAGAATCTGACTATTTTAATGGCTCTTAATATGTTTATGCAATCTTCAGAAATTTTGGCTGCACCCCACACAATCCACTTAGCTAGATTAGCCCAAGAGACATTACATAGGTTACTGTAGTTCCAGGAGGGCTAGAGAGCTAAGAGTGGAAATTTTTTAAAGAAATCAATAATGATATTTTCATTAGTGGCTCATACACTTTGCTTAGTGGTCTATCAAATCTTTCTGCTGCTCTCTGCCATTTTTTAAAATTTTATTTATTTATTTTTTATTGTGAGAATATCATACAGAGGAGTTACAATTACATGGGCAAGATAACGAGTACATTTCTTATCAAGCATTGTTGCCTCCTCTTTGTTTCCCCTTCCCATACTCCCCCCACTTCCTTCACCGATCTCCCCCCCCCCACCAAAGCTGTAAAGTTCGTTTTTCGACATAACGACTTGTACATCGCATTGTTGCTATGGGTCCACCTGTATCCCTAGTTAAACTATTTGTTTTTTCCATTCCCCTCCACAAATTATACTAATATCAGATACAGTGAAAGCATGGGTTATACCGTGGGGGAGGGACATACAAAGCAACATAGAAATCATCTTGTAAATATGTTTGAAGCAATTGCATGAAAGGAAAAAAAACATTTGAATACTCATCTTGGGGTTCATTCCCCTAACATCAACTTATCTGACCTTGACTCAGACATAAACTAGTTATTGCAAATAAGGGAAACCATGGGACCTATGTTTCTTTGGGTCTGGCTTACTTCACTTAATACCATTTTTCCAAGTCTTTCCATTTCCTAACAAACGGGGCAAATATTATTCTTTCTGATGGAGGCATAGAATTCCATTGTGTATATATACCACATTTTCTTGATCCATTCATCTACTGTGGGGCATCTGGGTTGGTTCCATATCTTAGCTATGGTAAATAATGCTGCAATAAACATAGTTGTGGTGGTAGCTTTAGTGTGGTCTTGTTTGTAAGCATTTGGGTAAATGCCAAAAAGTGGGATTGCTGGGTCATAGGGGAGTTCTATGTGGAGTCTTTTGAGGAACCTCCATACTGCTTTCCAAAGTGTTGAACAAGTTTACACTCTCACCAACAATGTAGTAAGGTTCTCTTCTGTCCACATCCCCTCCAGCATCTGTTGTTATTAGAGTTCTTGATTATAGCCATTCTAACTGGGGTGAGGTGTTATCTCAATGTTGTATTGATTTGCATTTCTTTTATGGATAGAGACCTTGAGCATTTCTTCATGTGTCTATTGGCCATCCTTCTTTCCTCTTCAGAGAAGTTTCTCTAAGTCTTTAGCCCACGTATTTATTGGGCAGACTTCAAATTAAAATTATGGAGAAGACATAAATAAGGTCACTACATACTAATTAAGGGATCTCTCTGCCATTTTGGATTAGGGAGCTCCCAAGAAGTAGTATTAAGATGGGATGATTTACTGATACAATTATACATTATTTCATGAAATTGACAGAAGTCTTAAATTTCTTCCTGGCAGTTTTGTAGAACCCAGAATATGGAAAAATAACAATGTTATATGTTAACAAGTTGAAGAACAGGTGCAAAGAAGAAAAATGCCAAGATGGAATGGAACAGAAAATCAAGGAAAATATTTGAAATGAAACCCAGAGAATACTTGCATTTGAGAGGTTGGATTGAGAAGATGAAGTGAACTCAGGTTTAAGGCTAGGACTGATTGTTACTGCAACTTCAGGGTCAATGCTTAGGTTGATAAGGGAGGTTAACAGCTGCCTGAACTCCCAGGATATAATCAATAATACTGAAACATATAATCTGATGAGAACAAAGAAGTGCCATGTACTAAATACAGAATAATCTGAAATAGAAAGGCCTTTAGAAAATACAAGGAGCCCCCACAGTAATACTTCCATTTCCCCCAACACATCTCCATTTAGTTCAAATTATAATTAAATCTCCTTAACACTCTTGTAAAATTTAGAAAAATTCTTATTTGTAGATTATCATGGCATCTCTTGCTTATCATTGGAATTTGTACATAATTAAAACTATCAGTCTTTCAAATTTTCCTATAATTTGTTCAATTACAGTTGTGAAGACTGTAGTCTTAAGACAGAAAGAAAAATTCCCAGGGTCATACTAAGTATGGTTCCTTGATATCAGTGTCCCTTCTGTTACATGAAACAGTGTAAATTTGTTATGATTTCATACCATTAAGATTTTGTGATCATTGATTTTTCTTTTAGTTATGATGCCCTTGAAATGCTAGCTGTCATCTTAACTTATTCTGAATTTAGATTTTTTTCATCAGTAATTTTTTCCAGAAAGCCTGTTTATATTGAAGGATAGAGTTAAACCCATTAACCTTTTCATAATTTGATTCCAATTATTATTATTATTTGCTGCTTTTACTACAAAAAAAGACTTGAAGATTCTTAGTCTTCATTCTAGATGAATTTACTTGTTTCGTTCAGCCTAGTGCTATATTTCTTGAGAAAATTTCATTGAAAATTTGTTGGACTTCTGGTCAATAGTAAATTGAAATCAAGGTATAATTCTAATACATTGTAAAATTATATTTCTTTGATGTATGTAGTAGATTTTTAAAATAATGTATATATGTACACACACTGTAAAGGCAATAAAAGGAAGGAGGGAGAGGGAAGCCAGGATGTGGTGCAAACCCATTGCTCAAATGTGCCTGTGCTTCTATACATTTCTCACTTTCCCTTGAGGTTATGTTTTAAGAGACAGGTGATTCAGCTCAGCCTGAAGGATTGTCGACAGAAGTGATGTTAGCTACTTCAAGATCAGGCTTCTCCAAATATCACACAAAATCCCTCAGCCCTTACATCCTCTTCTGCAATGATTTTTGAACTATATGATTGAAAACTAAACTTGGTGTAATATGCCTTGAAATTTCAAGGCTGACCAGAACCTCATATTAATTACCCTAACTAACACAGAAATTGCTTTTGGGAAATTGTTGCCAGCATAAAATGTACCCAAATATTTCTTATTGGCTTCATAGTCATGCGGTAGGTAGAAATGAAATTGAATTTGAAACTTGAAATGTAGTGATATAAGTGAGAGACAAAATACTCAGTAAGTCTATTGCCTGTTATCATATATGCCAAATATGTCTGTTGACTTTTTTATCTCTTCAGGACTAGCATAAAGAACACATTTTTAAGAATGTATTCTGGTTACTTATGATTTCATTTGGAAGATCATGACAAGAAAGAAATAAACTCAGGAAAGAATTATCTGGATTGTAAAGTTAAGGGTATACCTAGAATTCACATGTGAGCTCTTGCCCAGTTGGAAAATACATAAGCATAATTTTTGAAGTTTTAGAAACGTCTTATATTGAACATGTATTGTTTTCATAATTTAGAAAAACACAATCAAAAAAATTTGAGTTTATTCACAATCATAGAGGTAGTATCCAGAGCACAGAGATAGAGAAATAGAAGTAAATTGAACTCATTAAAATGGAGAAATAATAGGATGAGAATGGAATGTACAGGAATTTGGAAGGTAAGTATGAAAAAGGGTGGACAAGATACTTTGAATACAGAATGAAATAGAAGTGCTCAGAACTGGCTAATAAAGTGAAAAAGACTATGTGCCATGTTAGGAAAGACTTCTTTCACTTCTTACAAGGCAGAACTTTGGGGTGCCATAACTTAAAGATGCTCATATATCCATCAACTGCACGTAACCCAGGTATAGATTCAAAATGCTTTCCAGTAAAAGAAAATGTCCCCATGGATAACTGGTGTCACAGTCAACCACAAGGCAGGGCAAAATATAAAGTCACTGAGCAAAGGCTGTGTAGAAAATATGAGTTGTATAATAGGAGAAAATAAAGTGCCTAGGACCCATACTCTCTTCCCAACACGAGATTGGCCATAAATATCTTTAACAGGACATCATTTCTGTATGCATTGCAATTTCTTCTATGCCTTAACACAATTCATAATACATCATCCAACAATATTTTTTCAAAATTTGCAATAAGAATTTGGGAATGAGCTGGATATGACTGTTAATCAACTTGTAAAATCTAATAAAATTTTAATCTAACAGTTCTAAAATTGTAGCAGTTACATAAACCCTAATTTTGGAACATATAATTTTATAATTTTTGAAAAATATAATTTTAGAGTTAAATTTCCATGTTTCCTTTAATATAAAAGTGCAAGGTTTTGATAAATGAACATATAGACTAGTTTCTATGGTAATAAAGCACTTTCAATTTAGGTCTGATAATTTTAAATTTAAAAGGGCAAGAAATTGTCAGTATTTTTGTATGGGAGTACTTAGCAACAAATACATAACCATATAAAGGAAGACCCGTGACTTGCAACACTGATAAAGTATTAACTAGATGAAGGAATTTTCTTTTTTTTTAATTTTATTTTATTTTATTTGTGAACATACTGTACAGAGGGGTTACAATTGCATGGGCAGGATAATGCGTACATTTCTTACCAAGCATTGCAGCCTCCTCCTTTGTTTACCCTTCCCATCCCTTCCCAGCCTCCCCCCATCCCAATCCTTTTCCTTCCCCCCTCCCCCCCTCCCCCCCCACTGACGTTGTAAAGCTCATTTTGGACATGACAACTTGTACTTCTCATTGTTGCATCAGATCCACCTGTATCCTTAAACAACTGCTTTTTCCCCATCTCCTCCACAAGTTACACTGACATCAAATATAGTGAAAGCAGGGGTTATACTGTCGGGGAGGGACATACAAAGCAACAAAGAGATAATCTTATAAATGCGTTAGAAACACATGCATGAAAGAAAAAACATTAAAATACATATCTAAGGGTTCATTTTCCTGACATCACATTATCTGACCTTTTCCGCTTGACTCGTACATATACTAGATATTGCAAATAAGGGAAACCATGGGACCTATGTTTCTTTGGGCCTGGCTTACTTCACTTAATATAAGTTTTTCCAAGTTTTTCCATTTCCTAACAAATGGGGCAATGTCATTCTTTCTGATGGAGGCATAGAATTCAATTGTGTATATATACCACATTTTCTTGATCCATTCATCTACTGAGGGGCATCTGGGTTGGTTCCATATCTTAGCTATGGTAAATAATGCTGCAATAAACATAGTTGTGGTGGTAGCTTTAGTGTGGTCTTGTTTGTGATCATTTGGGTAAATGCCAGAAAGTGGGATTGCTGGGTCATAGGGGAGTTCTATGTGAAGTCTTTTGAGGAACCTCCTAGATAAAGGAATTTTCTTGGTCATGTACTTGCTAATGCTCTACCACTTGAGCTACAGTGCCACTTTTGGCTTTTTCTGCTATTTGGTGCTGAGGAATTGAACCCAGGGCCTCAGGCATGCAGGGCAAGCACTCTACTACTAGGCCGCCTTCCCAGCCCATCTAGTCTTCTTTTGAAGGAAGACATGTTTTCCACTGGACTTTGGGGATAATATAGTTTAAGTCCACAGCAACAAAACCAGTGAAAATCTGCAAAACGTTTGGTTTTGGTTTATAGAAGTAAATTTAAACAATCTATATGTTTTTTTTTAAATTCAGTACAACTTTTCAATACAAGCTGTGAAATGTAGAAAGTATGAAAGGGCTTTCGGTGGTACTTTTACACACAGATTTTGTGTGTACATAGATTTTATAACTCACATTCATTAATTGCTTACTTCATTCTGTGCACTCAAGGTACTTTGTGTATTTTTCATACATTTTTATGATCATACTGGAAAGTCTTACACTTTTCATTTCAACAGATATAGAAATAAGAGAGGGGGAGTTAATTATGTTGCAATTGATTTACACACTTCATCATTATTTACCTATTTTGAAGTTGAATATACAAGCCTTATTCTCAATTAGAGACAAGGCTCTGAACAAATAGACATGTTCCCTTGGGCTGGGAAGGTGGCTCAGTGGTAGAGCGCTTTTCTTGCATGCATGAGGCCCTGGGTTCGATTCCTCAGCACCACATAAACACAAAGACAAAAGCTGGAAGTGGAGCTGTGGCTCAAGTGGTAGAGCGTTAGCCATGAGCTGAAGAGCTGAGGGACCAGCACCCAGGCCCAGAATTCAGGCCCCACGACCGGACCCCCCACAAAAAAATAGACAATTCCCTGTTCTTGGAATTTTTTATTTCCTGAGATATACTCCTTTGATAGCTCCATTGATCACCACAATCTGATTAAGAAATAAAAAATTACAGAAGATAATTTCTCATACTGTAATTACTGTGAAAGGGTATGGCATTACATAAGGAAGTCAATGGAGGTTTGAAATAGTGAAAATCAAGCTGATGGTCTCTGTGGAAGCAAGCGTTGAAGCATAAGATGATCTTGAGAGAGAATGTCCCACAGCCCAGTGGTGAAGGGAATGTAGAGACAGGAAGCAGGCCAATGTACACTAGTACCTGAGAAACAATATTCTAAAAAAAAGTCAATTAGGTATACCTGGTCCTCTGACCCTATAGCCTCAACTCTGAAATAATAGCAGTTGGGATGATTTCAATCATATTCTCCCTGACACAGGAATGGATCAAGGAATCTGAAGCTTAGTCCAGGATGGCTACCCAAAAGTAAGAAATTGCTGAGAACGCTCCAGTATTCTAAAACATACATAATTTTTGCAATCTATTCCCAGTATATCTTTGTTTTATGAGACTAGTACTCCTTTCTCTTTCATAAAGTTGATTTTGAGGAAGATGAGACCCATTTTTGCTAAGACCAAATGGAACATTTATGAGAACATCTGATGTATGCATGAAGCATTTGAAAATCATGATTAACACGGTTTATGTAGGCACCAAAGAAGTGGTTAATGACATGGATATCAATTTATTTAGTGTTTTACTCTCCTCTCCTTTGAGCACCTGAGATGTAGCAACAAAATATTAAATGTCCTATCAGGAAGTAGCAGAGCAATCATAAGTATGACTATGATTGTTTATTTGTGTTTATTTATATTTAACTTTTGAGTATATCACTTATAAATTGGGTGGATCACTTAAGTTCTGTGTGTCTGTTTCCTCTTCTGTTTCAATTTCCTCTATTTCAATTTCACTGAAAAATGAAATTCTATGATACTTTAAAGTACAAGGATATTGTAAGCAAACAGCAAAATTCTGTACTTCATAAGTGTATGAGGATCAATTACAGTATCTGCCAATAAATAAACATAATCTAGTTTGAAGTAGATATAAATGAGTATTCTGACTCAATAAACAGCAAAGCTGAGGCTCCCCTCTGAATCTGATTTTAGGGGAGAGTATTCAACTGTACACATGTGCCTAGTGCTTAGTCATCTCTGGAACATTTGCTGAATGAGAAAATTAGTAAATGAGGAATAACTAGTAGGGATAGGTGACCCATATAGTTGGCCAGTAAAACAATTGACTATAATATATATATATATATATATAATTTAAATAGTTGTAAAAAGAGATTGCAACTCTATGTCAGGTATGAGTGAATGCATATTAATCAATGATACCGCTTCTATAATTCGCCCTTATTCCCTCCCCCTCCCATCTTTATCCTCAACTTACTTAGTTCATTTTTCTATACTGTACACTGAATATAATTATTTCATTTGCTCACCCTTTTTCCCTATATTCCAGTGCCCCCTTTTATCCTTACTCCAAAACATGTTTCAGCTATAGATACATTTTTTCCTATCATTTTCAGAAGATTCATTTTCATCCTGGAATAGAATCAATGCTAGAACTATTTCATGGCTAAATATGTAGAGGATGTGTCATGGGTAGTATCTTATTAAGGTCTGCCAAAGTTCTATGATAAAGAAATTATCATCCAAAGGTCTGCTATGGTTTGGGAGAAGGACTCATGTGTGGTGTTACAATTTTCCATAAAATCAATATACCCATTACTATACTTCTCTGGCCTCTTTCTTTTTTTCTTTCTTTCTTTCTTTCTTTCTTTCTTTCTTTCTTTCTTTCCTTCCTTCCTTCCTTTCTGTCTTCAAGAACCAGAGACTCACAAATCCTGAAAGTTGAACTAAGTTGGGTAAATTAAATTAATATGTGGACAAGAACCACATGATCATTTCAATAGATGCAGAAAAAGCATTTGACAAGATCCAGCAGTGCTTTATGATGGAGAATCTAAGAATCCATGGAACATTCCTCAATATAATAAAGGCCATATATGACAAATCTACAGGCAGCATTATATCTAATGGTGAAAAGTTAAAGCCATTTCCTTCAAAACCAGGAATGAGACAAGGATATCCACTCTCTCCACTCCTCTTCAATGTTGTATTGGAATTCATAGCCAGAACATTAAGGCAAGAGACAAATACAAAAAGGATTCAAATAGGGAAATAGCAAATAATATGATCTTGTACCTAAAAAACCCCATAGACTCCTCCCCTAAACTACTTGAGCTGATCCAAAACTTTGGCAAATTAGCGGGATATAAAATTAACCCACAAAATTCAATAGCTTTTCTGTATGCCAACAATAAGAAGAGCAAGGTTGAAATAAAAAAAGCAAGTCATTTTGTTATAGCTTTAAAAAAAATAAAATACCTAGGAATAAACCTAACCAAAGAGGTCAAAGCTTTTTATAATGAAAACTTTAAAAACTTAAAAAAGGAAATTAAAGCAGATTTAAGGAAGTGGAAAAACCTCTGATGCTCCTGGATTGGGAGAATTAATATCGTGAAAATGGCAATACTGCCCAAAGCTATCTACAAATTCAATGCAATACCTATCAATATCCCCAAAACATTCTTTAATGAAATAGAAGAAGCAATCCAAAAATTTGTAGGGAACAATAGACCCAAGTCGGGGAGGGAAGGGGTAGTGGGAAAAAAAGAGTTTCTAACAATGTTTGACAGAAAATGTACTTATTACCCTACTCATGTAACTGTAAACCTCTGTACAGCATCTTAAAAATAAAATAAAAACGAAAAATTAATATGACAGATAAAAATGCCTTCCTGGTGTGGATGGAATAAAAGACCTTTTTTTTTTTTTTTTTTTGCCAAACTGGGCCTTCAACTCTGTGCCTGGATGCTGTTCCTGAGGGTCGTTTAGCTCAACGCTAGTGCACTACCACTTGAGCCGAAGCACCACATCCGCTTTTTTTCTGAGTAGTTTAAATAAGAATCTCACAGACTTTCCTTCCTCAGGCTGGCTTCTACCCGCAATCCTCAGATCTCAGCCTCCTGAGTAGCCAGGATTACAGGCATGAGCCACTGGCACCAGGCTAATGACCATTCTTTCATAGAATGGCATGTATGAGCCAGATGTTTCTAAGTGGAATGTGAGAAAATCAAGAAAAAAAATTACTCATCAATTATTATTCATCATGTGAATAAACCTGTAAGATTTGGGTAAATCATTTAGCTGGGTCAAAATAATATCTGGCCCTTCCACTTCATTTTAATGCTGGTGACAATGTACTAAAGTTTCCTTTACCAATATGATCAATGCTAGAATGGACACTGCCAAAACCTGCCCTTTTCAGTGATTTGGTGGCTGAACACACCTCTTCTCCAAACAGTATTCTATTACTTTCTTTATGCTTTTTTATTTGATTTGCCAAGTTACAATCTAGTCCTAGGTGTTAGAACATTCTCTGTAAGAACTTTTGAATATCTATTTGGTGGTTGGAGGCATTGGCCTCTCTGTCCTTATCCATTCTCTTCTCTTCTTACAAGTTCTTTGTCAGATGGCAATCTTTACCCTTAATATTTAAGCTGTTGTGAGTTGTACACTATAACTCAATAGCTTCAAATTTAACAGCAAGGATAAATAATAGAAGGAGCTTGAGCTTCAGAGCTCTATTTAATTCAGCTCAAAATATTGCATGTGCTTTTACTATGTGCTAGATTCTGTGTGGTGCCTGGGAATATCATTATCAACTAGATGGATAGCTCTTGACTTCATGGAGATGTAGACCCCCTGGCTTTGCCACTTATTAGATGTCCAACTGAGAAATTCCTATTTACCTCTTACACTTTCCTTATTGTAAAATGAATATAGCAACGTCTTTTGGCCTGTGTTGGGAAATACAACTAAAAGTAAAATCTTCCTCCATCTTCAAAGTCCTCTCTTTAAAAAGGTAATATTGATAGAAAGCTGTTTTATAAAAAGGCCTTGAAGTAGAATGTGAGGTATCTCAAAAACAAGCTGCTAAGAATGCACAAAGGAAAAATCTATTTCCTTATCTTTCATTGAGAAGGTAAGACGATCACACAAGTTCTCTAGATAAATTATAACTAGTTTTCAAGTAAGAAGAATATGTAGCTCCATTTGTCACTAACGCTCATCTAACTTTATCTGGCTTTTGAAATGATTATATGTTAGTTAATTGACTCTGTCCAGAGCAACATTTCATATGTTTATGACACAAAGTAATTCTGCATTTTGAAGCAAAGGTGTTCAGGGAATTTAGATTGGTTTCTCTACAAACACTAGGGAATATATCTCTTCCTATATATTTACATTTCAAAAAGTTGCCTACTAGATCTTTGAGATACACATTCATGAGTCTTAATGCTGACAAAAGGCCTACTCAGTTTTCAAAAGCTTGCATATATTTTTCAAAGAAATCTGAATGTACTTAGACATTTTCTAAAATGAATACTCTAGGAAAGAAGAGGAAAGAGGAAATTCTTATTTTGAAGAATGAAAAAATTAAACTCCTGTAAAAAAATTTAAATTAACATACATTAATTGTATAAGGAAAATTTCACTGTGGCACTTCCATACATATAAACCGTATATTCTCCCATCAAAATGTCTTTTCATCATTCTATCTCCCCTATCCCTCTTAGAACAATTTCAGTTATTTTTATTCTTCTTCTTTCTTATATGTTTATAAAGTATGTTGTTCTTACTCACCCTTCTTTACTCTCACTGTTCATCAACTCACTTAACTGGTACCCATCCCCAGTGGATCCTGTTCTACTTTTCTGTTACAATTTTTTTAGTTTGTGTGAATTGTACTCTATTATATTTTAATCTAAATAATCCCATCCATTGCTCTCTCTCTCCCTGACTGCTCTGCCCTACTACAATTTAATAGTTTTCAGGACGTCTTCATTTATCTTCAGTGTTTGTTAGAATTAAGCAACATGTATATATAAAGGTGAATTTTGAAATCTTTTTACAGCTGAAATAGTAATTAGCTGGATGGACATTTTGGTTTAATCAGAGCCATCTTAAAATCAGATAAGTGAAGGGAGGTATTGTTGGAGTGGACTCCAAAGAATATAGAATGAGATAGAGGCCCTTGAGGTCAGAGTGGAACACTCTGCATCTTTCAAACAAATGCTCAGTTTGAAAAAAATATATACTAATATTTTACTACGGTATGTCAGAATTTGTCTCAAGAGCCAATATTTTCTGATAGTCAAGTGGTAAGAGAAAGTAATGAAGTTCTTAAAAGAGAAATGTTAGAACACAACCTGGTGAAATTAAGCTCTCTGAAGAAGGTGCATATGAATTCAGGATTCTGCCTACTGCTTGACATTGGCTGACTAGAACATCATGGTGATGGAGAGATGTAACGTATAGGTCAAGAAACAAGGTTAACTTGGGCTCTCTTAGATCCTTTCATAGCCATTTTACCTTAACTTTTGTATCTGCTCTATTATCTCTCTGACTAATAACTAAACTTCTAAGAATATATTATTAAGCTTAGCTGACCTCTAGCCTCTAGTAACCCCAAAGATAAGAATTCTGTAATGACAACTGCAAACACTTACAGGTAAGCTTCTTCTGCATTGCTATAACCTACCTCATACTTCTACCAATAAAACTGGCAACATTTGTTGATTTATAACTTGCATTTATTTTGTGACTATATAAGTTCATATAACTCTTTCCAGGTGGGACATATCATTCAAGGTAACTTGAATCTAAGGATCCAGGCTATGTTCACTTACATTTTCCTTGCAATATGTTATTTATTTTTAGTTTCTTCTTTTTAAAAAATTTGATTATTTTATGTTAACAGTAACATACAAGTAATTTTCTCTGTAATATTTAGAGAGTTTAAAATTGCAAGTTGACTAACAGTTGAGAACCTAAATGTTGGCATCTGATACATGTGGATTTCAGTCCATGTCTCCATATTTATCAGCTGGACAAACCTTGATAATTCCTCAATCTATTCCTACAAGCCACCTCCTCATCTCTCTGCCCCTTGGTGTCCACAGCTACAAAATAAAGTCATAACATCCTCTGAGAAGAGCCAATGAAAGATTTCAGTGCTTAACTCATGTAAATAAATGGTGACTACCCCCACCACTAATTTTATTATTCATAAAACAGCCCCATAAATGTGGAAGCTTGATTTAACTTATAAACTTATAAGTGAATGTGTTGGGTGGTGTGCAAGTATATACCAATGTATTAGCTGAAATACAGTAGATTCAAGAGAGAGCTCAAATAGTATAATTCCTTAGAAAAGAAAATCAAAGTTCAGCATAAAAAAAAGTATGAAGCAGGTACCTGAAAGGGACAGGATGGGTTCAAGGGGAAAGGGGTAGACAAATAAACAGGAGAAGGCAAATGTAGATAAGAATTGAATGTATATCCTAGAAAATTAAGAAGATGGAGAGATAGAATGAGTAGGGAAGGGATGGGTAAAATCATTGAGAGGAGTGACATTGATCAAGATATATTGTATTCATAAATTGCTTTGTAAAATGACAAGTGCTTTGTACACAATAAGTAAATTAGAAGTTTGTAAATCACTAAATGATCCAGATGTGGGTTCCTTGGTGTTTGTTGTGGTCTTAGCTTTCTATTTTATATAGAAAAATGAAAGTTCTGTTGGTTGATTGAAAGTTAAATCAACAAAACTTGGACTATAATTTGTAAAATAAAGAGACAATATTATAGAGTTATTGACATCTGTGGAAGATTGATTACTTTAAGTAACCCATTTATTTTTTAATTTTTATTTATTTATTTATTAATATTAATATGTTTTTATTGTGAAAATACTGTACAGAGGGGTTACAATTACATGAGCAAGGTAATGAGTGCATTTCCTATCAAGCATTGTTGCCTCCTCCTTTGTTTCCCCTTATAATCCCTGCCCTGTCCCCACTTCCCACCGAAGTTGTAAAGTTCGTTTTTCTACATAACATCTTGTACATCTCATTGTTGCAATGGGTCTCCATTTCTTTATATACTGTCATAGAAATTTGAGTTTTTCTTTTCAAGAGGTAGGATATATTCTTTCTATATATTCTTTCTATATATCTAGATAGATATCTAGATAGATAGTTTTGTTCAATAGTTGTTAACAGAAATGAGTTAAAAGAGTTGCACAGCAACTATATATTTCCACTTGTCCTACTAGAACTTTGCTGTTACCACAAGGCTATTTAGAATAGCTTTACAAGGATTAAAAGAGATGGACCAGACCCAAGTTTTTTCAGCTGTCCTAGGTGACAGCCAGGAATTTTTTAGACTTGTGTGCAGGCCAAACAAGTGTAGAAAAGCTGATTCTAGATACATACACTATCAACATTCTGCTGTATAGCACCAAGATTTGTGGTTAGTTGTTATGCAACAGGAATTGACCAATATCTCATTGGACAGACATAATATCAGATACTCATTGGGAAAGAAAAAGTGAGGAGAAGCAGTTTCTATCTCACAAGATTTTTGTTATTATTATATTTTAATTGAACAAAGCATTTGGTACTTGAAGCACTTAGTAAGAAGCTTGTTTCTGAGATTAAAGAAATCATCTTCCAATATACGTCTATAAACTCTCCATGTTGCAATACATTTTGAAGTTTATGATCACTGTCATTAAACCTAACAAAAAGCAAACACATGGAGGTTCTATGTGCTATGTTTATTTTATTTTATTTTATTTGTGAACATACTGTACAGAGGGTTACAATTACATGGGCAGGATAATGCGTACATTTCTTACTAAGCATTGCAGCCTCCTCCTTTGTTTACCCTTCACATCCCTTCCCAGCCTCCCCCCTCCCCCCCAGTCCCAATCCTTCTCCCCTCCCCCACCCCCGCCCCGACGTTGTAAAGCTCCTTTTGGACATGACAACTTGTACTTCTCATTGTTGCAACAGGTCCACCTGTATCCTTAAACGACTTGTTTTTCCCCATCTACTCCACAAGTTATACTGACATCAAATATAGTGAAAGCAGGGGTTATACTGTGGGGGAGGGACATACAAAGCAACAAAGAAATAATCTTATAAATGCATTAGAAACACATGCATAAAGAAAAAAACATTAAAATACATATCTAAGGGTTTATTTTCCTAACATCACATTATCTGACCTTTTCCGCTTGACTCATACATATAAGGGAAACCATGGGGCCTATGTTTCTTTGGGCCTGGCTTACTTCGCTTAATATAATTTTTTCCAAGTCTTTCCATACGTTTTTGTTTATAACAGAGATTTCCTTTTTAAAATAGATTTAATTTTTACCTATTGCTTCAAAGGACCCAATTTATATATCAGACATTTAAACTAAGTCTCCCTCTAAACAATGAACTGCTCAAGATAAGATTTTATTTTCTCCCATTGAATCATTTGCATAATGGATTCAAGCAGTCAATGATTGGTTAAATTGCTCATTCTGTCTCATACCTGCAAGGGTTTTGCTGTGAGCAAGCATCAAATGCAAAACTCAGATTGCCACGGAACATTAAACAACTATTCTCCACTTTAAACTTTGTGATCTCCATTACCTGGAGTTATCCAATAGAAAACAGATACAAATTAAGATCTCAATTCACAAAAATATTAGGTAGCATTTATACTGGCTTCCTATGGAGAAGCTTTAAAAAAAAGTGTGGAAGGCACAGATAACACTTCTAAATGAAGTGCGCATGTTCTTACAGATTCATAAATACACCTCTTATTCTCTTCCAAATATTGACCTCTCTGTGCTCCAAACAAGGTGAGCACAGACTTAAACAGGGTAGATTCAAAACAGAAAGCAGCCTTTCTTTAGAACATGCAAATGCTTCCAAGAGATGTTTTGGTGCTTCCTTCTTAGACATACTAGAGGAAGAATAGGTTAATCCAATCTGACTTATGCCTGCTGAATAATGAATAAAGGAGCCAAAAAGCTGATAGGTATCTGGCTCTCTCTAACATAACTGGCAAAAATTCCCTGGAACCCTAGAGTGTTACTGGGAAGGGAATTATCTTTCATTTGTGTGTGTGTGTGTGTGTGTGTGTGTATACATTTTTTTGTTTTCTTTCATTCTCTTTAGATTTGCTTTATGAAAAAAATAAACAACAAGTAGAAGTCCTGACTGCTGTATGTGTTAAAATGTTTGGGGTCACTCTTTAAAAGGTGAGCTTATATTTCCCATGATAGTCCTTATTGAAAATCTACATACAAATGCTGATTTGGCAACTTTGCAAGGGAAAAATAGAGAAATGAACTCAAAATGTTAAGCAAGGTGCAGGTTTCTTGTAGAATTTATTTGACATGGAAATGAACTTATTTTAATGGATCATTTGGCCTGGAAAATTTATAAAATCACATCAAATTTATGGAAAACTTTTACCAGAAAAATCTAAGATATATAATAAATATAACTAGGTGCCCAATATGTGCTTACTGAAATGCAATGAGGCAAGGCTAAGCTAAAAAGATACTTAGGCAAAAAACTGGTCCATTGCATGGTAAGACAATAGGAAGATAGTACTCTGGTCTCATGAAATTTTCAGGTATGTAATAGAATAGATGCTGACTCTGTATTTTTTCCAGAGGTTATTTAAGTTGACTGTAAAGATGTTTTCAACTTTCACCTCAGCTCTTAAATCTATATCAGTTTTCTGCTGGCATCTTATGCAAAATAAATTCACTTGTAAGGGTAAGAAGCAGACACTAATATGTTTTCTGTCAAATATTTTGCAATCTACCTAAGAAAGCTAAATATAAAACCTCTCCTATGACCCAACCATAGCACTCCTAGGCATCTACTCTGAGCAACAGGTACAAGGCTACAAGGACACATGCACCTCCATGTTCATTGTTGCATTATTCACAATAGCCAAGATATGAAAACAATCCAAATTCCCCATTACAGATGAATGGATCCAAAAATTGTGGTAGCTATATACAATGGAATACTATGTAGCCATTAGGAAGGACAAAATAATGGCATTCACAGATGGAACTAGAGTAAATCATTTTGAGCAAGGTAAGCCAAGAGCAAAGAGAAAACGGAACATAGTCTCCCTGGTATGTGGCTGTTAAATCCAAAATGTGAGGAGATATGACAAAGTAAATAGTACTCAAGAAACAAAGGACATCTACTTAACTTGTCATATAATTTCTAAATGACTCTTTGTTCTTGACCTCATATATGGTATATATATGAGCACATTGGAGGAGCTAGGAGGAGAGCACAGAATCAGAAGGAAACAGGAAAATATACAACAGAAGGGCATTCTCATCATGCTTCAGTAAAGGATGTCTGCAAAATATCTTAGACAATGCATGAATATTGAATGTTACTAATTTGTCACCATTGGGAAACAATTTTAATATTTAAAAAGTTAATTAGCAAAACCTATTGATATACAATAACGGACTCATATAACAACAACCAAAGGAGAACCTTCATGGTCTAAACTAAATGCTTCTAATTACTAGTTCAAACACACACACACACACACACACACACACGCCATCTGCAAATTCATAAATTGAATTACATATAGTTATACTTTGATGTTATCATAAAATTATCATACAATGTAAAAATACCAAATTTTTAGCTATCACAAAGTTTCAAGACTTCTTGCTCTGGTAATGAACTTCAACTTTCTATTTAGGACCTGTTTTGTCTTCTATATCCTCAGCCATACAAAACCCTATAAACAATAGGAGCAAGGACAAGAACCACCTGATCATCTCAATAGATACAGAAAAAGCATTTGACAATATCCAACACTCCTTTATGATGAAAGCTCTGGAGAAACTAAGAATCCATGGAACATTCTTCAATATAATAAAGGCCATATATGACAAATCTACAGCCAGCATTTTACTTAATGGTGAAAAGTTAAAACCATTTCCTCTAAAATCAGGAATGAGACAAGGATGTCTACTCTCTTCACTCCTCTTCAATATTGTATTGGAATTCCTAGCCAGAGAAATAAGGCAAGAGACAAACATAAAAGGGATCCAAATAGGGAAAAGAAAAACTCACCCTCTTTGCGGATGAAATGATCCTTTACCTAAAGAAGCCCAGAGACTCCTCCTCCAAATTACTTGAACTGATCCAAAGCTTTGGCAAACTAGCAGGGTATAAAATTAACCCACAAAATCAGTAGCTTTTCTGAATGCCAACAATAAGAACAGCAGGTTGAAATAAATAAAGCAAGTACTTTTGTTATATCCTCTAAAAAATAAAATACCTAGGAATAAACTTAACGAAAGAGATCTATGATAAAAACTAAAAAAAAAAAAAGAAAATTAAAGCAGATTTAAGGAAGTGGAAAAACCTCTGATGCTCCTGGATTGGGAGAATTAATATCGTGAAAATGGCAATACTGCCCAAAGCTATCTACAAATTCAATGCAATACCTATCAATATCCCAAAAGCATTCTTTCATGAAATAGAAGAAGCAATCCAAAAATTCATATGTAACAATAGAAGACTCCAAACTATCTTTAGCAGGAAGAACAGTACTGGAGAAATATCAATACCAAACTTCACACTCTATCATAAAACTGTAGTTATAAAAACAGCTTGACATCAGCACAGGAACAGGCTTGAGGACCAATGGAATAGAACTGAAGACCCAGACATGATCCCATAGACTTATGAACACCTAATCTTCAATAAGGGAGTCAAAATTATCAAATGGAAGAAAGATAGCCTCTCAACAAATGAGCCTCTCAACACACATGTAGAAAATTGAAGTTAGATCCTTATATATCACCCTGCACCAGAATCAATTCAAAATGTATCAAAGACCTCAAGGTAAAAGCAGAGAACCTGAAAATATGACAGGAAAGGATAGGGGATATTCTAGGGCTCCTTGGCACAGGTTGAAACTTCCTAAATAAAGATTCAGAAACACAACAAATCAAAAAAAGTCTAGATGAATGGGATCACATTAAACTGAAGATCTTCTGCATGGCAAAGGACCTAGCTAGCAAGATAGAAAGCCCACAGATTGGGAGAAGAGCTATACAAAAGACAAGGGTATTGTATCAAAAATACACCCAGAGCTCAAAAAATTAAGCCCCCCAATAATAAATCCCCAGAGAAACAACCACCCCATTAATAAGTGGGCTAAAGACCCATTGCAATAATGAGATGTACAAGTCATTATGTCGAAGGTTACAACTTTGGCTGGGGGGGGTAGGTGAAGTAGGGGGGGTAGGCAGGGCTGGGGGAGGAAGGGTTGGGAAGGGGAAACAAAGGAGGAGACAACAATCCTTGATTAGAAATGTACTCATTACCTTGCTCATGTAATTGTAACCCCTCTGTACGGGATTTTCACAATAAAAAATTTTTTTAAAAAGAAAGAGACTTCTCTGTAGAGGAAATAAGAATGACCAATAGACACATGAAGAAATGCTCAGCGACACTGGCCATAAAAAATGCAAATCAAAACTACATTGAGATTCCACCTCACCCCAGTTAGAATGGCCATTATCAAGAAAATAAATAATAATAGATACTGGTGGGGATGTGGCCAAAGAGGAACACTCCTGCACCATTGGTCGGAGTGTAAACTGGTTTAACCACTCTGGAAGGCAGTACAGAAGTTCCTCAAAAGACTAAACATAGAACTCCCCTATGATTCAACAATCTTACTCCTGGGCATTTATCCAAACGATCTCATGCTTGGCCACATTAAAGCTACCAGCACAACTATGTTCATTGCAGCATTATTTACCTTAGCTAAGATATGGAACCAACCCAGATGCCCCTCAATAGATGAATGGATCAAGTTGAAAATGTGGTATACTTATACAATGGAATTTTACTTCTATCAGAAAGAATGGCATTGACCCTTTTGTAAGGAAATGGAAAGACTTGGAAAAAAATCTTATTAAGTGAAGTAAGCCAGACACAGAGAAATAGACTCTATGTTTTCCCTCATTTGTAGTAATTAGTATATGCCTAGGTTAGTCCTGACAGAGAATCATAATAGCTAATATGACCAAACAAAATGATGCTAATTGAAATGAACCCCAAGACATGGAAACAACAGGTCTTTTCATTCAGTTGTCAACACTGATGTTGCCAATGTACAGTATCTAGTTCTTTCTCCTTATGCTATTTCATTTTTCTTTTTCCATTGGTTTATTCCTTGCAATCTCTGTCTTTAATTCTAGTACACTCCATTTTGTATATGCATTTATCTGATTGGGGGAAGGAAAGGGAATTAACAAAATGTACAAAGGATGTACAAAAGGATGTCCCATTGCAACAATGATACTCATAGGACACTATGTCTGAAATGAACATCTTTACAGTAAAATAAAATTAAAAAACACTATAAGCAATAATACCCTCAGTCTCTCTAACACAAAAGACTAGAGTGGGGAGAAATACTTCTAGTTTAAAAAGTAGAAAATAAGAATATATATGCATATATATAATTAGTAGTGAGATTAAATTAAAATAATTTTTCTGATAAGGTATAGCCAAAATAAATTGAAGTCCTTAGTATTTGAAATCTAGCTCCATCATTTACTACCTAAATGGTCTTTTACATATTTTAACCTCTTTACAGCTTAGTTTCCTTGTCCATAAAAATGAAGGTGAGTTTTAGTAAGTGTAATAACATATGAAATGCGCAGGTAGTGTCTGGCATATCTTGCTTCAACGAACGAAATCAGTGACGATGCTAGTAGTAATGATTTGTATTGCTATTTTTGCAGTTAATATTCTTGTTTATCCAAAGGATTATCGAGATCAGTAAAATAAAGAGGACATTTTAATGAGTACCTATAATGAATTCATATGTGAATTAGTTACATAAATAGTAGGCTTAGCTTGTAGTCAGTATGAAATCTCCCATGTGTATAGATTGCTCATTACATATTGGTAGTTAAAACCATACCTAAATTTTGTGATTGTCTTCAGTATGCTCTTTTTATTCTTAAAAGGCAACAAGTACAAACTTACATAGGCCTGCATAATATACTCTGTTCTACACGTGTGCTGACCTCAAAGAGAATATTCTGAGTGATCTTAGTGGAAATCTGAATTATAATCCTAAAGGAAAACAAATCCATCAATTTACTATTTTCAAATAGATCTCTAGAATAAGTTTAAATTAGTATAGTTCAAGTCTGGGTTGCAATCCTAGTTCCACTTCTTACAAGCAATCAAACATGACTTATCAATAAAATGGAAAAGGAAAGGCTACGGGGCTGAAATGAGGGCAACTCACAGAAAGGATTTATTTGGTAATAGTTTGTCTATAGCAAGTGTTAATTAAACTAATTTGACAACCAAGAAGAAAACCTTGGAAAACCTCTGAGGTGCTACATGGATATGTTAAGCTGTGTGTGCGTATATGTGTGCATGTGTTCATTTATAAACTATTAATTACATCTATCAAAATATGTTCCTATTTATTTAACTCATCAGGGATATGTTTCAATATAGCCCTGTTATTCCATTAAATACAATGAAGGCTTGCAACTGATCCAAGATTGCTGTGCAGGAGAGGCACAATGCCATGATCTAAGATGATCTTGATGGAGACTGAGCTAAACGCCATCTGACCTCACTTAAAAACAGCCTCCAGCATAGATTGTCATGTCACCATGAAACAAAACTTAATTTCTCTTCTTAGGCAGGTCCTGTCAGCTGATTGTGAAGGAATAATGAGAAGCTAGAATGCCTGCTGAGACGCGGTGTGTGGCACTCAGTGTGTGTACTTGTCCACAGGACACAGAGCTCCAGCCAAACTAAACTCTGCACTTCAGAGATGCTCTTCTATCCCTACAGTGGATTTCTCTCTTCCTTTTGAAATGCAATATTGCAGGCATTTAATATGAGTATATAATTTGCTGGAGGACCTATGAAAGTGAATTATAAAAGGTAATGATAATAATAAAAACAAACATGATGGCTTTTCTATAAATGTTCCAGTCACTTTTTTAATCTCTGTAATTATTATAAGAAAAAGGCAACAATGACTCACCGACTCACACCTGTAATCCTAGCTACTCAGGAAGTTGAGATGTGAGTATTATGCTTTGAAGCCAGCCTGGGTAGGAAAGTCTGTGTGACTCTTATCTCCACTAAACTACCAAAAAAGCCAGAAGTGGAGATGTGGCTCAAGTGATAAAGTGCTTACCATGAGCAACAGAAGCTTAAGGACAGCTCCCAGGCTCTGCGTTCAAGCCCCAGAACTAGCACACACACACACACACACACACACACACACACACACACACACACACACACACACACAAACAAATATAAACACAAACACTGATTTCCTTCATTTTCAAAGATGAAGACAATGATACTTACAAAGTTAAATAACTTCACAGTCACAAAGCTCACTGAGATGCAAATTCAGGTAATATGATTCCAGAAAGCAGAATAGCCTTCAAACTTTAGCACCTCTTTTTTTCACAAGTCTCTTTTAATCATGAGCAAAGCTATAGTGTTTGCCTTTGATTTTAGGGATCAACATCCTTTTAGATACATTTCTCGGCCACCTCCAAAAACAAATCCTGAAAGTAGCCCAGGACAGATCTAACACTGCTCTACACATAAAGGGCATCGCCCTTTCTCCAAATAGTTGTGTCTATTAACACCTTTAAAATATTTTGGGATGGGTGCCAGTGGCTCATACCTGTAATCCTAGCTACTCAGGTGGTTGAGATCTGAGGATCATAGTTCAAAGCCAGCCCAGGCAATAAACTACCAGAAAACTGGAAGTGGCATGGTGTCTCAAGCAGTAAAGTGCTTGCCTTGAGCTGAAGAGCTGAGAGCCAGTGTCCAGGTCCAGAGTTCAAGCCCCACAATCAACGCCCCCCCCAAAAAAAAATCATTTGGTAGCCTTTCATAGCCTTGTCTCATTTGCCTTTCTTGTCCTTATCTCTCCCAGATTTACAATTTTTCTTCAGTTCTAAGCTCCAATTCCTTTGGTTTCTTAATTAACCTGCATTCAATCTTGTTGAGATTCTACATCTCTTCACCCACTGGTTAGAATACATTGTTTGTTCTTTATTCTCTTGTCAACTGTCCAAGCAATCTGGCTGACATATTCTGTATCTAAAAGCCAATGGCCTGACTAAAGGACGAATGATTCTCTCTGATAACCAGAACTTGTTATTCTTGCCCTTGACATTAGCATCTTTTCAATTACATTTCCCAGAATAGGTTTGCTTTCTTGTTGCACAGACTCTGGTATGTGACTGTCATGATCAATACTAAAGATATTACAACCAGATTTTCAGACCTATTCACTGTTTCTTTACCATTATTCACTATTCATTTATAAGCCTGTCACTGGAAGCTATAAATTTCTATATAGATGACTCATGCTTACTAATGATCACTTTGAACAAAGCCTAAAACCAAATAACAAAAAAGCAAGAGAATATAAAGCAACAATAATATGCTAGAAGCCAAAGCCTTATTGTATATTGTATGTCTGAATCCATACAATGAAGGATAATTTACCATTTCATGTGGAAAAATTACAACAAATTCAGAACTAATCCTTTTATGTGATCTTTTAGGTTCTATCATACTGAATAATTTATTTATCATCTATAACATCTCTGGAAGGGGCTATTTAAGAGTATATATTGTTTTATAATTTTTGAAAACTTTTCACCTGTCATGATTCTCTCATACTTCACACCTAATAGAGAGAGGCTTGTCATCTCTACCTTTCTAATTTACGAATGAGGGGGAAACTGGGCAAATATGTTGATTTATTTGGAGCACTGGATCTTTATAAAAAAGTTTAATTTTCTAATTTCAATGATATTTTACATCTTTATCTTTGTGATATTTTACATCTATATCATTAGTCTTTTAAACTTCAAAAAAATCTTATTTTTTATTAGGAAAAAAAAACATTTGCCCAGTGGGTTTTTATCATCCTGGACAACTAGTCTCTCTATAGTTAGAGAATTAGTCTGCCAATCCTTCTTTCTGTCTGCTTTCTTCTTATAAGTTTTGTCTACAATTGCCATGGCTTTTCTTCTTAAAAGAATATAAGGCTTCAGAAGCCAGAAATACAGGGTGAGAACATTCCCACTGGGTCTTGGATGTCTTCCAAATCTAAGAAGGATATTATTTTCAGTGTCATGCTTCCAGTTTCTCTGGAAAGATCTCCCCTCTTTTCTCATACCTTAGCTCTGCCTAATCTCACTAGCTTGAGTCTGAATGGTCTCTGTCTGTCTCTGTTTCTTTGGAAAACTTAAGTCCTTATCACAGATATACTATGACAAGTGCCAGATACTTTCTTTTCTACTTTTATTGTTGATACTAGCCCCTGCTGTCAGGGCTGGTTATCAAGACTGCTCCCACACACACACACACACACACACACACACACACACCATTGGTCTCCAAATGAAAATCTGGGTGCTGGCCTTGGAGAACAATCTTATTTGCCATCTTTGTCTTTCCTCTAAGGTACAAAAGGCCACACATTGATATTTACTATAAATGCTATAATTCCAGCATGATTTGCATAATGGAATTAATTTCACTGTCATTGCCTTAGGTCAAAACCCCATTACTGTACTGTTGACAGTTGCTTCCTAACTGGCCTCCTTGTCTTATTTAAAAGAGTATTTCTGAACTAGAAAAATAGAGTTATCTTTCTGAAATGAGACTATTTCACTGTTTCCTTATTTATAACCTTTCAGTCTCCCAACAACTTTCAGGATTAGAGTGCACATGGTGTAGACTTTTCTCAAATTTCCCACCATGCAGTCCCTCGATATCTCTTTAGTTTTCTTCCCTTCCTTGAGTTCTTCTTTTCATCCCTGTATATTTCTTGTAATTTCCTAAATACGACAGGCTCTCTGTTTCACTGTAGAGTCCTATATGCTGTCTTGTTATTCAGGATATTTTTATATTTGCCTGGCCACTGTCTCCTTAGTCTGGAGGACTTACCTCATTTTTGACCACAAAAACTCTATGGATCTGAGGAAGGCTTTCTTTACCTGGGCTCCAGCATTGCCACAATTGTCTGAGAATGTATTTTTAGTTTGAGGTCAAAGGCTCTCTAGTATTCATCTCATGACTTCCTTTCTGGTTGGTACAAAGTACATTCTCTGACCATATTGAGTGATTTACTATCTATGCTCAGTACATGAGCTCACAAAGCAAGGATTACCTTCTCAGAGATTTGAGTTTTCATCTACTAGTGGTCAAGCAGTTTATCATCAAGCTAGGAGTTTTAAAGTCCACTTCTTATTACTGTTACTCCAACTCATTGACTGAATCTCTATTTTAGTGACACATTTCAAAGCACATGTACCTATTTTTACTGACTCTATTAGGTATTAGCACTGCTATCATTTCCTGAAATTGTATTATAGGAGACCAAAAAACAAAACAAAATAAAAACCAAAGATAAAACAAAACAAAGCCCAAAGATAAAACAAACAAATGAACAGATATATAATGCAAGTCAACTTCTTATAAGCATTATAAAAATGAAAGTGGTATGCAATTTTAAATGAGATATTCCCTAAAAGCATTTTTTGGTGGGATAGTTGAACCAAGACCTAACAGAGGAAGTAGAGTGGTCTGTGCTCGTGGATGGAAAAAATTCTAGGCAGAGCAAACAGAAATGTCAAAGATCATGAGACAGCTCAATTTCAGAGTAGCTCAGGTACAGCAACACTGCCATGTGGTTGGAGCATAATGGTCTAACCACAGGCAAGGAGTGAAAGATGAAGCCAGACAGAGTTGGCTAGGGCCAAGCAAGGAAGCACCTTAAGTTTATGGTCAAGTATTTGTTTGGCTCAGTTAGAGGGGAATCCCAACAGGGAAATTTTGAGCAGATTTATGGAATGATCTGATTGCTCTCATTATTATTTATTTATTTTATTTTATTTGTGAACATACTGTACAGAGGGGTTACAATTACATGGGCAGTATAATACATACATTTCTTACAAAGCATTGCAGCATCCTCCTTTGTTTACCCTTCACATCCGTTCCCAGCCTCCCCCCTCCTCCCACAGTCCCAATCCTTCTCCCCCCCCAGCCCCCGCACCGACGATGTAAAACTCGTTTTGTACATGACAGCTTGTACTTCTCATTGTTGCAACAGGTC